>NC_064563.1:134123783-134443783 GCF_937001465.1 Orcinus orca
TGTCAAGTCAGGTGCCCAGATGATGGATATCAGGATACTAGAGTAGGTAGTTAGACACTCCCAAGTTTCCTATACATACGTACAGAGGAAGCCCCCTCAGAGACTGTTCTAGATCAAGGATTTATACAAAGGGTCACATGTGTGGTAGAGGTGGTTGCTGAAGAGATTTCTGTGGACAGAGCTGTTGCCTCTCTGTGAGTTCACACCCCTCTGCCTTTAGGATACTATTTTCTAATTCCATTCTTGGTGAATGGAGCTTCCAGGGAGCCATTTGGAGAAATCTGAAATAGGTTGGCTACAGTTGGAGATGCAGAAGATCAATGGCTGACGCAAACATGAGAAAGTGGAGGTGGACTATGGTGTGACTCCCAAGTGACAAAAGAAGTCTATATAGAGTTGACCAGTTGAAATGATGGGCCAAGCAGAAGTCTGCTGCATTGCAATTAGAGGTATTCCCTGAATTAGAATGAGTAGGTATCTCCTGTGGACCAGATTTGTATCCATGGTACCTGGGTGGGATAGGCTTGGGTTATAGTCAATAGGACTGTCTAGAAGGGTGAGGAGACTTCAGCAGAAAGAGCAAGAGGTATACTACTGGATTTCAAGGGGCTGAGAACTCTTCATACCCTTCCATCTGAAACAGGGATCCACTGGTCTGAGTCAAAGAAACATCAGGAGAGCCTGCCCAATAGGAACTCTAAGCTTTAAAAATCTACCAGGCTTACGGGGGCACCCGCTTAATGTAGGAATTTCCTGCTAAGCTTAGAGAACACTGAGCAGCCCAGCCAAGCAGGAAGTGTCCTAACACAGGGGTCCTTAACTCCCAGGCCGCAGACAGGTCTGTGGCCTGTTAGGAACCGGGCCACACAGCAGGAGGTTAGCGGAGGGTGAGTGATCGAGGCTTGATCTGCCGCTCTCCATCACTGGCATTACTGCCTGAACCATCCCCCTCCTCCACCATCCGTGGAAAAATTGTCTTCCAAACCGGTCCCTGGTGCCAAAAAGGTTGGGGACCGTTGTCCTAACACTTTTTGAGCCTGGTAGGAGGTCCAGCAGCTAAGGGTGTGGTGAGGAAGTCAGCAAGGAAAGGAGAAAGAGGAGAGCCCACCATCCCTCCATTTCCCTAGAGTCTTCCAGCAGAGCTCAGGGAGAGGAGAAATATGATGTTATATCAAGTTGCACTTTTGATTAATGTCTTAGACTACATAGTATAATTCATAAGTTGAAGTTCAACTTAAAGAACCTCTAGGACTGCCATTACCTTAGTAAACAAAAAATCATAGTCTCTATGCAATTTTCACTAAATAATTTTAAATGGGCAGTAGGAACAAAATAAACTGTTTGTTGTCCCACTAGTTGTGTTTGTTTGATATACTGGTTACATCATCATTCATTGACATTGGGCCTACAGTAGTGATAATAATTTTAATAGATAAAACTGATGGGTTCTATTTGGGAATTTGTTGATATGTGGGTGGCAGCAGGACATCCAGATGGATTTTTCCAACAGGGAAGAAAATGAATGAATTTAGACCTAAGTTCATTTTGGTCTAAATTTTGGAGAGAAATTAAGGCTAATTCAAGAAACATTTGTTTATTTCTCTTGAACATTTTTTTCCCTTTTAGCTCTTTATGAGTGATGATTACTTCTGAACAAAGATGTCCACAATTCCTCAATAATCATTGTGGGTTTTTCTGTTTCAATCAAACTTACACATAGCTACGAATATAAACTGTCTAAAATATCATTTTGTTTCTGCCTGAAGAACAGTGACTTCTTTATAAATCATCAATAAAATTAGAAATTCTCAGCAGAATTTCTCAGGTGGAAACCAATTGTCTTTCCATATTTATGTAAACTCATTTCTCGCCACTTCCACGTGGGACCACTCCATCTGAGCCCATCAGAACTCCTTATGTTTCATTTATATTTTTGCTGGTCACCAAACTGGAACATGATTTTAAGCAAATTCTGCCTTAAATACTCAGTTCAGACACTTTTTTTTTTTCATTTCATTGACGTATAGTTAACTTACAATGTTGTGTTAATTTCTGTTGTACAGCAAAGTGATTCAGTTATACATATATATATTTCATATATTTTTCATATTCTTTTCCATTATGGTTTATCAGAGGATATTGAATATAGTTCCCTGTTGCTATACAGTAGGACCTTGTTGCTTATCCATCCCATATGTAATAGTTTGCATCTGCTAATCCCAAACTTCCGATCCTTCACTCTCCCACTCTTCTCGCCCTTGGCAACCACAAGTCTGTTCTCTGTATTTGTCAGTCTGTTTCTGTTTCATAGATATGTTTATTTGTGTCATATTTTAGATTCTACATATAAGTGATATCATACAGTATTTGTTTTTCTCTTTCTGACTTACTTAGTATGATAACCTCTAGATACATCCAAGTTGCTGCAAATGGCATTATTTCATTCTCTTATGTGGCTGAGTAATATTCCATTGTGTGTGTATAACATGAGTTTCAAGGAGACCAGCATGTTTGTAAGGCCCCTGAGATTGCAAACAAATCTTTTTGTGGGAATAACAGGTACATGGTTTAAATCAGTTTTAATATAGGGTCTGTAACCCAGGAAATAGTTAAGAACCCCTGATTTAACCTAAAATCTGATTCATTTTGCCGTACCCACCATTTACTGCTCTTCCCAACACCTGTGATTTCAGACTCTCTTCCTCCCAGATGCTCTGATGTGCTTTTTGCTCCTTTACCAGCTATTCCCACTGATTTCCCCACGGCCAGCTTGAACTTACTCTGGGTCCAGAGTAACTCTGGCTACAAACAAGAAGTGTTTCAGCTTCTTCACCCCACATTCAGCTATCATTTCCCGGACTGACCTGAGATGTCGTTTGCCAGGGTTTTCTATTACCTCAGCATGGCTGATTGTTACCTAATGTCTTTCGGTCCCTCCTGAACAGTCGTGTGTGTTTGATGATTGAAAGCTCCCTCCATCCCTGGCATCACTGCATTTGGCTGCTTGTATGCTGCATGACTGTCTCCATTGAACGACTGATTTTCCACTGCCAGGTCCTGTCCTTCTTTTTATAAGCACTGCTACTTCATCTTAGGCTCAATAATAACAGTGATGCTGTCAAATAACAACAGCAAGAATGCACTGCTTACATATGCTAGGCAGTACACTTAAAGTTTTATACGTGTTGCCTCATTTCTTCCTGACCACCACCTTATATGAGATACATTTTAACAAGGACCTTCCATTTAATGGTAGCTACCCTTTCTTGAGCAATCACTGTAAGCCAGACATTTTGCTAGGCTGTACATATATTAAATGTAATCCTTACAGACATGTGAAGTAGGTATTTTATCCCCAATTTATAGAAGAGGGAACTGAGAAAAAAAAAAGAGGCTAAATGACTAGGTTTACACAGAGAGCAAACTGATTAAATCTCAGGGTCTACACTCTCAGTTCACAGTTAAATAGGCTGGTCTATTCCTAGGACCCCTGCCTTACTCTCCCACTAGAACCTAGGACCCCAGTGGACAAGTCTAGCCCAGGCCCTTGTTTCTGCCTTATTGAATTGTGTCTGAGTATGATATTCATATACGGGGAATTTGAGCTATAATACTTGCTCATAGATTGTATATGGTCTTCAGTTCCTTTGCTGTTCACTCATTCACTTATCCATTCATCTACTTGTTTGGCATCTATTTATCGGGTGCTCATTCTACCTTCAGCATTGTGCAAGGACTAGGGAATCGAGACTAGAAAAGCACAGCTTGGAGACAGACATGCAATCAAATACCATGGTCTAACAACAGATGTAATAAAGGAGAGGAGCCTGAATTTGTGAGTCAGGGCCAGCAGATGGGGGCTAGTGCTTGAATTGGGTCATAAAGGATGACCCAGGGGAGGCACTTCAATCAGAGGCAAGAGAATTTGGAAGGAGCATATGACAAGTTCAGGGAGCCACAATAGGTTCAGCAAGTGCTGGGATTAAGGCAGGAGATGAGAGAGATGGCACAGGAGGTCAGGAACCAGATCACTAGGGACCTTGCATATCCTGCTGAAGAGTGTGGGTTCAAATGAAATCTTCAGATGAAGCCTGCTATTCCTCCACTACATAGAATTTATATTAGTAGACAGTAGAAACCACATCTTGTAATTTTGGGGAAATATCCCCTAGAGCACCAAGTTAATATTACTTATATAATGGAGTCCCAGTAATTCTTGTTGAATGGGAATTTATAATTTCTTAATATGTATTTGCTTAGCAAATGCCCAGAGAGATAACACTATAACACACCCTATCATGTTTGAAATATTCTTTAAGTCTTTCTCTCTTTCTGGTCAGCCTAAAAACACTGAAAAGTAGGTAGCCTGAGAGATCTGTCTGAAAGGCTTACTGATTCTAAATGATGTGTGGAATTATCAGGGGTTAGTGCACACACAAATACCTCTCTGCTCAGGAAGTTTACCTCCTGTGACGAATTTGATCTTCATCCCGTAAATTCAATCTGCTGACTTGCTTATTTACATTATTTCTGATTATAGTTTTTGGAAATCATTTAGAAAACGATAGTTACTAAAAGAAAGGACCAGGGGAAGTTTTAGGACCAAGTGCTTTATTTCATGTTTCCTAATAAAACCTGTTAGCTTCAAAGTTTTGTTGTATTAGGTACTCACTGAAAGAAATATCTGCATTTTCTCACTTCTGCATGTTTTAGTTTGTCTCAGAATTCCCTCAGTGCCAGTCTTTCAACAGGCTGGGGCATTACTCCTGGTTAACCAGTTTTCCCATTTTCTCTGCAGATGCCTACACCCTGCCAAAGGCAGTATAAGGCATCGTGACTCAGGAGACAAAAGAAAAGATGAACACAAGGTTTCTAATGCACCTCCCCTTCTACCCCAGCTGTGGAGCCTGAGAATGGGGAATCTGTTCTTTGGAGTAACTGAATGTCAAATGCTTTCAATGTGGTCCCTCATCTTAGAGCTCATTATTTCTTTAAACGTATCTAAAGATCACTTGGTAATTTCACCTTCTTATGCAACTTAAGTACAAGAAAAAAGGTGCTTAGGGTGTTCCAGAGTGTTTGATCCCAAGCTTTCATGTTGTCTCATGCCTCTCCTTGCACTGGTATGAGATAAAAGGAATCCAGCTGTTTTCTTGTTAAAGATCAAGGTGATCAGGATGGTGATTCAGGACATAACTATGATCGCTGCAGGGAGAGGAGAGGCTGTGTGATGTTTTCCTATTAGGCACAGTATGTCAGATGTATGTAGTTGTCCGAACGGGTCATTTTATGCCTATTTGTGATTTCTCTGTTGTTGTTTCTGTTGCCAGTTTTAAATTCCTGGCATCATCCTCAGTAGAACTGAACAAGAGCTGTTATGAGTGGTGCATTCCAATGGTAAGAGAATAGCTAATGTTTCAGATTCTTACTATGTTGCTGCACTGCTCTTCACAAGTATTAACTTTACTCTTTATCCTCACAATAATGCTGTGAGATAGAAGATTTTATTCCTATTTTACAGGTGAGAAAACTGAGACACAAGGAGTTTTAGTAACTTATCCAGGTTACATTGCTCATAAGTGTTGGTGGAGCTGGAATTTAAACCCAAATAACAATGCCAGGAATAGGATGAGGTAAGAGAGGGACCCAGGGCACATAATTTAAGGAAGCACTCTCTCTCAGTCTCTTGGAAATGCAGGGTTCAAGCTTGAGAATAAGTGCCTCCTTAAATTGTGTGCCCAAGGCACTTCTTTGCTGTTAGCCATACTTCAGTCCCAGCCTTGTAAATAACCTTGGTTTGGAGCCTGGGTAGTATTAACCTTCATACTGCCTGTCTCTCTGGTCCTGACCCTTACGGATCAGAGCCAGCCTTCAATGAGGAAGTAGATTGAAGAGCCTGAAGAGGGGTCTGTAGGTGCTGAAGAGACTAGCAGAGATAAAGACCTAAGTAGGTATCTTTCTTTAGATTTCTCCCTTGCTCTTGGTTGGGCATTCTTCTCTTGCACTATGTTCCCTGCCACTCTTCTCTTTTATGGCTTTGTCTCACCCCATCTTACTCCAGTACAGAAAGGAATAGAGGTACTCTTCACTTGAGAGGTAAATCTCTGCATCCCATAGAGAAAGCATTAGAACAGCATCACAGCCTATGGTGTATCCTCAGTCAGGCCCGGCTGCCCCCAAGTACCTTATTTCATCTTGTCAAGTCCAGACACACTCTGAAATGTGTGTTGGGGTCAAAGATAATCCAAGAATACATGTCTATAAGGCATCTCAGGATCTTAGAACAGGGTCTGGTGAAGGGATGTCAAGTAGCCTTAGAGGAAAGGAATGGGTGCCCAAGATTTCAGGGCTATTGCAGTGAAATAGCAGTGAGAATTCTTTTCTTTCCCAAACACTGTACTCTTGAAAATCCTTTAGTACATGTGGTAGGTTTTGAAAGGTACCAGACTTTTCCAGTTAGCTGACAAATGGAGAAATAATCAGTATATCGTTAGAACAAAGAGGTCCTTCTGTTCAGTCCTGTAGAAGCCAAGACTTAGGAAACCACTGGGACTAGAGGCACTAGAGGCTGACAACATGGGAATTATCTCTGGTACTCTTCAGAGATGGACCAACCTACCCCTTGACTCAACAGGCCATAGAATAAGCACCTGCGAGCTATTTTGAACATGTGTGGAGGGCCAGCAGCAGCTGGGGTTATAGTTGAAATGAAGGATGGTGAACGTTATGATCTGGTAGCTTTTTAAAGCTTCTCAGCATCACACTGGAAACTTCCTGACAGTTCTTCTAGACAAACTTTTAACAGTGAATTCCCAGCAGACTGGTTGATGATGCCTTCTCATCTCTTATAGACATAATGCCAACAGAGCCAAATGGGAAGGACCTCACCACTTGGACAAGTCCAGAAGCACTAAGCCAAAGGAAGAACTTAACTGTGAACAAGCATCACTTGCCTCTTTGATCAGGTTCATAAATCTGGGTCCAAGGCGCCATGGCTTGTGTCGATGGCACTGCAGGGAGCTGACAGTCAGCTGGGAAGCCCGGTGGGAGGCAATGGCCACAATGTACACAGCATCATACATCAGAGCCGCTTCAGTCTGTGGAGGAAGACACACACCACATCTTCAATTCCACCTTTGCTTAGCTTCCTTTACCTGCGTAATCACTCTGCCTGCTTCCTTATCTTCTATTTTTCTGAACTCTCCCAGCTGAACACGTGTCATTCTCCAATACTTATTTTTCTCTAAAATAATATCTCAAATGCCAGAAAAATTGTAGTCATGGCTTTGCTTTGTTTTAAGTTCTTAAAAAGAAAAAAAGAAACGGAACTTTGATCAGCCACAAAAGACTTGACTCAGGGAACAAATATTTTTGGAGTGTCTTATGGTAAGCCCAGTGTTAAAATCAACTACATTGAGTTAGAGGTTCAATATTGAATTCTGTTTCTCAGTATTTACCTATCTATCAGTCTATTTACTTGTTTATATTTGGTAGAAAGAAAGTGTTGTGAGTAAAATTAACATGTGATTTTCAGATAAGGATACTCATGTTAGGACACTTCCATTTACCAGAGTCAAGAAGGTTGTAGTCATAGAGTGAAATTCAATGGCAGATTTGAAGAGACCTTCTGAAGAACAGACATGTGGAACTTCCTCAGAAAATATGTACTCTTGTTAGCACTTACTTTCCTGATAGAGATTATAAGTAGTCATTCCTTTGGGGAGCTGGACATATTCTTCAACTCCTCATGAAATTTCTCTCATTTGCAAAATTTCACATAATGCTCTCAGCATTTTATAAAATATACTGCCCTGTGGTTTTCTTTAAGGATAAAATCTTATAATACCTTCATATTTTACTTGAGGATTTTCATAGCAACTTCAAATATATTAGCTCATTTGAAATTCTCAACAACCCCACAAAATAAGCAGAATAGATGGATTAAACTATTTATTATGTAGGAAATTGACCTCCAGACAGTATATTGATTTGTGTAAGGTCATACATATAGCCAGTAATTGGGTAGTTAAACCAAGAATCTAGGTCTTATAATGAAGACTATCATGCAGTTTTCCAAAATCAGTTGAGTTATTCAACATATATTTATTCATCATTTATTGAACATGTCTTGATGGAGGTAGAAAGAGAAAATAAGGGGAACTACATCTTGCATTCTATTAATCTTTGAGTCCAGAGAATATCTCTACTTTGAATACTTATTATCCTGTGCAATCTCTATCACTGCATTTTCCATATACTATACTTATAGTTATTGTTTTTACATCTCTTTCTTGATAAAAGTGCTCAACTTCATTTTTTAGTGGCTAGCACAGTTCTTGGCACATAAAAGTTGTTTAATAAATGTTTGCTGAAGGAATTAATATTATTTCATGTTTAAAATAAAATACACTTTTGTGAAAACTGTATAATCCCAAGGTTTTATGATGTATTTCTAAGATTAATTGCTTCACTCACACTTAATATGAGTGATATATAGAAGTTGTGATGGTGATAATTGTTAAAGCTTAAAAATATTCTGGTCATGTCAGTTCAAGACTGATATAATCCATTTTATAGATCAGAAAGGGAAATTAAGTGACTAGTCTAAGGCTAATCTATTGACAGAATGAGACCGTTAAAAATGTAATCTATCATAGTAGCTGGCATTTATTGAGCACTCATATGTCAGGTCCTATTTCAAATATTTTGAAAACATTTGATCTTCACCATGACTTCCACTCCTTTATGGATGAAGAATTGACAAGGTTAAATGTTGCCCCCAAACTAGTGGTGGGAAAGCCAAGATTCAAATGCAGGAAGTTGGTGTTAGAGTTTATGCTCTCAACCACAAAGCTGAACTGCTTCTAAACCAACTATTTGTCTGATGATTTAATGATTATAATAATAAGTCAACAGTGGTCAATATCCATTGATGATTAACTACATGCCAGGCACTATAAGCATTTTATAAGTTGTCTCCTTTAATTACTGAAGTTAAACCTTTGATGTAGGTATTGTCCCCATTTTACAGACAGAGAAATTGAGGCTTGGAGATATAGGAAACAACTTTAATAACTTGCCTAAAGTTATGTAGCCAGTAAAGCAAGGAATGAAGATTCCATCTCAGGATGAAAGTTTAGATTTCAGAGCTCATACCCTTAACCACTATGCTATGGGGACCTGGACCTTTTTAGCAGTGCAATATGCCTTTTTGAAACACTTTTGTATATATATTCAATAACTGGCTGATTGATTTGATAAAGAAGTGTGAGGAGAGGAATTCCAATGATCTTAACTTTTTCATAAACTTAACGTAGAGACTAGGATTTTAACGTTCTTTGTCAAGGTTGTCTCTACACTGGGCCAGGTAATAACAAGGTTCAAAACTATAGGCCTGACCAGTGCTTTCCAAATTCAAGGAAAAAAACCCATTTATTCTTAAACTATGCTTCCCCTTGTCATAAAGTGTTTTCTTAAATTGAGGAGATATTTAAGTATTTTATAGCACAAATGAACTACCACTGAATTTCCTCCTCTTTTCAGTTTTATGCTGGAGGCCTGCTTACCAAACAGCAACTCTCAAGTCATTTTAGGTAAATGTAAAAAAAAAAAAACTGGCTTGTGTTTCAAATATGTTTGTGTTCACATTTTATTTGCATCTAAAGCCTGGAAGAGACCACAGTGCTCAACGCCTGTAAGAGAATCTTTTTGCAACAACGTGTATCATGAAACAGGCATATTGAAAGTGAGCTTCTTGCCAATGCATAATGTTTTGGTTATTACAATGATGTGCAATAAAGGATTAACTCAGAGGGCTCAGGATATTCAATCTCTGCACATTCCGAAGAAAGGATTGGCCTTTGACTGGCTTCTGGGAGATTACCTCCTTAAAATATCCTGACTGATCAGAGTATCGTTGTATCCCTGGGGTCTTGGGTAATGCAAATAGTTTATGCTAACGGTGTGATTTATGGTGAATGCCTGTTTTTGTTCACTTGGGGCTCTGGACCATGCCATATCAGTTTGACCTCTGGAGTGGCTGGAGACCAACTAAAGTCAGCTGTGTAGGTGCTCTATGCCTATGTGACTGACCCTCCTCCCCCCACATAAAATCCCTGGACACCAAGGCTCAGATGAGCTTCCCTGTTGGCAACACTTCATAATGTTGTCACACATCTTTGCTGTGAGAATAAAGCACTGTCAATGCAACTGTCGTGGGAGAGGACCACTAGAAGCTCATGCATGGTTTCTTCTGGACTTGGTCCTTTGTGACTTTTTCCTTTGCTGATTTTAATTTGTATCCTTTTACTGTAATAAACTGTAACTGTGAGTATAACATCTTTTCTGATTTCTGTGAGTCCTAGCAAATCATCAAATCTGAATGTGGCCTTGGAAACCCCAATACAAAACAATGAGATGCTACGTCACCTTAGGGATGAGAACTAAAAACATGATATAGCCCTATGGAGTCTTCACATTTTTCTGCCTGCCTGGTATGTAACTGTTGTTGGAGAAAGCTAGAGGAGATAGGGAGACCTAGTCTTTGGAAAGCAAATGAGCAAAAAGTATAGATTTCCCATTTTCTTTCCAAATTTAGAAACGTTCTCACTAACCTGATATGGATAGACAAGTCAGTCCTCTAGGAGGGAAATACTTTAAAATAATACCTCATCCCCCTCATTTCCTGAATTTCCTTTCTTTCATGGTGTTAACATTTTCCTCTATTACAATGCAAATATCTCACCCACAGCATAGAGCTAACAGAAATTTGCTTCTTAGTATGAATTAGCTGGTTTCCCTCTTTTCTGAGACATGCCTCTTGAACTGATGAGGATTCTGACAAGGGTGGGAGGACTAGTGTTTTGCCTACATGAGCCCTGCTAGGGAGCAAAAGCTGGTGGGGGTGGATGCTTCTGAGGGAATGAAAGTGCTAGGAGAGGTGGTGAGCACGCAGAAAGTAGGGGAGAGCAACTCAAGAGAGAGCTGGGGTTTAGAAACACGTTGTAGAAGGTAGCAAAGATATCACCATGTACTCACAGTCTAGAAATTCAGTAATTAGGACTGCAGTTCTGACATGTCCAGTGAGGACTGGCCCAGAAGTTGGCATATTGTGAGCCTCAATGAGTATTTGCCAGCTTTTGAGAAAGACAGGAATAGGGGAAAGAGAACTATATGTGGAGTTGGAAAACAGGCCTGAGTGATGTTACTGGTCATACAAGGTCACACATGTCCCAGGGAATAAGCCACCTTGGGCTATATGTGCAAACTGAGGAATGTGTCTCTTGTAAATAAATGAATTCTGGCTTCAATAAGACAGAATAATAATTCTGCCTCTGTATTTCAGAATGTCTTTTGTTCTTCTTTGATTGACTACAAATTGGCAGAACAGCAGGTATCATCAAGTAAATTCAATTCTATGTCCTAAAGGCTTTATATATGTTATCTGATTTAATTTGTAAAGTAACACTGTAAAGTATTATTATAGAGATTTACAGATGAGCTAGGAGGTTCAGAAAGACTAAATAATTTAGGTTATTTAGTTATTCAGGGATATAACAAAGACCAAAAACTAGGTTTTCCTTATCTGGAAAGATCTTGCTTTTTCTACTGAATCTCACTGCCTATTGTCTTTCATCACAAGTGTAACAGTGGACACTCAGGGTGGACACTAAAGTTGGACACTCAAAGTGGTCTTCTCTGTGGATCATTATAGGAAAGACTTAGATGTAAGATAAGGGTACTGACTTAACTACTCATCGTGAGTGCATTTGAAGAACTGGGAAGGCAGAAGACATCGATGTTTTGCTGTTCCCATGACTGCAGTGTTGAATCATACACAATTTTAGGTTCAAAATCAGAGAAGACTCCATCTGAGAATGGGCCACTCCATTACTCTAGTCTATCCTCAAAAGCCAATAGATCAAATTAGCCCAAATGCTGAGAGAAATTTAAACATAGAGAAAAGGAATGAAGTAGATTTTACAAAATCACTCTAAACTTCAAGAAAGTTAATTAACATTTTGGTTGATAAAACACTTTTTTTAATATCTCAAGATGTTTTCAAATAATGAGTTTCACTATTTTTGAACTCTATTGACTCGGTAACAGTTTTAACTCAATTTTAACCCTGTTTTTGGTTTTTGTTTTTTTGCGGTACGTGGGCCTCTCACTGTTTTGGCCTCTCCCGTTGCGGAGTACAGGCTCTGGACGCGCAGGCTCAACAGCCATGGCTCACGGGCCCAGCCGCTCCGCTGCATGTGGGATCTTCCCAGACTGGGGCACGAACCCTTGTCCCCTGTATTGGCAGGCGGACTCTCAACCACTGAGCCACCAGGGAAGCCCGTAACCCTGTCTTTTAAAGTCAATATTTTTTCTCTAATGAAATTTATGTTTCTTAAATCTGAAGTCAAAATTTTTGGGCTTAGACATGGCCTACTTCTTCTTATTTTCAGATTTGGATGTGTTTTGACATAATACTATTCTTTGAGGATATTTTTAGTGTATGACGTTCTAAGAAATTCTTAATAGTTAAAACTTTGAAGAGGAAAATAGATAAGCAGGTGGAAAGTAAAAATACATAAGTTAGAAAAATTCCTATATTATATATTCATATGTGCATCTGTGTATGTATGCGGCACACAGAAAAATATGACTATAAAGGGCTACAGGGAAATTCACTTTGGAGAATGGTGGGATAATGCGTGTGATTTAGGAGAAAGAAATTCCATTATAGTAGGGTATTACTTAAATATTAATAGTGGTTAGTCTATGGCTAATTTTTCAAATAATATTATTACTTTAGAATAATCTATTTACTAATCATGTCCATTTCTCATTTATAGACGCTCTCTTTGAACTTTTGCAGTATTATTTCTGGCCTACATGAATATTTTTCATTTAATATCTTGAGTCTTAGTAGACCTCAATTCATATTTATTTAGCACGTTAATTCCTGTATTAAATACATATTTATTGAAGATCTGCTCTGTGCCAGCCCTTTCCTAGTGCTGGGAATAGAGCAGAACACGAAAAGACAAAATCTCCAGCTTCATGGAGTTTATGTTGTTATAGGGGATGGCAACGAACAAATATAAATATGACGTATTGTCATAAGGGCTACAGAGAAAGGTAAAGCAGGTTAGGGGAGGGGGAATAACAGGAAGGGGACTACTATATTAGGTAGCAGGTTCATAGAAGGGCTCTCCGGTGAGGTAGCATTTGAGCAAACCTGAAGAAGAGAAGGTTCTAGGCGATGGAAGCAGCAAATCCTGGAGGTGCAAAAATGAATGGAATGCTGGACCTGAGATATATAGGCCCAATGGAATTGAAAGCAAAGGACTTTTTAACTTTAAGGTAGAAAAGAAAGAGTTTGAGTACAGAGGCAATTTGAGAACAAAGACCTGTTAGCAGTGGGCCCGGGCTTGGGGACTTGAGGTGTGCTCTCTTGACTCAATGATCAGTCCGTTGGATGCCCTTATACTTGTCTTTTAACCTTTCTGTGACTCTGTTTCTATATCCCCAAATTAGCCACCTCTACTAGAAGCCAAAAGGAACCAGTGAACTGCAAAATGGACTCTTTGGATAAACAAAGGTCAACACTATGCTTCACAGGATCAATTTCAAGGCTCTATCTTGAAATGACAATGGGATCCGACTACTAGTGAGCAACTGAGTGCTACCACTGTTTTTGACTAATAATGTCATGCCCTAATATAGCTACTGTACCCAATTTTAGAGCAACCTGGTGAGCCACCATCTTCTGTTCTAATAAATCCCCATTTCCTTTTTATAGTTTATTATAATAACAATAACAGCAATAATAACAGAGACCCCTCTGGTTAGATGAAAAGACAATGAGAAACTCTCGACCGAATGGGATCTCTCATCCACTGGGAACTTGGCTCTGCCATGCTTCGTGTCCACAGGACCGCTGGGCCTGATTGGGTGAGAATGGAATGGCTCTATCTCCTTCATTCAGTGGTTTGCCTCATCTCAGTCAATATGTACAAACTGTTGTGTCAGTTCAGTATAACTGAAGGGAACAGGCACTTCTTTGCTACATTAAGCCATACTTGTGATGAATATTTGATGTTTGTCACGAATCCACAATCTGTGTTAATATAGCTCCAAACTATAACTCTTTTAGGCATACATACCAAGCATAGGTAAAAACCTCATCCTGTGATAGAGATCTTGTTTGGGAGGTGGGGTTGGGGTATGGGCAGAAGATTTTGAATCATATTTGAACACACTGGAATTATAAATCCAGCAGGAAAAAAAACACCCCAAAAATTAGCACCTCTTTCTCTCTCGCTCACTCGCTCCCTCTCCCTCCTTTTCTCTCTTTTTCTTTAGCTTTTCTTCTTCCTTTTCAGAAGTCTAGTATTTCCCTGGGTATTCTCTACTTATTCTTATTCAAAGCAATGTTTCAAATCATCCTAAGACTCATTTGTACCAAAATGCTTTCTATCATTATCTTTCAGATCTCTTTGTGTATTTTGAGTTATTTCAGGTTTAAAAAAACAGAGACCTTGAACATGGGCTCCTCCAGAACCACTTCATTTATTCTTTTTTGTCATTTGTACCTCATTTAAAGAAGGTAGAAAAAGAAGAGAAATCTCAAGTTTATTTCTATGTACGATGATACCTTTCAGTTACCAGTAAATTGCATCTTAAAAGCAATAGTGTTTCTCCTGATGATGGGAACAGAGAATGAAATACTATGCCAATTTAAAATGCTATTACCTGCCCACATTCCCAATATCTTTTCCTTTGGATGACACTGTTCCGGCACAGAAATCTTTTTTTTTTTTTTCCTGCAATTTTCTTCCATCACACAGGGAGCTTCATTAGAGAAGTGCATTTGACAACAAGAGACAAATGATGTTAATGAGAAGCTCTCTGACGAGGCAGTTTGCAATTTATCTGTTCAGCAGAGTACCTGTCTCTCCTTAGGAGGCAGGCTTGGCATCTGCTTCGAGAGCGACATATGGCTGGTATAAAGAACTGTCAGTGTCTGCAGAGGTGTACCTCCATGTACCCAGGACGGGAAGAATGTGAACACACCAACTCTATGGAAATCCAGATTTTTCCACATGCACTTCTGCTTGCTGAGATGTAGCAGAAGCGAGGAAGCCAAGCTGGTTCTGCAGAACCTTTATAGGCAGCTTGCTCCTCTCTTTCCCTCCCTCCTTCCCAAGGTCACATTCCCAGGGGCAACCCTGTCCCCACTTACCCTTGCTTTTGTTTATGCTTTGTCTCCATTTGGCTGACAGTGGTGGCTACACCTGTTAACTTTTTTATCTGAAGCCATTACTCTCAGGAAGCTGAAAATAACAGTTTTTGATAGTAGCCATGCACAGGCTTTCAAAATAGTAGTCCCTATATATGAACCTTCAAGTTGTGAACTTTCAAAGATTCAAATGTGTGTTTCATCAACTTCAGGCGTGAGTGAAATTGCAGTTTTCCCTCCGTCTCCTATTGCTGATGATCTGTCAGCGCTACCATCTCCCACCTCCTCTCCCATCTCCAGTCAGTAACTCTTCTTGCCTGTTCACTCGATGCCAGCCTCTGTATGCCAGCTGTTGGACTGTACTACTGTACTTTTCAAGGTACTGTACTGTAAGATTAAAAATGTTTCCTTTATTTTTTGTGTTTGTTTGTTTTCTATGTATTATTTCTGTGAAAAGTATTATAAATCTATTATAGTACAGTATTATATAGCCTATTGTGTTAGCTGGGTACCAAGGCAAACTTTGTTGGACTTACGAACAAATTGGACTTACGAACGTGCTCTTGGAAGGGAACTCATTCATATGTAGGGAACTTACTGTACATAAAATGTTTCCTCCTCTTCTCATACAAGTCAAGGCACAGGTTATAACACTTTTCCTCTCACTATGAAAAGCATATGAGATTCTTTTTTTTTTTTTTTTCGGTACGCGGGCCTCTCACTGTTGTGGCCTCTCCCGTTGCGGAGCATAGGCTCCGGACGCGCAGGCTCAGCGGTCATGGCTCACGGGCACAGCCGCTCCGCGGCATGTGGAATCTTCCCGGACTGGGGCACGAACCCGTGTCCCCTGCATCGGCAGGTGGACTCTCAACCACTGCACCACCAGGGAAGCCCAAGCATATGAGATTCTTAACCTAACCTCTAAGGAAGTCAAACATCATCTCAAATGATTTTATTTTAAAACTACTTACTGTCATCATGCCATCCAAAAGGCCAGTCCCAGGCCTGGGTGGGGCCTGCAGTCTCTCCATGGACCACTTCTCAATGATGGATGACACGTGAGGATTGTCAATATTAAGCAGCCGAAACCCGGTCATATTTACACCACTGTACCTATAGAGTTCCAGATCTAAAGCAAATAAGTCCTGCGCAGTATTAAAAATGATAAAAGTAGAAAGAGTTAACATTTTCTGTGCTCTTTAGGCAAAAGAGAACTAATGATTGTAGAAGCAACAAATGATTAAAACAAGAATGGCAGCCATCATCACACTGGTTCTATAAAAGAACATTTCCTCTTGTTTTTCACTTGCATGCTGCCTGACAAACTCTAAGTAATCAGTTTTCATTTTCATCCTATTTTTTTTTTTTTTTTTGCAATACTGTTAAGTTGGTATAAACCAAGAACAAGAATTTAGCTGCCAATAATTAGTATGCCCTTGGGAACAGGATGTGACATTCTGAGAAGCTAGAGAATTCTGTTCCTAGGATATAGTCTTTGGGGAATTGAAAGGGATCTTTGTGTCCATTTGATTCACTGCTTTTATTTTCTAGATGAGGAAACTGTGGTTCTGAGTTGTGATGTGACTGGCCTGAGAATGATCCACTTGTCAGTGGTAGTACCACTCTTCTCCCTCAAAACTTGCTGTCCCAGGCTGCCTTGAATCTTGCAAAGGAGGTGAAGTTTGGAACTTGCATATACATTTGATGGAAAGATAACTCTCAGCAAAAAAAAAAAAAAAAAAAAATACCATTCCCTTGCTCACTGAAAATAACCTATGTCCCGTATAATGAGAGCATAAAGAATGCCTGGGGCAAATAAGTCCTGAGCAATATTAAAAATGATAAAAGTAGAAAGAGTTAGCATTTTCACAAGCTTAGAATAAGAACCAAAGTGTTCTCTTCAGAGAATAAACTGGAGCTTATGGTTGTGTTGATGTACCTTAACAGTAGTATTTGTTCCCTTTTAGATAATGTTGCAGGGAAAAAACTTGCACCCACTCTAGTATTTTCCATTACAGGTGAAGCTGAGTGTAAACCAGAAGTTTATGTTGACTCATATTTAAAATAGACTTAAGTGATTATTTCAACTTTTTCCTGTAAAGAAATGTTAGACACTAAAATATATCATTAAAATATCTCACATTTATGAATAAACCAAACTTTCAAAATAGCATTTAACAGTTAATAAAAGAGAAAAACTTCCATAAAAATTATTTACCAATGTAACTGCTTTATGAAAGAACAATACAAAACAGTACATTATTTCTGATGATAGTGGTTACTAAAGAGAAGTAGCTTCAGAAACACTCCATGATTTATATGTGCAGAAGATGCATATAGATTTATTATTTTGAATAACTCTTTTCTACATCACTAGTTCTTCCCAAGATAACTTTCGATTAGACTGTAGAACTATAAGAATGCACCTCTGAACTCGCTCATGTAAGAAAAAGTATACTGCCTTTTAAATTGTTATATTTATTTCCCTTGCACTAACTAATTTTTTCTTTGTTTCATTAATACTCATGAGCAAGAGTGGTAGGAATATAAAAGCAAAGCATGGCAGAATGCAGATAAAACCAAAGGAAATTGCTTAAAGAAGCAAATTTAAAGAATCAGACCCAAGGAAGAATGATTCCTTTAGCACACTCAATGAATAGAAGGAAAGTTACTCAAGATACAGGGGGTTCAGACAGAAACTTCCAGGATGCATATTGAATCCCTTATTAATTCAATAGTACAAAAATACAATGTGCTAAAATGGATACATTAAGCATGTGCAAAATTAGCTTGGTTTCCAAATTGTTTCTACGCAATATACAATATGGAAAATTTGAGGCCCAATTTTCAACATCCCCTTGTTAGTGGAGGTTGAGGAAAGAAAGAGTGTGAGGGCAACTGGTTTGTCCTTCCATTGAAGACCAACCTTCTTAGGTTTCTTTGTTTATATTTTTCTCAAATTTCAATGAAGCTAACTCAACTGGTGTGTACACCTGGGAAGGATAGGAAGTTCTAAGGCAGATGGCAATCTCACCTTGAGTAAGACCTATGTGTTCATGGTGTTGGGGAAAGGACCATATTTGTGATCAGAGTAAGATACTTTCCAGTTCTCAGGGTCTCCCTCAACTGTTCTGACAGAGGACCTGATCAGGATGTCAATGAAGGAGGGAAGACCACGGAAACTTTAGTTCAGGAATTTCTCCCTGCATCCCACTCCCTAGCTCCAAGCTCAGGAGCAGTGATAATTTTGACAACTGCCCCAAAGCATTTGTCTCATGGCATCCTCTGCAACCCTTCACGCTCTTAGAAATACTTGAGTTAGGAGTGGAATTTATTACTTCTAGAAGTATGTGTATGGTAGCTGCCTGATCCTTGTTCCAAATTCTTTGATTTCCCTAACGTACTAGCCTGCCTTGCCAGTTTTATTTGGTAAAATGATACTCTTACTGAATCTCCCAAAATCTGGGTAGATTTTAGTCGACACACTTTTATAGGTTAGAAACGGAGGTTGGCTCTGTATTTTCTTCTCACGTAAAAGAGTGGAGTGTATGTGTTGGGAGGGGTGTATTGTGTGTGTGTGTGTGTGTGTGTGTGTGTGTGTGTGTGTGTGTGTGGCGAGAGCTATCACATCATTTTGATTTGTTAACTGCCTAAATCATTCTCCTTGATCTGATAATCTGTCAAAATTTAAAGTTGTATAGTTTCTTTTGAATTTCTCCAGCTTAGAGCCATGATTTTTCTTATGATGAAAAATGTCCAATGTGGAAAGCATCTCCCAAGCTCTTTATCTTGACGGTCTTCAAAACACCTGACAGGTGAACCTTGGCTAATCCAGCTATCCACTGGACACAGGTGGGGAAATCACATCAGATCAAAGAATGCCAAGATACACTTCAGTGTGCCCTCTAATGTATATAGAAAATGTAGATGATTCTTCTTTATTAATAGTTTGTACTTTGGCAGTTTCTATTTAATGAAAGCTTGATTTTAATTCCTTTCTGGGTGCACTTGCATTGATGCTAGTTAAGAAAGGAAAAAGAAAGAAAGAGAAAGAAAGAAAGAAAGAAAGAAAGAAAGAAAGAAAGAGGGAAGGAAGGAAAGAAGGAAGGAAGGAAGGAAGGAAGGAAGGAGGGAAGGAAAGAAAGAAGAAACAAAGAAACAAAGAAAGAAAGGGAAAGAAAGAATGAAAGAAAGAAAGAAAGGAAGGAAGACACCTGCTGTTCAGCATTTCTGGATTTAGAGGGTTCTTAGGAAAGTAAAACAAATCTCCATGACAATAACTTGCCTTGACACTGGTGGGGCTGACTTAAAAATAACTGAAGATTTTTTTTTATAGTGTGGAATACATTTCCACCAGATATGCTTACCAGGGTTGTGAAAAAGTAATGATAGTACTCAGTCATCATGCCCATGAACAGGATCTGCAAAAGAGAAATAAGAGAAGAATCAGAAACAGAATTATAATAAGAAATAGATAATTAGTAGGTTGACTGCAATAGCTTGGAGGCATAGAATAGGAAGGGGCTTTGGAAATCCATACACCAAGTAGATCAGAAACCTGAGACAAACCAATGATTGATGTGGAGCTAGGATCCAGGTCACTGACCTCCATCCAATGCACTTTCAGTATGCTATGTTTGACCTTCATGGAAGTAATTGGTCTGACGATCAAATTTAAAAATAGTTTATGCTCAACAAATTTTATATCTGGAGTTGTCCATAATGGCAGAGAGTTTTGCCTTTCCTACTCCCTGGGTTTCTGAGTAATCCTATGCTTAGATATATATTTTATTGATCTCCTTAGCTTTAGTACTTATCATAATGCCTCAGAGTAAAACTCATTAAATGTTAAATTGGCAATACTGATATGTAGATATATTTAAATGAGGATTTATAAATATGTATATCTCGGAAACCCTTCTCTCTACCCCTTTTCCATCTTATCCCATAGAGTGAGTAGGAGAAGAGAGGATTGTTTATAGATAGAAGGATGGGGACTATTTTTATACCAAGTCTCGCTGCCTCTTAATTCTAAGTCTGTTACCTAATTGGGACCCTGACAGTTCCAAACATCCTGTGTATATTGTCTTTATTTGGTGGGGAGGGGCAAGAAGGAGGTAGACAGAAAGGACAGGGGTTCTAGGTAGAGGTAGTTTCTTAAAACTGTGATCTTACTTTTGGATTCCTGAAAATGGTGTCCACTGAGAAGAAACAGTTGCAAATGCTTTGGAGATAAGATATTGTCATCAATCTTTTAAATCAAGAGTATCACCTTCCTTGGTGCAGGTCACAAAGGACTGTTTGAGTGCTGTATTTTTGGTATTTGCATAGAAATGAATGGAGAAGACTCAGAAATGAAACTTTCAAGACAGTTTCCCCCACAACTCTGATATATTCTGGATGCAAATGAGAATCCCCTCTGGAGGTTTTAAAATCAGATATTCTTAGGCTCCATCCCAGAGACATCCAGAATTAGAATTTCTGAGAGTGGAGCTTCTGTATTTCATAGCAGTGGCTGATAATCACTGCTTTATGGAAAACTTGTCCGTTTGCATTAAGGAACAAGGACTTTCATAACTTCAGTTGAAGAGATGGATTGAAAAGTTCTTCAGAAAAGCAACACAAGTTATTGAAGTTCTTATAAGGTGTCTAAGATATGTAAACTAGAATGATTTTACATGAAAGGGGATAAAAAATGGAGAGGGTATTTGGAGACGGCATATAACATACACGAGCACAGATCTGACACTTCTTATGCCCTCTCTGCTAACATGGAAACCAGAGGAATATTTGGTGAAATTGTAATGTCATGAAGGCAAGAAAAATGACAGGAAACTCTCTCTATGAATCATAAGCCCACAGTATGTAAGTCACTCCTATGGTGATAACAAGACCACGTGCACAAAAGAATTTTTAAAAGGGTAGGATTGCTTTAGGGCCATCAATAACATTGAAAATCATGCGTGGTGAGCTCTTATTAGCTGGTCTCTTATACCACTGGAGCATAAAGAGCTAACCTGCTGAGGTCAGTCAGGAATTCAATTTTTCATTTAGGTTGTTAGTATAATTGCAGGCAAGACTATCTCTTGAAAGGGAACTGGAAAGTTTTATGTCGAGATATAGACCTGGACACTGAGGTTTAAAATATTGTTGCTGAAAAAACACAAAGGCACCTGAGTTTCCAGCTTTTCACATGGGCTAATTTTTCTTTTTAAACTTTATTGTGGGGGCATTTGATCACCATTTGAGAGTATAGGCTTTTTTTTTTAAGCAACCATTCAACTAATTATTATTATTTATAATTTCTGGAAGCAAATATTCATTTGATATGTCTGATACTTAATGTTAGAAAAGAGTCATGCAGATGCAGTGAATAAATAACTAATGGACCTGCTTTTGTAGCAGAAAGAATCCTTGGGACTTCCAGATACACTTTTTATTTGATATACTAGAAAAGTCCCCCTTCTTGACTTTCCTACCTAGTGCCTGGGTCAGTGCTTCCTGGTTCTTCCCTTGAATTTCCTAGAAATGAAAATTAAGAAAAAAGTATAGTCATGGATCACTGAGCTGTCAATTTTATGGACTCTCTAGGACATGGGTGAATGAGAAATTTTTAGATAGAAATAAAGCCAATAGCACCAAAACTCTTTATAATGGTTTGTAGACTGGTTGGGATTGGCTGCTCTGCTGTCAAATGGTAGTATACTTTATACTTTATAGCATTCACACCACGATTCTCTCTGCATGTTGGTATTTCAGCTAAAAGTCATTAACTGTTTACGAAAATGTCATATCAAGATAAATGTCAGTTTTTCAAATAGTGTAATCATGATATGGGGATTTTTAAATGGTTCTTTGCAAAACTGACTTTTTCTTAACAAACACTACCTTGTTTGAATTTTTTTTACTGTATTTTGCTGGATTGACCAGGAGGCACTGACTTAGGCAGTGTACACTTTACCAAGACAGTATTACTAGGAACTAGGTTTGGCTCTATTTAAATCATTTTTAATGGTGCAAAATGCATCACATCACACACACTAATAAGTAATAAATGTAGCTGTCAATACTATTTGTACTGATGGCACATTCCCCTTAATTGCTTCCACCAATACTTTAATAGTGGTTGCTTCCTGACAGAATTATTCTTACTAAATATCCCCTTGAAACCTTATTATTGACATAGATTGATAGACTGTAAAAACCTAGCCCTTTCAATAACATTTTATATCTATAGTAGGGATGTATTTAATACCTATTAGTCTTCTTGATTTTGGAAGACCCATAGCGTGGACTTCATTAGTGCCATTTCCAATTTTCCAATGTGATGTGATTGTATTTCCTGGCCCCTTGCGCTTGGGTGGAGCCATGCGCTGGTTTTGGCCAAGGAAGTGGGAAAGATACTGACATATGTCACCCTCCAGAGATCTCACTCACCCTGACAGGTGACTACCATGATTATCAGTGCCAGACAAGTCATTTTTTTGTTTTTGTTTTGTTTTTCTGAATAAATACAATTGTCTGTTTCATGAATACTTCAAGGTATGTCATGACTTTCTTTTGATTACTAGAGACTTTAGGGTCAAAATTGTGGGTCCTCCATTAGCAACTACTCAGGAACATAGGGTATATATTCTATGTGCTAATGCCATTCAGCTTTATGTTTTTCTTTAACTTTTCCCTTGGTCCAACTCTGTCCCTTTCTTAAAAAATATTTATGACTTTTTTCAAATGTATTTTTCTAGGCTGCTTCAGTTCTTTGTATAATAAAGATATAACATGAATAAACTATCATGGTTGGGAGAAGCGGAATATTTTTTTTTCCATAAAGAGAGATGAAGTATTCAGATCTGATATAGCTGGGTTGGGCTAGGGTAACAAAAAGGCCTCTAACAAAATACCATTCATAGTTAATCATATTCTATGTCCTTGCAGAATCAATGATAAGAACTCAAAAGTTCTTGTAGATGATGGTGGTTCATTTTACATGTCAACTTTACTGGGCCGAGGGGTGCCCAGATTAAACGTTATTTCTGGGTGTGTCTGTGAGGCTGTTTCCAGATGAAATAAGCTTTTGAGAGAGCAGATGACTCTTCCCAATATGGTGGGCATCATCCAATCCACTGAGAGCTTGATTAGAATAAAGAGGCAGAGGAAGAAGGAATTCACCCCTTTTCCTTCCTGCTTGACTGCCTAAGCTGGGACTTTGGTGTTCTCCTGCCCTTTGACTGAGATTTTCACCACTGACTCTTCTGATTTTCAGGCCTATAGTTTCAGACTGTAATTACACCACAGCCTTTCTGGGTCTCTAGCTTTCAAATGCCAGACTGTGGGCCTTCTCAGCCTCCATAGTTAAGTGAATCAATTCTTCATAATAAATCTATTCATATATATTTCCTATGGGTTCTGTTTCTCTGGAGAACCCTGGCTAATACAGAGAACAATACTAAAATACTGAAAGTCCTACATACTCTGCATACGTATGACATTCCTTTCTATCTAGATAACACAATCCTTAAACGAGTGAAGGGAAGAGAGGCTGACACCTACGTGAAGGCTTTCTCTGTATTATGCTATTATGGAAATGCCACAGACTATTCTATTGTTTCAGTGGCTAGAAAATAATTACTGTTTTCTTTCTTTTGTAGTCAAAATGAATCATCAGAAAGCAGAATAAAACTCATTGGCATCTTTACTCCTGTCCTGCCCCCTAGGTTCATCAGAACCATTTTTTTTTTTTAGATTCCATGTATATGTGTTAGCATATGGTATTTGTTTTTCTCCTTCTGACTTACTTCACTCTGTATGACAGACTCTAGGTCCATCCACCTCACTACAAATAACTCAGTTTTGAGAATGGACTTGAAGACACAGGGAGGAGGAAGGGGAAGCTGGGACGAAGTGAGAGAGTGGCATGGACATATATACACTATCAAATGTAAAATAGATAGCTAGTGGGGAGCAGCTGCATAGCACAGGGAGATCAGCTCGGTGCTTTGTGACCACCTAGAGGGGTGGGATAGGGAGGGTGGGAGGGAGGCACTAGAAGGAGGGGATATGGAGATATATGTATACATATAGCTGATTCACTTTGTTGTACAGCAGAAACTAACACACCATTGTAAAGCAATTATACTCTAATAATCATGCTAAAAAAAAAGAACTCATTGGCAGTTGACTCTTGGAAGGACAACTCTAATGACCCCACTGTTATCAAGGTTCTCTGAAGCACAGTTGTTCATTAACTATCATGGCTCCACATTTGCCTAGCTGTTCTCTGGAGTTTTTACAATAGAACTCTCATGGCCTTGTTCACAGTAGTATTGATTCTTCCTGGTCGAGCTCTGTTGTTCTTTGCAAAGACGGTCTTTTGGATTTAGATGAGTAAATGTATCACATACAGCCTGAGCATCACAAAGACCATATTTTAGTTTGTCTTGAGAACCCTCATCCAAGTCTAGATGAAGAGAGTTTGTGGAGTCTAATTCCTATGGTTGGTGAGAGAGTTGGTCTATAAGACACTTGGAAAGCCTCTGAGAAAAATCTTGCCATAACATGTCCTGGTATAAAGACGCCTATGTCACATTTCAACAGGATCATTTTCCTGAAGGCAATGCAGAGCTATGGAGACAGCAATTCTCCACAAACTCTCAGCATCCATTGCTAAAAGCAATTCATACATCACAAATAATTGGCATAATGCTGCTATCATCGTAGCAGAAACTTGAAATGGAACCTGGAGTGCTCCTAAGCATTTTTGAGGGATTCTTATAATATTTATAAGGGTTTTTATTACTGCATCTTTCCATTGAAAAATAGGTGTATTAGAAGTTTATATTGACTAACCTAAAGTGTATTGCTCCTTTTATAGCCTTCTCAGTATCAGGATAAATTCTAAACCATCAGACATGATTTCTAGTCAATAATTTCAAGTGAACAACTTCCAAATATGTGACATACAATGTGGCTAAAATAATGTTTTTACCTCAAGATAGAAATAAGTTATTTCAGCATAAAATAACTCTTCAGGAAACCAGTTGAATAATATCAAGTCTCAGAGAAGCAGTTTTAAGAAGAAAGTTTGAGCTCTAGGGTGTAGATTTTTCTTACCTGCCAACTGTGGTACTTTAGGCTGCAACTGCACTATCCTCTGAGCAGAATGCTCCTTTGGCAACATAGTTTTTAATGTTTGTCACCAGTAGAATTAGCTAGGTAAATTAGGCCTTTAGATCAATCTTTATTGATGCAAAAAAAGACACTCGTACAACACTGAATGACTGTAACATATCTACAAAGGTAACAGTGGAGTGTATGGAAAAATAGCACTGGATCCCTGAAAACCCTGACATGTAGAAAACTACCCATATCCTTATGGAGTAGGATGAATAATGGCCACTTAAAAATGTCCACATCCTAATTTCCAGAATCTGCTAATATGTTACTTTACATGGCAAAAGAACTTTGCAGATGTGAATAAGTTAAGGATCTTAGTTTATGGGAAATTACTCTGGATTATCCAGGTGAGCCCAGTGTAATCACAAGGGTTCTTATAAGATGGAAGCAGATGGTCAGAAGGTAGAGAGGTGATGTGAAGATGGAAACAGAGGGAATGAAAGGCAATGTGATGTGGGACCACAAGCCAAGGAATGAGGACAGCTTCTAGAAGCTGGAAAAGACAAGGAATTAGGTATTCCCTGAATCCTCCAGAAGGAAAATAGCCCTGTCAACAGCTTGATTTTAGACTTCTGACCTCCAGAATTGTAAAAGAGTAAATTTTTATTGTTTAAGCCACTACATAATTTGTTACAGCAGCAATATGAAACCAACACTCCACATTTGCTCATCTTTCTGGGATTATGGCCTATGAGATTGCACAATTTTGGTGTTTTGATATCAAGAGCATGTATCAAGAGGAAAAATGACTTGTTTGAAGTTGAAAACTTTCTAAATTTCCTTGTGCCCCTCCATTCATGTACATATACTAACCACATGCATGTACACAGATACAGCTACTCACAAAGAGTCTAGGGTTTTCCTTCCATTCGAAGATAGTGCTATGCCATTTACAAACCCAGGCCACTTTCCTAATGCCTCCAAGTGAAATCAAAGGAAAGCAAAGAGTATTCCACACAGTGTAGGTGAATGGAATAGCTGCACTATTTGAGAGTGTCTTTCAGTCTTAATTCCTTTATAAGCTTCTCTCCAGAGGTATGGTCAGAAGAAGAAGGGAAGCTGATACTAATAGATATTAATAAATGGAGTGGAGCCCAATGGGGTTTAGTTTAGCTTCAGAAGATAATCCTACTAGAAGAGCCACATGGCATCATCCAGGTGCACAGCAGAAGAGATTATGCTATTTAAGGAGTACAGTTTGCTGACAACAGAGCAGGAAAAAAAAGATTTCCCCTAGCAGAATGAAATAGGCAACGTGGCAAATAGGAGAGAGTGGAGCTTTTGGAGGATTACATGAACCCAAAGAATAAACTCTCTGCAATATCCAAGGGAAATTGGTGGAAATATGAGGTATAAGAAAGACTAAAGTAGAAGAAAAGTTTTAACAGCAAAGAACTGAACGAATCTTGAAGTTGGAAATTTAACAGAGAATATGTTGCATACACTGTAATCTTTGTGCAATAAGCTCCTTTGGTAATGGTGGTAATAAAAACTATACCTCAAATTTGCCTGAGGGTGACCTTTGGAGGGAGAGATTAGTCATGTAGTCACTAAATGGTGGTCTTGCTGGTCTCATGATATCTCTGTAGCACAATAAAGTTATCATAATTTTGGTCCTGTTTCTCAGATTTTTGGCTTTTTAGATGACTTTATTTTGTCAATTTATCTAGTAGCTATCAGGCTTAGAAAACAATTATTTTTATCAGTGTTTCTCAGTGCATTAGTATCTCCAAAGAACTCTTTGAAAACACCCATGACTGTACCCTATCCCTAAATATTCTGATTTATTTGGTCTAGCGTATGTTCTAGGCATTGGTATCTGTGACACCAAGACTCTCCAGGTGATACTTACATACAGCCAGAGCTGAGAA
Organism: Orcinus orca; assembly: GCF_937001465.1. Classification (NCBI taxonomy): domain Eukaryota; kingdom Metazoa; phylum Chordata; class Mammalia; order Artiodactyla; family Delphinidae; genus Orcinus; species Orcinus orca. The sequence goes on from NC_064563.1 coordinate 134,151,060, forward strand.
CCACTGATTTATATTAACCAAACTCATATTTTAAAGGGATAATAATAATGATCAAAACTACTATTTGATGAGTGTTACAACATGTCCACTGCTGTAACAGGTTCTTTATCTACTATTGGGGAGGAAGTGTTATCCCCAGTTTATAGATGTGAGCATAGTTATAGTACTTGAACCCAGGTTTGATTTCAATCCTGGGCTCTTTGTGCTATATTTATAATAGGAGGTATATGTGGGAGGAAAGTCAGTAATTTGTACAAAGTCCTTCTGTACTTTGAGGACCCAAATAAAAACATATGGTTCTTTGGTGAGAGCAAAGTTAGAAGGACAGGAATTGGATCTTTATCTTAAGGAATGAATCCATCAAGCCAAGAGAGCTTGATAAGTTGCCCCTCTATTCTTGTTCAGAGAGCTGGCCTCCATTATAAAAGGTTGTACCATGGATGATGCTGCAGGTATTATGGGGAGCCTCACTCACTTTTCCTCCTTCTGTCAGGAATTCAGACCTACATAGCTCTTCTATTATAACATCTCTTTAGATATTAGAATTAATTAGATTCCAATTTTAAATCCCTTTAGTGATCTTTCAGGAAGAACTTTGGCCTCTTTAACGGGGTCAGCTTTCATGAAGAAAAGATAGTTTGGGACTTCCCTGGTGGCACAGTGGTTGGGAGTCAGCCTGCCAATACAGGGGACACGGGTTTGAGCCCTGGTCCGGGAGGATCCCACGTGCTGCAGAGCAACTGGGCGCCTGCGCCACGACTGCTGAGCCTGCGTGCTGCAGCTGCTGAGGCCGGCGCGCCTGAAGCCCGTGCTCCGCAACGGGAGGGGAGGGGCATCTCAGTGAGAGGTCCGCGCACCACAGCGGAGACCCAACACCGCCAAAAATAAATAAATAAATAGATAAATAAATTTACATCTTCAGAAAAGTAAAAAAAAAAAAAAAAAAGTACTGCTTTAAAAAAAAAAAGAAAGGATAGTTTGTAAAAAAAATTGTAATGCAATTGTTAAAATTGTGTGATACACATAATAATAGATATTTTCGTGTGCTTGATGTTATAATGGCAGTGGACACAAGGTGCTTAGGGCTTTGCATGGCATGCTAAACAATGCGGGCTTATACTTAAGGCAATAAAGGGGTGGGGCGAGCACTCAGGAATTTCAAACTTGAGAGGTGTAAGATCAGATATTTTATTTAAAATGAACAGTTTTTGAGGTCACATGGAGGCTGGGTAGAGAAAAGGAGAGGGAGGGGACTTGTGACTGAGAGATCAATTGTTCTAGCACAGGAGGAAGATGATGAAAGTGATGGAGAAAAGGAGGTAGAATCTGAAACATATTTAGAAGGCAGAATCTACAGCATTTGGTAACTAATAAATAGGAAAGGTGAGGGAGAGCCAAGGAGATTCCCAGGTTTCTGGCTTGAGTAAGCGAATGGTATTTCTGGTTGGCGGGGGAAAGGATGAGTAGGAAGATGTAATATGTTAAGTCTGGCATGGAGATTTAATGACATCAGATGAGATCCTCATAAGGTTGTGAGACTTGGTAATTCAGACTGAAAGGAGGTTTGGGAACCACTATTGTGATATGATAGAGGAGGTGATGGAGTGATAGAGTTAGGATTGGGAAGCACTGTATCACTCTTGTAGTTCTGCCTAGATACCATATCACTGATAATACTGGCGATGCTAATCCATAACATGTGGAATACTTCATGCATCAGTGGTGGGCTGCTTAGTGCCTTATAGGCATTGTCACATTTAACATTTCTCAAAACAGCATGAGCTATGGGCTATGACATTCCTATTTTACAGATGCAGCAAAGAACAAATAACTAAGTCCTCTACTAAATAACCTCATTCAATACATTGAAGTTTTTCACAGCACTTTATTCTCCCTTTACCCTGGCACAGTCTTTAGCACATAGAAAACAGCCAATACATGTCAACTGAATAAATGGTGACATTTAGATCTTACAGAATCATGCTTATAACAGAAAGTATGTGGCTAACAGTCACGGGGAAAGTAGGGTGGAGGGATATTTTTGGTAAAACCTTGCATCTATGAAGGGTTGAAGAAGCAGGTATGGTTAACATAATGAAGTGATTTTTAACCTGCTTCAGTCTTCAGCCTTCTTTAGGGAATCAGATAGAAGCTATGGATCTTTTCCCCTGAGAAAGTCACGCCGAGGGGCACAGACATCCTCAAAATTTTGAATAGAGCTGAGGATCACTGATTCTGCTACAGGCTTAAGACATGCTTTTTGTTATACACATCTTCAAATTCCTTACATGATTCCTTTTAAATTACCCCCACCTTCCTTGCAAAGATAATTTCTCTTATTGCCTATTACAGCCAAATTTTGATGTAGCTGGAATTAAGCATTAGAGCATTTCTGAGGCACATATGTGATTTTTATTACCTCTCAATTTGGATTGAAACAAATCTAAGTCCTTTTCAAAATCTACTCATTGGAGGTTTTAGAGCATCCTCAAAAGGGCATCCTGTACACTAAGAATACAAACAAATTGCAAACCCTTTCAGTAAATTTTTGATTATTCATAGAGGTCAATTAATTCTTGTGTATATTAATAACATACTCACATCTATGAACCGCTCTTTATAATCCAAACAAACTATGTGCTCAGGAAATGTAAAGAGATTTTAATATCAGCCTGAGAGAAACATAATTAGAATAGGAATGTGTTGTCAAAAAAAATTATATAACTGCAAATTATCATCCAGTTAGTATAAACTGAGATTCAACATTATTACATTGTCAGGATTTATCCAAAGTAATGAACTTCTCATCAATTAAGTATCTCAAAGACTACCAAAGGACTCTAAAAAACCTTACAAAAGAATGAACTGCTTAATTATTTCCCCATTTCTTTGAAAGCTTACTAAGTACAAGGCAATGTGCAAGTTCTTTATGTCTAGATGCTAGTAAGAGGATTCTTGATTCCTTGTATGCATGGAAGCTCAGAGCTGGAGGGAAGCTTAGCAACAGTTAGAATCTAATCCAACAATCCTATTTTACAGGTGAGGTGACTGGGTCTCAGAAAAACAAACAGACTCGCTCAAAGTAGCATATTAAGATGGGCTAAGAAACTCAGATCAGAGGCACATTAGACCCTGGTTTGAAATTCCAGCCTTGCTATTGAGTGTATGCTCTGGAACCTCATTCTTCTCATCTGTAACATGGGATATTTTGAGGCAGTAAATAGATAACACTCCAGTCAAATACATAGCCTATTCTGGCACACAATGACTACCCAATAAATGGCATTTATTTCATCTTATTAGGGGAAGAGCAGAGTTTGCAACTGCATCTCCCAACTTTCAGTCTAAGACTCTAGTCACAGTCCCCTACTGCTTTAGAAATTAGCTTCATGGTCTCCAACCAGTAAATTGGCATTAGATAGCTAAACTCTTGTGACATGCATTTTCAAGGTCTCTTTTTGCCTTAAGGTGGCAGAGATTTGGGGTTTTGTTGTTGTTTTCATTGTTGTATCTTTATCACCTTCAATCAGTGCTCAACAAATATGTGTTGAATGAAAAAATGAATTTCTTTACTATGTCCACACCACATTCACTACTTGGCTTCAATATAAACAACATTTCTTGAGAACTTGTGTAAACTAGAGATGATTGGATGTTTGAGAATCAAGGAAATAACACATCCAAGAAGTATGAAGCTTAACTAAAATGTGTTCCAGGTTCCATTACTTGGAGAATCAGTTGACTTCTTGGTGTACGTAACAGTAACAGAATAGGATACTTTCTTTTCCTTTTAAATCCTGAGATAAGTTTCAAATCCCAGCTTAGCCACTTGCTGGCTCTGTGACTTTGGGCAAGTTACAAAATCTCTCTGAAATCTGTCAGTTTCTTGTATGCAGAATTTTCTCATAAAAATTAAATGAGTGATGCATTTCACTTGCTTAGCACAGTGCCTGACACATAATAAGTGTTGAGCAAAATGTAGCCCTAAGGTCTTTGGCTTATTTTATGTGTTTATGATTAGAAATAACAGACTTGGGGATCTGACTTAGCTGGTGCAGGTCCCAAACACAGAATTGCAACCTTTTAGCACATCACAGCTGTACTGCTTGACTTGATGTTTTCTGTCCTAAGAGATGAAGGCTGATGGTACTTCTGTCCTGTGAAAACATGAAATGAAACCCATCTAACTACCTCTGCTTGCCTTGGTCAGAGATGTTAGGCATAACTTATATGGGGACAAAAATCCATGCACAAAATTATTTGATTAATCAGCATTGCCATTGCACTTCTTAGCAGAGGGAAGCCAAGCGTTTAAGAAATACATTTTCTGCCTGGTCTTGTTTTTATGTTAATTGAAACAAAAGAAAAACAAAATAGAAACAAAAGCACACAAATGTTGACAGGAGAAAATGCAATATAATTCTACAAAATATTTTGGTACTAAAATGTTCTATGGAGGCTAATGGCTCAATTATAGCTTAATGCTCATTGCCACGAGTGTTGAAGGAGGAAAAACATCTCCCCTCTGATGCACTTGTTCATGTAAACAAGACAGCAGTTTTCCTGAGTCAGAAACAGTATGTTCATGCTCATCCACTGGCCACTCTCTAGCTCAGGGAATTGGCCCAGCCCTGAAACAGCTTCCCTGCTAGATGAAGCACCACTGAATCCCTTCCCTCCCTATCAGAGACCCATTAGGTTTCACTATGTTTGAAGTAGTGACCTGCTTTCTCAATCCTATTACAGGATTTGAAAACGACTCTGCAGTTCTCCAAAGAGGCAAATTTATTTTCAGGAAGAAGAATCATTAGCTCAAATGCATTATAGTTCTTAATAATACAGAATTTCAGGGTTGAATGAAACCTTCCTTTTGAGGAAACTGAGGCACAGAGGGGTGACTTGTTCAAATGTGCTTGGAAGAGTTGAGAGTTCAGCATACTGAGTGGAGTGGAAGAAAGGTGATTTGGGAGATTACTGATTAAGAGCTTCTAAGCACAGTTCTTGCATCATTCATTTCATCTATTCATTCAACATAGATGTATTGGTCACTCGTTGTGTGTCAAATAATGTAATAGATGTTAGGGATTTGGGAGAACAAGACAAAGAAAGCTCCCATCCTCTTGGAGTTTACAGTATAGTAGGGGATAGAGATAACAAATGAATCAATGTCCTTAATTAATTATAGATTTTTATTAGGGTTACAGAGCAACTAAGTAGAGTGCAAGGTCATAAGGAATGAGAAAATAGTTTCTTCTCCTTTATCTCCCAAGAGTTAATCATGAAGGCTTAGGTGAGGCAGACTTTGGAAAAGAATGTTCCAGGTGTTGGCAACTGCAAGTGCAAAGGCCATAAAGTAGGGAAAGGAGGGCATGTTACATGACCAGGCAGAGTGCCCTTGAAATAGTGTATTGGAAGCTGGAGGCTGGCAGGGAGGCTGGAGGGGGCGGATGGGTCACATAATGCAGGCCACAGATTTTCTCATTAAAAGCATGCTCAGTAGATAAAATTAGCACTGTCCCTGAGCTTCAATTTTCATTTCCAGAAAAAAAAAAAAGATAGTACTAATTATATCAATGATTATTATGTCAATTAAAGGAGATGGTTGCTTATCACCCAGCATGGCACTAGGCACATGTTAGGAATTCCCTACCTAGAGTCGTCCTACCTTGTGCCTCACCTTTATTTGTTTTGTTTTTGTTTCTTTGGCTGCACTGTGTGGCATGCAGGATCTTAGTTCCCCTGCAGTGGCAGCGCAGAGTCCTCACCACTGGACTGCCAGGGAATTCCCCTGTGCCTCAGCCTTAAATTCATCTTCCAGCAGCCACTCCCTTGGGAGAACCATACTCAGAGTGAAGGTGCAAGTGCGGTGGATGGTGAGCCATCAGTGGGAAGACAGAGGGACGTGGGGGGTGTGGGAGTGAGGAGGGGCTGGGTACCTGGGATTTCCACATTAAAGACAGGCTAAGGAGAGATCAGCATCCTCTAAAAGCAGCAGGATGCCTGCTGGGAGGTGATGCATGGACAGGGAGAGAAGAAGACATGCAGTGACCTGACGGGTCCCATGTGGGGGCTGTTGGTTTTTGGGGCCACTCTCAGACTGCAGAAATTCACGAAGACCATTTCTTGTTATAAGAGCCGTGCTCCCCTGTAGCCTAATCAAGTCTTGACATTTGAATTTCTAACTAATTTGGGGGAAATAAATTTTCAGATTCTCATCATATAGTACTTGTTAAATATGAATAGAAATAATCACTTTGCTGAAGTGATTATCATGCCCAAGAATAATTGTAGACTTTTCCCCAATTTTTACTTTTAGATAAATGTCAAATATCTTCTTTAAAGTGCATTTGATTTATTTTTTCTTAAGAATCATTAAAAAGTAGTAAAATATGATGAAGGTGCAGGGAAGTACAGGGAAATAATGGGAAATGTGCATGAGGAGAAAGATACGTTGACCTGGCAGAGAAAATTTTCTCAGCAGTGATTTTAGTCACCAAAGAAGTAAAAGCTATTAATACTAATTTCATCTAAAGGAGACCAGCAGCGAGTGGTTGTGTTTTCCCCAGACATTTCTGGAAGTCTAGTTCAGAATGGTTATCCATTATGAAATGGGGGCCCGTTATGGTAAAGTAGGCATTCAGGATCTGAGATCACAGGGCAGGCTGGCTATTCAGAGAATGACCTTGTATGAGGCACTTAACCTATCTAAGCTTCAGTTTTCTCAGCTCTGAAGTGAGAATACCAAATTTACTTCAGGATAAACTGAGATGACATACAGGGTGCGAGACACCATCTTTGGTACCTCAGTAAAAGATATAAGTCTCTTTCCTTCCTTTCTTTCTCTCAGGAGAAAGGGTGGTTGAGCAGTGGCTGGCAACAGGACCCTGAACTCCTGAACCCTCAGACTCCCTAGAGACACTCCGCAGACAGATTCAGGAAAGGTCTCTGAAAGAGTTTCTACATGTTGTTGTCCAGGACTAATGAAGCAAGTTAAAATGGAATCACACAGAGTACTAGTGTCTCATCTTGACTAGAATAGAAAGTCCTATGGTCTTCATTATAACTTTTCAAACCATAAGAGCCTCTTGGAGGTCCAAATGAAGCCCATTAAGCCAACCTGGATCCTTTGCTGTGATTTCACAATGAGCAACAGTTCTTTCACATGCAGTAAGGTAAGGGTTTCATGCTGGTAGCTTTTAAAAAAGTTCTCCACCCCTCCCAATCTTTTCAGATCATGGGTCTAGAACAAAGAGAGGATGAACAGTCTTTGAGTCACTTCCCCCAAGCTTCACAGCCAATCGTACCATTCACGTGATTAGGAAAAGCAAACACAAGATAAAACATGGTAAGACAGGATGGAGAAAAATGTTTGTGCCAATGGCTTGTGCAAAGTGGAACTAATCCTACTTCTCTTTGCCCCTGCCAGACATTTCTTGAGAGGGCTTCTCTTAGATGATTTCCTGTGTCTTTTTGTTTTTTTTTTTTATTTCTAATTTTCCTTTGAATGATATAATCTCCATGCCACAAGGAAAGAACAACTTACATCAAAGGAATTTTATATCCACATTTATCAAAATACAGGAGAAACTCTAGCAGCCCCTGCCCATGGCCATCAGGCACTTCCCTTGCCTATTCCAAGCCTGCCCTTTGGGAGAGATATGACCAGTTATGTGAGCCAAGTGGATTTCTAACTAAGAGAATCCTCATCAGCAAATCATTCTCTTAAATGTAACAGAAGTCCCTAGATTCTGTTAAGAAAGACTCTTGGGAAGGGATACTTCTTGGCATTTTGAGGGCTATGCATAAAATCTGGGTGTTTTTCTCATTTCTGGCCCACACTCCATTACACACTTTAATGACTGTATTAAATTCTCAGATGAAGCCTTAAGATAAAGAGAAGCTGATGATATTTATTCACCTTTCAAGTTCTTTAGTTGCTGACATCACTGCAGCATGCTTGCTTTCTTTACTGAGAGGTACTTATAATATCTAAAGACTTGTTAATGCAACTATAGTCTAGAAGTAAGTAACATATAGTTTGCCTAACTGGAGAAGCAACGTGTCACTGTGGAGAAAGCATCAGATGGGATAAAGGAGGTTCAGTGCCCGTTCCTGGCTGTGTCGCTCTGGGAAAGTTATTTTATCTCCTATAAAGTGAGAGGATTAGCCTTGATGACGTCTACGATTGTTTGCAACCACAATTTAAAATATGTTCTATGACTCAGTGGCTTCTGAGAAATGCCCTTCCAGTGTGAGATATAGCACTAGAGAGTCAGGCTGGATGACTGAGCCCAGAGAGCTCTTCTAAGTGACTCAGAAACCCACAGTTCTGCATTTGTATGGAGGGGTTGGTCTACTTGTGAAATTAGTGCCCATTACCAGTCAACCCAACAGTACACCCCAGACATTTTAAACTAGGGAGTGTAATAACACCTTGTGTCATTTTGGGTAAGAACATTGCCTCATGCCACAGTAACCACTTAAATATAGAGAGGCACCCATTAGGCCAAGTAAATATAACCTGGCTATTTTATTCCTACTTTCCCCAAAATTCAATCCCCTGATTTTTTATTAGTGCTTCTATTTTAAATATCTGGCTTGCCTCTCCCATTGTCTCTGTTTATGCTAGAGTTTCTCAGCCTCAGGACTATTGGCATTTTAGGCTATGTAGTTCTTTGTTGTGGAGTGGGGGGGATCCTGTGTCTTATAGGATGTTTAGCAGCACCTCTAACTGCTAGCTGTCAGTAAAATGCCACCATCCCCAATACGACACCAGAAATGTCTCTGGACGTTGACAGAAGTTTCCGAGGGGGTGAAATCACGCTGGGTTGAGAACCACGAGTCTAGGTTTAATCTTTTTTAAAATTTATTTTTAATCTATTTTTTATTTTGATTCTGAGTTTTCTTTCTTAGACATAAGACCAGTGCTATATCCTGAAGTGCCCAGAAAGTATTAACACTGTTGTTATCATTCTTAATGTTATTAAGATCTTTCATTTATACAAGATTTCACAATTTATTGTTTCCACCCACATTACCCGTGGAGATTAATGCATGGCAGCTCATTGTCTGTAATAAATTAGAAGAGAGAAGCATCTTTTCCATGACTCTCTCCATGCCCCTTTTTCACTGTGCTTGGAATCTTGCATGTTTGACAAAAGAGGTCTTGCCATGAGGAAGATGTATTTAGGACAAGTAAGGCATTGTGTAAATGAAATCTAGCTTGTTTTTTTCAAAGGACATAAAAGAGGAGATGATTAATCAACTTGAAATGATACTCTTCTCCTCTTAATCTCTGCTGGCAGGATCTATATATCTCCGAGTATGTACACAGGACCACACATCTACAACTACATACGAACAGGTGGCTTCAAAGAGGTCTGAGCCCTATGACTCTTTAAAAAGGTTCTGAAATCTGCAATCTTCAGCCTAAAGTGGACTGCTGGCATTTTATCATGCTGCACTAAGTGAAAGCAGATGGCATGTCTGAGAAAGATAAACGAACTCATCTCCCAATATTTTCGCCTCCTTCTTACCCCTCTTACCTGCTTAAGGATTTCAGCGGCTGTTTCATGTGAACAATCAAATATCACATAGAACTCCTTGCCTTTCTTCATCTCCTTGAGTAAAGGCTTGGCATCTTTATTCCCAGAGGGCAGCTGGCGGATTTTGATTTTAATGTTATATCTGGAGGGAGCTTTGATGAGCTCTTGCAGACGAATGAGACCTAGAAAATGACATTCAATCATGCAACAAACTGTTCTGTCCAAAGTATGTTTATTGCCATTTATAGGCAAACTCATATAATTCCCAAAATGTATCAAGATGCCATCTACCTAAAGGTTACATTATTGACTTCTCATTTGTCATTCCTCTTTCTATGAAATTCCTCTTTCTATATGGATTATACTGTATTTTCCTTTTGTGGGTATGTGTGGCTGGAAGCACAATTTTCCCAAGAGGATTCTGAATTTTTTAGAATGCAACTGTCCTCTCCAGCTTTCACCACAAATCTTTAACAAACCAAGTCAATACTGTAAAACTTTTGTAAACAAAAAGTTGCTTGAAGTTTCCAAAGATGCTTTTTGAAATGGATAACACCCATTCACTTTAGAACACTAGAATTTCTTGGGGTTATAAACCTCTGTAAACCTTTCAGCAAGTTTTTATATATAACATACTGTTTACCAGCTAATTGGTTGACTGTTCTATATAATCTTCCAGTTCCTGCCATATAAGCTATTTATAAATGGCTTATTGTATTTTCTTTCTAATATAATTGAACATCGTATGGGAAAATACTTTCTTGATTTAAAAGAAAAGACGATAGAATTTTAAAAGATTATGATAATAAGGGCAGAAACAAATTCTTTAAAAATACACCATTGGTAATTGTAGGAAAGTGTATACAGCCAACTAACTTGATGAAGAGTGTTTAATTCACCACAAATATGAATCCACCGAACTGCACCATTTTTTTAATAGAAGTGCTTTAATAGGGCAAGACCAATAGCTATAAGAAGCCTCCATCTTATTTCCCCTAATATTAACTGGTGTTCGCTACACTGCATGATGTTGGCTCTTACTCAAGGACGACCATTGGAAAATTGAATATTTTTTATTACACAGTCTGTGCCTTCAGGATGTGTCAGCTTCAAGTAATCAATAGGAAATATTAAGCTTTGTCACTATTCAGATAGAAATTGTGGCATGCACTGTGCAAGACACAGCATGGATGCCAGCTACCTCTGGACTTGATGCACTTTTTTAATTTTCTTGTTTTATTTATTTAGTTATTTGTTTTCCCTAGAAGCTACATTTTTGTGTCTAAGATGTTATAAGATTCCTCAGTACCTTGGGTAGGTGTGGTCCTGAAGTACAGTAAATTTGTAAGCTACTCTTCAGAGTCAAGTGGACCAGGGCAAGGAAGGAAGGAATTGTAGAACTGTATCAAGATTTAGTGCTCATTATCTTTTTTAAAAAAATTGTATTTATTTTATTTTTGGCTACACTGGGTCTTTGTTGCTGCATGTGGGCTTTTCTCTAGTTGAGGTGAGCAGGGGATACTCTTCATTGCGGTGCGTGGGCTTCTCATTGCGGTGGCTTCTCTTGTTGCAGAGCACGGGCTCTAGGCGTGCGGGCTCCAGGTGTGGAGGCTCTAGAGCGCAGGCTCAGTAGTTGTGGCGCACGGGCTTAGTTGCTCCGCGGCATGTGAGATCTTCCCGGACTAGGGCTTGAACCCGTGTCCCCTGCATTGGCAGGTGGATTCTTAACCACTGCACCACCAGGGAAGCCCTCATTATCCTTTTTAATTTCTTTAACATAAAAATAGAAATTGTTAGAATGATAGACTTCCTGGGTTCTTGATTCTTTTCAAATCAACCAATGTGACTGAAGGCTCCCAAGCACCAGTGAGTCACTTGTCCTCTTACTTCCAGAATCACTTGTCCTGAGCAACTGATGAGTCCTAATGGAAGAAAACTGAGCACATGGATTTGTGTATTTGTTAATCCTAACAATAACCCTATGAAGCAAGGGTTATCATCTTCATAATTTCAAGTAAGAAAACCAAGGCTTGGAGCGATTAAGTAACTTACTCAGGGTTACAAAGATAGGAGGAGCTATGGATTCAAATTGCTTGTGAGTCTAGCACTCAGTCTTTCCATGCCTTACAAATCATGCCTTACATCTTTCCATGCCTCACCATCATGCCTTACAAATACAAATTGTTGGTGCTTGAAGGACCAGATATAGCTTTGGATTATTTGATAAGAGAGGTAAAGAGTAGAAAGTGGTACCCATTCTCCTTTCTTCTTTACTCCAGGCTGCTTGTGAGTCTCTCTTGTTTTTATTGTTTGTTTATTTGTTTGTTTGTTTTTTTCCTATCGCCTTCCTGCTTTGCAATCGCTTCCTTTTTTTTTTTTTTTTGAGCATGACCACAAGGGAGATCAACATGGCCTTTAAATAAAATGGGAAAAATATTTAAGAAGTACATTTCATATGCTGCAATGAACTGCTCTTTTGTTCTTTGCTAAATGGAATGTCAATCTTGAAGTTCATTTTCCTATCATGATGACTTAGATGCATGTTAATGGCATTTAAAGTTGAATATATTCTCTCCCTTCATTCATTCACTTTTACAGGAAAACATTTTCTGGATGTTCACTCCATGCCAAGTCCCATCCATGTTAAGGGCTGGAAATATAACATGAACACATCTTGCTTTAAGGTCTGCACAGCCCACAGAAGGAGTTCATCCCATAGAATCTTGTATTATGCATGGGGCATCACTTATTACTTAATTTGATAAACTATGACCTGAGGCTGATGGGGGCTGGAGCAACTTGCTTAAGGTTGTGTAAGGCTATCATGTGGCAGATCCAGGGTTTAAAGCTAGTTCCACCTCTGACTCCCCAAGCTAGGGCTCTTTCATCAAATCAGTGGCTCCTCCTGACTTTGAGATTTAAGATCAACTAACTAACTGGCTGAATGACTAACTAACTATATAAATAACTATCTGGATAAATAGAGCAAAAAATTTAAAAAATTTGGACCAGCATAAAACATTCAGCCTTTATTTGGCAAATGAAGCTGTTAATAAACAGGTTCCCTCCTCAAAAAAAGTAACTGTGAGCTTTCACAATTGTTTCACAAAAGAAATTTATTTTAATACCAATAGAGGAGAAAGGAGAACTCAGTACAAAAGATTAGTTTTTAATTGGACTAAATTTACCTTTCAGAAAAACTCACTACTAAGCCCTAGTTTTCTCTTTTTGTCCATATGCAGGTGAACTGGCCTCAGGAAAGGAGAAGATCAGCAGATTTAAAGGTTACAGACCCAAGATGTAGGAAGAACAAAGAGCAAGAAACAGGGAGGTTTACATTTCTCTTTCGAAGCAATTGTTTGCTTAAAAGGAGCCTTGCTGCCTTCATTAGCAAACATCACACAATTTACAATTAGAAAAGCTTTTTAGTCCACAGGAGACAAAATTTAGAGAAAGCTTTCCCTTTTATTTGCATTTTACAGCAATCCAGCAATCCATTACACTTCATTGTAAAAAGTTAAAACTTGTCTTTAAACAAGTCATTACTTCAGGGAAAGAAAATTGATATAGGCACAATTCCTCACTTTGCTAATGGCCCTCCTGTGTGTGGATGCCAGCCCTGCCAGAGTGACCCAGTGCTTCTAGGATGGGACTCCAATTGCAGAGAATGGTAAGGGTGCATGTAAAACCTGGCAATGGTGATGGATTTTCTAGTCCATTGCAGGAGAGACACTTTAAAAATGAAATGCAGAAAAGGAGATAACTAAACAAACCGAATAGAGAGACATTCTACAGTAAAACTGGTATGGACTCTTCAAAAATATCAAGGTCATGAAAGACAAGGGAAGGCCAGACTGTTTTAGACCAAAGGAGACTGAAACGACCTGACAGCTAAATGCAGTGAGTGATCCTGGATTAAAAAAAAAAAAAAAACTGCAATTGGGACAATTAGGGAAACTAGAATATCGTATATATCTATATAGACATTAATATTGATATAGATGTTAAAAACTGTATCCGTGTTAAGTTTCCTGTGTTTGATAACTGTAGTGTGGTTATAAAAAGGAAGGTCCTTGTTCTTAGGAAATATACTCTAATGTATTTAGAGGTAAAATGGTCATGCTGTCTGTCACTTACTTTCAAATCGACAATACTACTACTTGTTGTTGCTCTTGTTATATTGAGAGAAGCATAGAGCATTAAAGCAAATGTGATCAAATGATGACAACTGCTGAACTTAGATGCAGGATGTACAGAAGTTCATTGTACCTTTCTTGCCATTTTTCTGTAAGTTCAAATCTTTCTTAATAAAAAGACAAAATATGAGCCTCCTGCATCCACTCCCACCTCTAGTAATGCAATTGGAAATTGCACCTTTGGTTTGAAAAGTGCTTGAGAGCAAGGAGTCTGTTTATTTCACATGAGTTTGATCTGGGCTCTGAATGTAAAGATAACGTTCAAAAGTGCTCAAATTCTAAACTCTTTCTTTGGCCATCTATCTACTCTGCGCACTCAGATATGACACAGAAAAGTGCTGATTGTATGCACGTAGACTCTGGGAACAGGTGGAGCATATGGAGGAGAAAAAAAGAACATGCTATTTCCAGTAGCTGTTTAAAAATTTCCCTGTCTTCTCCTTAAATAATAATAAACTTTGCTATTTGCATTGCCCCTTTTTATGAAGTATCCTGCATGTCTTATAAATAGCTCAGTAAACCTCAGAATATACCTCTGAGGTGGATAGGTGTCAGTGCTGTTTTACAGTAAGGAAAGTGAGGCACAGTGAGGTTAATTGTTTGGATTGGCCTTGAAAATGAGTTACAGAAGCCAGAAATTGGAAGAGACCTTAAAGGTCAAGCCCCTACTTGATGCATGAATTCCCGCTACACAGCTGCTGCTGAACACCTCTTGGTTCGAGAAATTCTCTACCTCAATTTTTGCAACTCAATCCATTTCTGGACAGTCTTAGTTATATTTAATGAGCAGCAGTTTAAAAGAAAAGTACCTACGTTTTCTTGAGTCTTAGTCCAATTCCCTTTTCATTGTACCACAACAGTGGATTTGATGTCATAAAAATGAATGTAATAAACCATTGGGACCCAAAGATAAGATCGCACATTTTAAATGTTAATTTCATCTTCATTTGAACTTGGAAACATGCAAAATGGCATTTCACAAACCTGTTGGTATATTAATGTATCCAAATCTAACAGGATTCTTAAGGGGATCTATATACCCTCCAGAGAGGAGGAAAAAATCAGAACTGAGAAAAGGAGATGGGTAAGTGAGTGAATTACCTGTGGAAATACAGCACTTATAAGTGCAGATCTCCATACATACGATTTTTCAAAAGTGCATCAAAAAAGGCTAAAGACTTCCCAAAAGAAAAATTGTGTTCCTTGATCGCAAAGAACCTCATAGAAGAATCTAGTCAAAATATTTTAGATTAACTATGCTGCATTTAGCTCTATCAGTATGTTTTGGTCCTAAATTCTGGCCAATATCAATGGTAGCTAAAAATAATAAACCACCATGAAATATCTAAAAATTGATTTCCTGAGCAGAACTCTGAAAATTTGATAGAGTTCTGGTCAGGGGACTGGAGTGGGTAAATAGGAAGGGTAAAAAAGAGTAAGGGCAGAAAAAAGTGAACTATAATATATTATCTTGCTGGTGCTGAATGCCAAGGACTTTCCATTCTCCAACTATTTCAGGTGGAATTTTGGGAGGGCATGTGGTAGAGTGTTTTGGCTAGAATGAGTCATCATAACAACACAGAGGTGTGAATTGTGATTGCTAAGGTGAAATGATTCACTTATTCTTTTACTTGGCACTGATTGTTTACATTTTGGCTTAATCACCTATGTCAAAATGTTTAATTTTCTTCAAGTCTAAATTTTAGGGCTCGTCAAGATTCTTGGTTCCGAACAATATATTCTTTCTATTTTCTATGGGGAAATGAAGGAAAATATAATAAGCATAACAAATCTAAGTCACTATTTAAATATAGCCCAAAGAGTAGCTATTGCACTTATTTATGGGGTGGTTGAGCATATTAAATAGTTAATTATATAAAATAACTATAACAATGCATGGCAATCAGTCAGCACTTCAAGAATTTAGTTATTGTGATTTTTGTGGTTGTCATTTTTCTTGGGTTTTCTTTCTGGATTTAATGTTTCTTTCAATCACTGACATTTTTATGTATATTAATCTTATCTCAAATGAATCCTCATTGTAAAGCTTTGAGACTATGTTTTAAGTAAGTGACAGATAATAGTTCTTTATGGCAGGTTGCATTTTATAAATCTCATGGCTCTGGTGTGTTGAGAAAAATGATTTAAGGCAACCGTGGATGAAAAAATCCCTCTTAAGTACTATGTGTTATGAACACATCTGGCTGCAGCTCACTTCTCTGATGGCCTCATCTAGTCCCATGTATATGCTGAGGACCCTCAATTTTGTATCCCCAGCCTATACCACATTCCTGAACTCTAGAGTCATATATTAACTGCCTACTCATTGCCTCTTTTTGGATGTCTAGTAGACATTGCAAAATCAAACTTAACATATTCATGACTGAACTCCTGATAGCCTTATTTCTCCAAACTATGTCCATTTATCCGTTTCCCCATCTCAGGCAATGGCAACTCCATCTTTTGGCTCAGGCCAAAAAGCTTAGGGTCATCTTTGACTCCTCTATTTTTCTCACTCAGCCTCCACCCCTCAGAGAATTATTCCAGCTCAACATCAAAATATTTCCAGAATCTGACCATTTCTTACTCCTCTGTTGCTATCACCTTCATCTCTTGCCTTGATTTCTCTAGTAGCCTCCAATTTTATGCTTCCCTCTCTATGACATTTTATTAATACAAGGGCCAGAGTGATCTTTTTATGGTATAAATCTGATCATGTCACTCCTCTTCTGAAAACTCTCCAATGTCTTCCCATTTCATGAGGAACAAAAGCTCTTCCAATAATCTACAAACCCTCCATGATCATGAAGACCCTCCTCTCTGACCCCACCACCCTTCCCCTCTCAGTCTGATCCAACCACACTGGCTTCCTTGTTTGTTGTAAATAAAGGTTTATTGGAACACAACATACCTGTTCATTTATATTTTGCCTGTGGCTGTGCTCTTGCTACCTCAGCAGAGTGGGATAGTTGTGATCAAGACACTATGGCCCATGAAGCTTAAGCTATATAGTATGTAACCCTTTTGAGAGAAAAACTTCCTGGTCCCTGCCCTACAAAATCAGCTATGGCTACATTTCACTAAGATTAGCCTTGAGAAAGCAGAAACTGTTGAATATTCTCCACACTGCATTTGGTGCTCAGCTTCTCAGCTCTTTTTGAAGTGTGTGAAGGGATAGAAGCCAGGCTTCCACCAGGGGTCTAAAGAAGCAGAGGGGATGAGCAATGAGCAGTGATTTCGCATTGCCTAGGGTCACCTCTGAATGAGGGAGTCAGAGAGAAGTAGATGACTGATGGGAAGAATATCCAGGCACCAGAGAGAGAGATGTGAGGCAAAACTTCCTCCGGGGACTTCCCTGGTGGCGCAGTGGTTGAGAGTCCGCCTGCCGATGCAGGGGATACGGGTTCGTGCCCCGGTCTGGGAAGATCCCACATACCGCGGAGCGGCTTGGCCTGTGAGCCATGGCCGCTGAGCCTGCACGTCCAGAGCCTGTGCTCCGCGACGGGAGAGGCCACAACAGTGAGAGGCCCGCGTACGGCAAAAACAAACAAACAAAAATAACAAACAAACAACAACAAAAAAAACTCCCTCCGACAGTTCTCTAGGGTCTTTCTACATTTGCTCTTCCAGAGGACAGAATTCTGCCTGCTAGTATTTAGTGATTTGGATTTTGTCCTTAGAGACACGCACAGTGCTCCCATTGACTTCAATGGGAGTCACGGACAATTTGGTCCCTTAGACATCTGCGCTGGCTTCAGGTTATTTCACAAACTCCTAAACAAATCCCAGTAAAGTGCTCTTTAATGGGTAGTTAATTCTGGTGTAAGAGCAGGTGCTGAGCACACCTAAGTCCTTTTTTTTCCTTCAGGTTTAGTAAGTTTTCTTTTTATGACTTGATAATTACTGCAACCAAAACCCTGAGTCAAGCAGTATTAAACCCACTCATAGTCAAAAGATGTCTTCTTCTATTGATCTCAGTTGACCTGTTTACTCTCTGGGTTCCAATTTAATGGCTCAATTGATTATTCATTTACATTTTTAATGTCTTTGGGAGTAAAATCGTTTTAACATGAATCGTCTCTAACTTAATGGGCAAAATACAGACTCATTTGGATTGTCAATTTCAGCAAGTATATATTGAGCAACTGAGTTCAGGTGAACTTAACAAGGATGAAAGGAGATTTCAGTTTCTTGTAAAAGGTAATAGAAATGATAGTTTGAATTTCCTCTTATGCAAAATGGCTGTCAACTATGGGTACTCACTTAAAATCAAAAGGGTGGTTAGGACATCAACTTTTATGTTATCCTTTTGCAAATTATAATTTTTCTAAATACAATTATGCTCACACCTTTAGTTGAACTCTTTCTTAAATTAAATCCAGATGCCTCAATATTATTCATTGATTTGTTTTCCTTTTAGATGGCCTGGCATTGCTGGAACTGGTAGAAATAGTGAGAGAAAATTATGCTATAGAGTGTACTACATAATGAGAAATAGTATTATTTTATTAACTCGTGGAATTCTCTATTTACAAAGGTAGACAACATGGAAGGCCTTACCATACCTATATATAATATCTATATTTTAAGGCTCTTTAAATATACTTATGGAGTTCCTTTGATAATATATTTTCTTCCTTCACAGCAAGCAAGTGCAGCTCTAAAAATACGACTATCCTTCCCAGTAGGACTGTTTTGAATATAATATTTATAAATTATATATACAATCACCTACCTTCACTTCTTTCTCAAATGAGATGAGATATAAGAAAATACATAAATGTATAATTCCAATCACAATAGTCACTTTTACCTGACAGTTTAAAATGGAAGCAGGATTTAGTGCCAAATAGAGGAGGCTCACTATTCATCCTCTGAGGAACAGTAAATGCTAGTGCTTGGTGGAAATGAGTGAAAAAAATGAAATACTATTAAAAAAGTTCAAAAGTGCTTTGCTTTGTTAATTTTCACTGATAATTTTATTAGTCTTATTACCAAATGTGTAGATTAAGGAAAGGAGCTAATTTCAATTCTTGAAGAAAAAATATTCAGAAAGTAAACAGTACTATGTTAGGTAGCAGATTATAAAAATAAAAAGATAAAATTCCAACTTTTTGGAATTCCTAGTCTCAAAAACATTTAAGCAGATAATTGAAGCATGTGATATAATGCTTATATTTACACCCTGCTACTAATTCCTAATGTCATCTCAGTGAGCTTTAAAAAGAAATGATATTTGGGTGTGATCATGGAGAATGAGGGAGCTTATCACCTTGGGGGTTATGTGGAGGATTATCCAAAATTAGGGGCCAGCCTCAGAAAGAAAGAGTAAGGATGGACTTGGGGGTATTTAAGAAGTGATGTAACAGTACAGGGATGTAGAGCAGCTGGTGCCTGGGTTAATGGAGATGAAAATGATTAGATGGTGAAGAGCTTTAAATTAGAATTGGACTTTCCTATGTGGACAATGAAGAGTCACTGGAAGAATTTAACTGAATAAAAGGGATCTGAAACTCCAACAAACCTCAAAATGTAAACAGGAGGCAAAGGGGGAAGATGCCAGTGAGAGAAACTTGAAATGGGAGAGAGAGAAATGTCTAGTGAGGCGCTGAGCACCCCTTGTCTGTCCTTCATCCTAAAATAAGCAGACAGAACAAAGCAAGCTTCACTAAGGGTTCATTACTGGGGTTCATAGTCCTTTTCGCATGAAATGGTCAGATTTTATTGATACAACCTCTAACATTATTCCTCTGTGTATGTACTTTAGAAACTTTTCAAGGCATTAATGCAGCTACTTATTGAATTGGAATCATACTTCATGGTCAATTTCAAACTTTCTCTGCATTATTTAAGAATGGAGTCGTGGTCAGTCTTAACAGAGTTGGATACATTAAATTACATCTTTAATATTCAGATTGGATTACAACATATATTAATAAGGTGATATTTCTTTTAAAAAAGTGCCTTAAGTTTGATGATGAATGGGTCATCAGAAAGGGTAAACTCACCAAAAGGAAAAGGAATTAGCTACACATGGCATTTCCCAATTAGAAAACTCAATTAGCTTCATATAAAATAACATGTTCATGCACTCTGCCTGATGAGTCAAGGCCTGTAGCAAATTCTGGTTCCCTTTTTCCAGACCAGACATGGCCATGTGAGGGCTTGTGTGAGTCCCATACCTGTGCTGTCTTCATACACCACAGTCACTGTTTTCCAGTTGTAGTAGAGGACCAGATCCAGGACTGCTCTGCTGATAGCTGCATAATCTGGGTAGAGGTTGACGTAAAACAGGTCTTTGTTGTCCACTGAAGGGTGTTTCCAGCGAGTCTGTATATGTGGAACTTCGAGAGCATTGCAAATAGACTGCACAGCACTGACAGAGGAGCTATGGGAAGGGCCAAAGAGAGCAGCCACACCAAGAGCCAGCTGGTCACATGCTGATGTCCACAGACAAGGAGGGGGTGGAGAGGGAAAGCAGGGAAGAGGGGAGAGAAAGAGAGAGTTCTGTGAATTTAATCTTCCCTTTCATGGTTCCTCCTTATTTTCGCTATTGGAAACTATTATCCACTCTCCATCTGTATGCTGAGGAAATATGCTTCATCCAGCTTCCAATATTCCTGAGATACTAAATATTAGAGATGTAAATGGAGAAATGATTAGCAACACATCACAAGGCCAATTCCCTGCAAACAAAAATGAGCTGTTGGTCTCACTTCATTACTTTTTCTTTTTCTTTTTAATTTGGTCATGCCACGCGGAATGTGGGATCTTAGTTCCCCAACTAGGGATCGAACCCCCAGCCCCTGCATTGGAAGCATTGAGTCTTAACCACTGGACTGCCAGGGAAGTCCTCATTTCATTACTTTTAATCAGATGGAGTCTAAATCTCTTGCTTGGTGTGGTGTTACCCAGAAGAACTCAGAGCTATTCTTTAAGCCATTTGCCAAGTGAATGTCATATAAATCAAGTTCTGTCATCTGGCAATGTGGCAATGAAGGTATTAATGGGTCAGAGAATTCAGAAGACTCTCTGGGTGGCTGCAGAGTACTTTAGTTCCAGTCCTTCCCAAAACTCAGAAAGGAGGTCCAGGATATTGAAAAATTGCTAAAGAATGTTAAGTGATACTGATAGCTAATTAATTATAGAATAATAGATTAGCATAGCTTAAAGGGATCTTAGAAGACATTTTCTCCAACCCACTAATGTCATAGGCAATGAAGTGAGTCAGGGCCACTGGACAGTGGCAGAACTGACCAGAGCCCAGGGATCCAGCTCAAGGACAGGCTTCTTTCTATTTCAATATCAGCCAACATGTACATAAAAATTAATTTTTAACATTTATTTATTTTTTGCATTATAAGATTATATACACACATTGAGATAATTTAGACTATTGAAAAGTGTAAGGAAGAAAAAAGGCTCTGAAATTCCATCACTGGGATAATATCTATTCATAGTTTGGTGTTCTAATTTATTAAAAAATTGAACATGATATAGATACAGTTTGATACATTGCTTTCTGTATTTAACACTAAGTGTAATGCTAAAAGCACACCCTTTCCCCTAAGTCATCACAAATTCTGCAAAAGTATATTTTTAGTGTCATAGAATAGCCTAATCCATGAGTATGTCATTACTTATTTAACTAGTCCTATGATACTGAATATTTAAGCTGCTCCTAATTTTTGGTTATTATAAGTAATATTATAAGTGCTTATCTTAGTTCTTATATTTTTCTCTAAATTTTACATTATTTTCTTTGAGTAGATTGAAATCTGTAATTAAAGGGTATTGATATTTTTAAGTCACTTGATACATATAAACCAAATTTCCTTCCAGAAATGTTGGGACAGATTATCTTCTATAACAATGTAAAATAGTGCCTACTCATTTTATGCTGGCATAAATTTATGCTGGCATTAAATATAAATGTAAAAACATTTCAAATTTACATTTTAATTCTAGTTTAAAGGGATTTGGAACTGCCAAGAAACAATAGTTGAATATTTGAATTAAATAATAGCAAAATATTTAAATGAAATTGTCAATTTTTATCATAATGCCATCACACAAATAAAAATAAGTATAAAAATTATATGTCTTTGTCAAAATTATCTGACTTGATTTAGAGAGAAAAATTAATAAGTAATATTTGAGAGCCATATTTCAAATATCTGTGGGACAGCAAATGTTCACAAGGAACTTTCTGACACTGTGCTCTTCGGTACTGAATTATCACATGAGGTATGAAGACACAACTTTCTGTATTAAGTGCTAGAAGTGAAAACTGTCCTCAGAAGCTCATTTTCTGGATGTGCTTTCATTGGTTAGCAAGAAAAAATGAGGGCATGAAAGTATATGAACTATTACTTCATCTAGAGTAGGCAGTGGATTGAGATTCCTGCTAATATTTAGCTCTGGGATGCTAATATTATTTGACAAAAAAGCAATCCTTTTGAATTCTGTTTGCCAGCAAATTACCAGTTTTAAGAAGTTTTGGGGGTGTTTAATTTACAAGTATGGCAGGTACTTCAGGTCACAAAAACGCTTTGGATTTTAAATGTGGTTGGCTTTCTGGGGTATTTATTCAACAATGTTTTGTGTGAATGTGTGTGTGAGAGAGAGAGACAGAGAGAGAGAGAGACAGAGAGAAACAGAGAGAGAGAAACAGAGACAGACAGAGACACAGAAAGGGAGATATGGAGAGAGGAAGATAGAGATCTAACACATAGAGATAATTTATGTGAAGATGCCTTGTAAACTTTAAAGTGCTGTATAAACATAACATTTTATTATTTGTCATAGACAACTCTGACCTGTATAGTACCTACAACTCCATCCATCTTTGAAAATAAAATATTCTTATACTAAGATCATGCCATACAGTAAAAAAATAAAAATAAAAAATTCATTATACTATTCCATTTTCATCTGTGCTCCCAGGAGAACAAGTTTCACATTTTTTTTTGTAAAGGACACTAACAATCTTGCAGAAGAGTCTACTAGGTGCAATCCAAACTGGGTTAATTTTATGTGGAAACAATCAATATTTAGTTACTTAGAAATCAGCATGAACATGGCATTCATTGTATTCCATTTACTTGTGTGTGTTTGATGGGCAAAGCTTTCCTCTAGGAGAGAAAGAGCCTCTCCTATTCTGGGGTGATGTACCCACACAAACTCCTGTATGGAGGTCCAACAACTCCCTAGTTAGAGGCCAGCCTTCAAGCATGTCAAATGTGGCTTCAAAGAGTCGTCTTGGAAGTGTCTGAAGGATGTGTAAACAAGCCCCACCCTTCCAATGACTCTTTCCATGAGACAAACCTTGCAGCCTGCGTACAAATTAGATTACTTTTTAGGAACTTGTCTTCTTTTCAGATGCAAAAGGGAATCAAATGTGGAGGTTGTTCTCCTAGGTTTAATTTTCTTTGACCCCAAGTCCCTTGCTTGCTTGTATCGTTGCATTAATTTTTTTCTTAATTTTTTCCTTTTTTAAAATTGACATATAATCAACACATAACATTATAACATTTCAGGTGTAAAACATAATGATTCAATGTTTATAATCTTCACATTTCTATGATCTTGTGGAAAGGGGTTAGAAAATTATTTGAGAGGATGGTAGGTAAACCCAGTAGCTCACAACCTGTTAAGATTCAGGTTGTGAATTCTGTGTGTTGTGGGCATTTCCACATGCTAATTGCGTATGACCTTCCACAAAGTTTTATTTGACTGCACTGTACAATTTCATGGTGGTATCTCAGCCTCAGGAAGGAGAAAACAGATCAAGCTTGACATTTTCCATTCACAGCTGAACCAGTTAATCATAGAGTGGAGGGCACTGAAGGCTAAGCTAATCAGAAAGGCCCAGAAAACAGAGCTAGGTAACATCCATTAGGATGGTTCAGATTGTACTGGACAGTGACATCTTGCACCAAAAGTTCCTGCAAACCCATTTGCACAGAGATGTCCACTTTGAAAAAGAGCAGGTAGCAAAAAGAAGTTGACTTGTAGAGCAGACATATCACCCAAAGAAGCTTTTAAAAGTGTGAAAATAGTTACCTCTCCGTGAGGCTTCAAAACTATCAAAAAGGTTAATTCTCTGAATGTCATAGGTTAATGTGGTGTTAGGCATCAGGGTTCGATTTCTGTTAATGCTGGTGACTGCAAACTTGAACGCTAATTCTTCAACATTAACAGGTTCATTTTCCACAGTTTCAAAAATTCCTCCTGCAGAAGCAAAAGAGATGCATGAGAAGCATTAGTTACATTATTCATGTGCATTTTTCAAAAAGAAGAATATAAATGATACAAACAAAAGGCCCAAAAGAATAAAAGCAGGAATGGTCAGAACAGATCCCAAAACCAGTGTTAAAAGTTAAGTGTATCAGCATGTGTCAGATGCAGATAAAATTTCATACATGTGCTTAAGATTTCAAATCCAATACTTGACTGTGTAATACCTATCAGACGGTGAATGAACTCTAAATATTTACTACCATGTAAAGTATGACTGATAATATGGTGGAGGATGATTTTCTACAGTTTGGACATGAATCACTCTGTGGTTGACCTAAGCACAATTTCAGTTGTATCCTGGTAGGATCATCCTTCCTTAGAATGAAACTCCTGCTATTCAGAAGCAGACATTCTAGACTCCAGAAGCATCATGCAGAGTTGAGTAGAGTCAAAATGAGTTATATAGGCATTTTTTTCAAAATGAAAATATCTCTTCTTCTTTGTGGCTCAGAATTCTGGGGTCATATGCTAGAACTTTCCAAAGTGCATGGGCAGATTCAAAAAACTATGTTCTACATTTGTTTTGTTTTGTTTTGAGAAACTGGTCCTGCCCCAAAGCAAACCTGTATCCCGTCTCTGGAGAAATAAATTCCCCCACTCAACAAACACATGCATTAAGCCTCTGATATCTTAAAAATGAGGACCTCATCACAAGCAACAATACAAAGTATCAGCACTTAAAGCCTCATCAGAGAATTCAGCTCTGGCTTTGTTGTTGACAGAGGCAATTTAAGTATTATTAACTGCATATTCTTAATGTACTTTAAGAGCTGTCCTGGGATTATCAACAGAAACAGAACATACAGTAGAGGCTCTTAGCTGGCCTCTGCTTAACTTACTCCTTGATTGACCATTTTCTTTGAAAAAACATATGAATTGGTGCCCATAGAATGCTGAATACTTATAACTACTAGATTACTTTCATCTACTATCACCACTGAGTGATTCCTTACCTAAGGCCAGTTGTAGCATTTTAGCAAACTTATATATGTTAGATTGGTTTGTGAGCGCTTCAAGTTTTCCCTCCACTCAAAAAAAAAAAAAAAAAAAAAAGATAAGGGAGCTTCAAGATGTTGGAAGAGTAAGATACAGAGATCACCTTCCTCCCCAAAAATACATCAGAAATACATCTACATGTGGAACGACTCCTACAGAACACTTACTGAACGCTGGCAGAAGACCTCAGACCTCCTAAAAGGCAAGAAACTCCCCCGCGTACCTGGGTAGGGCAAAAGAAAAAAACAGGGACAAAAGAATAGGGACAGGACCTGCGCCTTGGGGAGGGAGCTGTGAAGGAGGAAAGGTTTCCACACACTAGGAAGGCCCTTGGTGGGTGGAGACTCTGGGTGGCAGAGGGGGGAAGCTTCGGAGCCGCAGAGGAGAGCGCAGTAACAGGGGTGCGGAGGGCAAAGCGGACAGATTCACGCACAGTGGATCGCTGCGGAACAGCACTCACCAGCCCGAGAGGCTTGTCTGCTCACCCGCCAGGGCGGGCAGGGCCTGGGAGCTGAGGCTTAGGCTTCGGAGGTCAGACCCCAGGAAGAGGACTGGGGTTGGCAGCGTGAACACAGCCTAAAGGGGCCTAGTACGCCACGGCTAGCTGGCAGGGAGTCTGGGGAAAAGTCTGGACCTGCTGAAGAGGCAAGAAACCTTTTCCTGACTCTTTGTTTCCTGGTGCGCGAGGAGAGGGGATTAAGAGCGCTGCTTAAAGGAGCTCCAGAGATGGGCGCGAGACGCGGCTATCAGTGCAGACCCCAGAGACGGGCATGAGATGCTAACGCTTCTGCCGCAGCCACCAAGAAGCCTGTGTGCGAGCAGAGGTCACTATCCACACCTCCCCTTCTGGGAGCCTGTGCAGCCCACCACTGCCAGGGTTCCAGGATCCAGGGACAACTTCCCCGGGAGAACGCACGGCACGCCTCAGGCTGGTGCAACATCACGCCGGCCTCTGCTGCTGCAGGCTCGCCCCGCACTCCGTACCCCACCCTCCCCCCGGCCTGAGTGACCCAGAGCCCTCAAATCAGCTGCTCCTTTAACCCCATCCTGTCTGAGTGAAGAACAGATGCACACCGGCGACCTACAAGCAGAGGCGGGGCCAAATTCAAAGCTGAGCCCCAGGAGATGTGCGAACAAAGAAGAGAAAGGGAAATCTCTCCGAGCAGAATCTGGAGCAGCAGATTAAAGCTCCACAATCAACTTGATGTACCCTGCAACTGTGGAATACCAGAATAGACAACGAATCATCCCAAACTGAGGAGGTGGACTTTGGAAGCAACGCTATATATATATATATATATTTATTTCCCTTTTTCTCTTCCTGTGAGTATGTATGTGTATGCTTCCATTTGTGATTTTGTCTGTATAGCTTTGCCTTTACCATTTGTCCTAGGGTTCTGTCTGTCCGTTTTCTTTTTTTTCTTTTCTTTTTTTTTTTTTTTTCTGTATAGTTTTTAGCGATTGTTACAATTGGTGGATTTGTTTTTTGGTTTAGTTGCTCTCTTCTTTCTTTCTTTTTTTTTTATTACTTTAATTTTTTTTTAAGAATTATTTTTACTTTAAGAACTTTAAAAAAAAAAATTATCTTCTTTCTTTCTTTCACTGTTATCTCCCTTTTATCTAAGCTGTGTGGATGAGAGGCTCTTGGTGCTCCAGCCAAGTGTCAGGGCTTTGCCTCTGAGGTGGGAGAATAAAATTCAGGACACTGGTCCACAAGAGACCTCCCATCTCCATGTAATATCAAATGACAAAAATCTCCCAGAGATCTCCATCTCAATGCCAAGACCCAGCTCCACTCAAAGACCAGCAAGCTCCAGTGGTGGACACCGTATGCCAAACAACTAACAAGAAAGAAGCACAATGCCACCCATTAGCAGATAGGCTTCCTAAAATCATAATAAGGCAACAGACACCCCAAAACACACCACCAGACATGGACCTTCCCAACAGAAAGACAAGATCCAGCCTCATCCACCCGAACACAGGCACTAGTCCCCACCACCAGGAAGCCTACACAATCCACTGAACCAACCGAAGCCAATGGGACCAGACATCTGAAAAAGAATTCAGAATAATGATAGTAAAGATGATCTAAAATCTTGGAAATAGAACGGAGAAAATACAAGAAACATTTAACAAGGACCTAGAAGAACTAAAGAACAAACAAACAGTGATGAACAACACAAAAAATGAAATTAAAAATTCTCTAGAAGACATCAGTAGCAGAATAACTGAGGCAGAACAGATAAGTGACCTGGAAGAAAAAAGGAGAAATAATTACTGCACAGCAGAATAAAGAAAAAAGAATGAAAAGAATTGTGGACAGTCTTAGAGATCTCTGGGCCAACATTGAACTCACTAACAATCAAACTATAGGGGTCTCAGAAGAAGAAGAGACAAAGAAAGGGGCTGAGAAAATATTTGAAGAGATTACAGTTGAAAACTTCCCTAATATGGGAAAGGAAATAGTTAATCAAGTCCAGGAAGGACAGAGAGTCCCATACAGGATAAATCGAAGGAGAAACACACCAAGACACATATTAATCAAAATATCAAAAACTAAACACAAAGAAAATCTATTAAAAGCAGCAAGGGAAAAACAAAAAAATAACATACAAGGGAATCCCCATAAGGTTACCAGCTGAACTTTCAGCAGAAATTCTGCAATCCAGAAGGGAGTGGCAGGACATATTTAAAGTGATGAAGGGGAATAACCTATAACCAAGATTACTCTACCCAGCAAGGACCTCATTCAGATTTGATGGAGAAATTACAACCTTTACAGACAAGCAAAAGCTAAGAGAATTCAGCATCACCAAACGAGCTTTACAACAAATGCTAAAGGAACTTCTCTAGGCTGGAAACACAAGAGAAGGAAAAGACCTACAATAACAAACTTAAAACAATTAATAAAATGGTAATAGGAACATACATATCGATAATTACCTTAAATGTAAATGGGTTAAATGCTCCAAGCAAAAGCCATAGACTCGCTGAATGGATAGAAAAACAAGACCTGTATATATGCTGTCTACAAGAGACACGTCAGACCTAGGAACACATACAGACTGAAAGTGAGGGGATGGAGAAATATATTCCATGCAAATGGAAATCAAATAAAGCGGGAGTAGCAATTCTCATATCAGACAAAATAGACTTTAAAACAAAGACTATTACAAGAGACAAAGAAGGACACTACATAATGATCAAGGGATCAATCCAAGAGAATATAAAAAATTTTAAATATTTATGTGCCCAACATAGGAGCACCTCAATACATAATGCAAATACAAACAGCCATAAAAAGGGACATCAGCAGTAGCACAATCATAGTAGGGGATTAACACCCCACTTTCACCAATGGACAGATCATCCAAAATGAAAATAAATAAGGACACACAAGCTTTAAATGCTACATTAAACAAGATGGACTTAATTGATATTTATACGACGTTCTATGCAAAAACAACAGAATACACATTCTTCTCAAGTGCTCATGGAACATTCTCCAGGATAGATCATATCTTGGGTCACAAACAAAGTCTTGCTAAATTCCAGAAAATTGAAATTATATCAACTGTCTTTTCCGACCACAATGCTATGAGACTAGATATCTCGACCACAATGCTATGAGACTAGATATCAATTACAGGAAAAAATCTGTAAAAAATAAAAACACATGGAGGCTAAACAATACAATACTTAATAACCAAGACATCCCTGAAGAAATCAAAGAGGAAATGAAAAAAAAATACCTAGAAACAAATGACAATGGAAATATGATGACCCATAACCTATGGGACGCAGCAAAAGCAGTTCTAGAGGGAAGTTTATAGCAATACAATCCTACCTTAAGAAACAAGAAACATCTCAAAAAAAAAACCAAACCTTACACCTAAAGCAATTAGAAAAAGAACAACAAAATAACCCCAAAGTTAACAGAAGGAAAGAAAACATAAAGATCAGGTCAGAAATAAATGAAAAAGAAATGAAGGAAACCATAGCAAACATCAAGAAAACTAAAAGCTGGTTCTTTGAGAAGATAAAAAAATTGATAAACCATTAGCCAGACTCATCAAGAAAAAAAGAGAGAAGACTCAAATCAATAGAATTACAAATGAAAAAGGAGAAGTAACAACTGACACTGCAGAAATACAAAGGATCATGAGAGATTACTACAAGCAACTGTATGCCAATATAATGGACAACCTGGAAGAGACGGACAAATTCTCAGAAATGCACAAACTTCCGAGACTGAATGAGGAAGAAATAGAAAATATGAACAGACCAATCACAGGCACTGAAATTGAAACTGTGATTAAAAATCTTCCAACAAAAAGCCCAGGACCAGACACCTTCACAGGTGAATTCTATCAAAGATTTAGAGAAGAGCTAACACCTATCCTTCTCAAACTCTTTCAAAATATAGCAGTGGGAGGAACACTCCCAAACACAATCTACGAGGCCACCATCACCCTGATACCAAAACCAGACAAAGATGTCACAGGAAAGAAAACTACAGGCCAATATCACTGATGAACATAGATGCAAAAATCCTCAACAAAACACTAGCAAACAAAATCCAACAGCACATTAAAAGGATCATACACCATGATCACGTGAGGTTTATCCCAGGAAAGCAAGCATTCTTCAATATAGGCAAATCAATATGATACACCATATTAACAAATTGAAGGAGAAAAACCATATGATCAGCTCAATAGATGCAGAGAAATCTTTTGATAAAATTCAACACCCATTTATGATTAAAACCCTCCAGAAAGAAGGCATAGAGGGAACTTACCTCAACAAAATAAAGGCCAGGTGTGACAAACCCGCAGCCAACATTGATATCAATGGTGAAAAGATGAAACCATTTACACTAAGGTCAGGAACAAGACAAGGTTGCCCACTCGCATTACTATTATTCAACAGAGCTTTGCAAGTTTTAGCCACAGCAATCAGAGAAAAAAAAAGAAATAAAAGGAATCCAAATCAGAAAAGAAGAAGTAAAGATTTCACTGTTTCCAGATGACATGATACTATACATAGAGAATCCTAAAGATGGTACCAGAAAACTACTAGAGCTAAACAATGAATTTAGTAAACTAGCAAGATACAAAATTAATGCACAGAAATCTCTGGCATTCCTATACACTAATGATGAAAATTCTGAAAGTGAAATTAAGAAACCACTCCCATTTATCATTGCAACAAAAAAAATAAAATATCAAGGATTAAACGTACCTTAGGAGACAAAAGACCTGTATGCAGAAAATTATAAGACACTGATAAAAAAAATTAAAGATGATACAAATAAATGGAGAGATATACCATGTTCTTGGATTGGAAGAATTACCATTGTGAAATGAAAAAAGACAAAAACAAAAAAAATGAGACTGAAAGTCACAAATATCACAGGCACAGTTATGATTTATGATTATTCTTTCTAAGAAAAAAAACTCGAGTTGGCAGACTCTCATTCACAAAATTTACTTTGATCCTATTGAAAGAATAGTAAATAAATACTCATCTGTAATTTTTAAGTTAAAATTATTTGGTGGATGGGCAATTTCTTTCTTTTTTTTTTAAAGTTTTGTTATTTATGTATTTATATATTTATTATTTATTATTTATTCCTGGGTCAAAATATATACAAAGTTCTAACGTTTTAAATGATTATTTATTTATTTTAAACATCTTTATTGGAGTATAATTGCTTTACAATGGTGTTTTATTTTCTGATTTATAACAAAGTGAATCAGTTATACATATACATATGTCGCCATATCACTTCCCTCTTGTGCCTCCCTCCCTCCCTATCCCACCCCTCCAAGTGGTCACAAAGCACCGAGCTGATATCCCTGTGCTATGCAGCTACTTCCCACTAGCTATCTATTTTATGTTTGGTAGTGTATATATGTCCACGCCATTGCCCCATTTTGTCCCAGCTTACCCTTCCCACTCCCCATATCCTCAAGTCCCCTCTCTAGTAAATCTGTGTCTTTATTCCCATTTTGCCTCTGGTTCTCCATGACCTTTGTTTATTTATTTTTGTAGATTACATATATATGTGTTAGCATACGGTATTGGTTTTTCTCTTTCTGACTTACTTCACTTGATATGACATATTCTAGGTCCATCTACCTCAATATAAATAACTCAATTTTGCTTCTTTTTATGGCTGAGTAATATTCCACTGTATATACATGCCACATCTTCTTTATCCATTCATCTATTGATGGACACTTAGGTTGCTTCCATTAGCCATTCCATAGCTTCCATTCTGGCTATTGCAAATAGAACTGCAATGAACATTGTGGTACATGACTCTTTTTGAATTCTGGGTTTTTCAGGGTATATGCCCAGTAATGGGATTGCTGGGTCATATGGTAGTTCTATTTTTAGTTTTTTAAGGAACCTCCATACTGTTCTCCATAGTAGCTGTATCAATTTACATTTCCACCAATACTGCAAGAGGGTTACCTTTTCTCCACACCCTCTTCAGCATTTATTTTTTGTAGAATTTTTGAGGATGGCCATTCTGACTGGTGTGAGATGATATCTCATTGTAGTTTTGATTTGCATTTCTCTAATGATTAATGACATTGAGCATTCTTTCCCTTGTTTGTTGGCAACCTGTGTAGCTTCTTTGGAGAGATGTCTATTTAGGCCTTTTGCCCATTTTTGGATTGGGTTGTTTGTTTTTTTGATATTGAGCTGCATGTGCTACTTGTATATTTTTCAGATTAATCCTTTGTCAGTTGCTTAATTTGCAAATATTTTCTCCTATTCTGAGAGTTGCCTTTTTGTCTTGTTTTTGGTTTCCTTTGCTGTGCTAAAGGTTTTAAGTTTCGTTAGGTCCCATTTGTTTACTTTTGTTTGTATTTCCATTTCTCTAGAAGGTGGGTAATAAAGGATCTTGCTGTCATTTATGTCATAGAGTGTTCTGCCTATGTGTTCCCCTAAGTGTTTTCTAGTGTCTGACCTTTCATTTAGATCTTTAATCTATTTTGAGTTTATTTTTGTGTATGGTGCTAGGGAGTCTTCTTATTTCATTCTTTTACATGCAGCTGTCCAGTTATCTGAGCACCACTAATTGAAGAGGCTGTATTTTCTCCACTGTATATTCTTGTCTCCTTTATCAACATTAAGGTGCCCATGTGTGCATGGGTTTATCTCTGGGCTTTATATCCTGTTCCACTGATGTATATTTCTGTTTTTGTGCCAGTACCATACTGTCTTCATTACCGTAGCTTTGTAGTATAGTTTGAAGTCAAGGAGCCTGATACCTCCAGCTCCGTTTTTCTTTCTCAAGACTGTTTTGGATATTCGGAGTCTCTTGTGTTGCCATACAAATTGTGAACATTTTTGGTTTAGTTCTGTGAAAAATGTCAGTGGTAGTTTGACAGGGATTGCATTGAATCTGTAGATTGCTTTGTGTAGTAGAGTCATTTTCACAATGTTGATTCTTCCATTCCAAGAACATGTTATATCTCTCCATCTGTTTGTATCATCTTTAATTTCTTTCATCAGTGTCTTATAATTTTCTGCATACAGGTCTTTTGTCTCCTTAGGTAGGTTTATTCCTAGATATTTTATTCTTTTTGTTGCAACGGTAAGTGGGAGTGTTTTCTTAATTTCACTTTCAGATTTTTCATCATTAATGTACAAGAATGCAAGAGATTTCTGTGCATTAATTTAGTATCCTGCTACTTTACCAAATTCATTGATTAGCTCTAGTAGTTTTCTGGTAGCATCTTTAGAATTCTCTATGTATAGTATCATGTCATCTGCAAATAGTGACAGCTTTACTTCTTCTTTTCTGATTTGGATTCCCTTTATTTCTTTTTCTTCTCTGATTGCTGTGGCTAAAACTTGCAAAGCTCTGTTGAATAATAGTGATGCGAGTGGGCAACCTTGTCTTGTTCCTGACCTTAGTGTAAATGGTTTCATCTTTTCACCATTGAGGACGATATTGGCTGTGATTTTGTCATATATGGCGTTTAATATTTTGAGGAAAGTTCCCTCTATGCCTACTTTCCTGAGGGTTTTTATCATAAATGGGTGTTGACTTTGTCGAAAGCTTTCTCTGCATCTATTGGGATGATCATATGGTTTTTCTCCTTCAATTTGTTAATATGGTGCATCACATTGATTGATTTGTGTATATTAAAGAATCCTTGCATTCCTGGGATAAACCCCACTTGATTGTGGTGTATGATTCTTTTAATGTGCTATTGGATTCTGTTTGCTAATGTTCTGTTGAGGATTTTTGCATCTATGTTCGTCAGTGATACTGGTCTGTAGTTTTCTATCTTTGTGACATCTTTGTCTTGCTTTGGTATCAGGGTGATGGTAGCCTCGTAGAATGAGTTTGGGGGTGTTCCTCCCTCTTCTATATTTTGGAAGAGTTTGAGAGAATAGGTGTTAGCTCTTCTCTAAATGTTTGATAGAATTCACCTTTGAAGCTGTCTGGTCATGGGCTTTTGTTTGTTGGAAGATTTTTAATCACAGTTTCAATTTCAGTGCTTGTCATCGGTCTGTTTTTATTTTCTATTTCTTCATGGTTCATTCTCGGAAGGTTGTACATTTCTAAGAATTTGTCCATTTCTTCCAGTTTGTCCATTTTATTGGCATACAGTTGCTTGTAGTAATCTCTCATGATCCTTTGTATTTCTGCAGTGTCAGTTGTTACTTCTCCTTTTTCATTTGTAATTCTATTTTTTTGAGTTTTCTCCCCTTTTTTCTTGATGAGTCTGACTAATGGTTTATCAATTTTTTTTATCTTCTCAAAGAACCAGCTTTTAGTTTTATTGATCTTTACTATCATTTTGTTCATTTCTTTCTGATCTGATCCTTATGATTTCTTTTCTTCTGCTAACTTTGGGTTTTTGTTGTTGTTCTTCTTTCTCTAATTGCTTTAGGTGTTAGCTTAGGTTGTTTATTTGAGATGTTTCTTGTTTCTTAAGGTAGGATTGTATTGCTATAAACTTCCCTCTTAGAACTGCTTTTGCTGCATCCCATAGATTTTGGGTCGTTGTGTTTTCATTGTCATTTGTTTCTAGGTATTTTTTGATTTCCTCTTTGATTTCTTCATTGATCTCTTGGTTGTTAAGCAGTGTATTGTTTAGCCTTCATGTGTTTTTATTTCTTACAGATTTTTTCCTATAATTGATATCTAGTCTCATAGCATTGTTGTCAGAAAAGATACTTGATATGATTTCTATTTTCTTAAATTTGCCAAGGGTTGATTTCTGACCCAAGATATGATCTATCCTGGAAAATGTTCCATGAGCACTTGAGAAGAATGTGTATTCTGTTGTTTTGGATGGAATGTCCTATAAATATTAATTAAGTCCATCTTGTTTCATGTATCATTTAAAGCTTGTGTGTCCTTATTTATTTTCATTTTGGATGATCTGTCCATTGGTGAAAGTGGGGTGTTTAAGTCTCCTACTATGATTGTGTTACTTTCGATTTCCCCTTTTATGGCTGTTAACATTTGCCTTATGTATTGAGGTGCTCCTATTTTGGGTGCATAAATATTTACAATTGTTATATCTTCTTCTTGGATTGATCCCTTGATCATTATGTAGTATCCTTTATTTTTTCTCTTGTAATAGTCTTTGTTTTAAAGTCTATTTTGTCTGATATGAGAATTGCTACTCCCTCTTTCTTTTGATTTCCATTTGCGTGGAATATCTTTATCCATCCACTCACTTTCAGTCTGTATGTGTCTTTAGGTCTGAAGTTGGTCTCTTGTAGACAGCATATGTACAGGTCTTGTTTTTGTATCCATTCAGCCAGTCTATGTCTTTTGTTTGGAGCATTTAATCCATTTACATTTAAGGTACTTATCGATATGTAAGTTCCTATTACCATCTTCTTAATTGTTTTGGGTTTATTATTGTAGGTCTTTTCCTTCTCTTGTGTTTCCTACATAGAGAAGTTCCTTTAGCATTTGTTGTAAAGCTGGTTTTGTGGTTCTGAATTCTCTTAGGTTTTGCTTGTCTGTAAAGGTTTTATTATCTATGAAATCTGAATGAGATCCTTGCTGTGTAGAGTAATCTTGGTTGTAGGTTTTTTCCCTCATCACTTTAAATATGTCCTGCCACTCCCTTCTGGATTGCAGCGTTTCTGCTGAAAGTTCAGTTGTTATCCTTATGGGGATTCCCTAGTGTGTTATTTTTCTCTTGCTGCGTTTAATATTTTTTCTTTGTATTTAATTTTTGATAGTTTGATTAATATGTGTCTTGGCATGTTTCTCCTTGGATTTATCCTGTATGTGCCTCTCTGTGCTTCCTGGACTTGATTAACTATTTCCTTTCCCATATTCGGGAAATTTTCAACTATAATCTCTTCAAATATTTTCTTAGTCCCTTTGTTTTTCTCTTCTTCCTCTGAGACCCCTGTAATTCGAATGTTGGTGTGTTTAATGTTGTCCCAGAGGTCTCTGAGACTTTCCTCAATTCTATTCATTCTTTTTTCTTTATTCTGCTCTGCAGTAGTTATTTCCACTATTTTATTTTCCAGGTCAGTTATCCGTTCTTCTGCCTCAGTTATTCTGCTATTGATGTCTTCTAGAGAATTTTAATTTCATTTACTGTGTTGTTCATCACTGTTTGTTTGCTCTTTAGTTCTTCTAGCTACTTGTTAAACGTTTATTGTATTTTCTCCATTCTATTATTTGCAAGATTTTGTATCATATTTACTATCATTATTCTGAATTCTTTTTCAGGTAAACTGTCTATTTCCTCTTCATTTGTTATATCTGGTGGGTTTTTGCCTTGCTCCTTCATCTGCCGTATGTTTCTCTGTCTTCTCATTTTGCTTAACTTACTCCTTTTTGCAGGCTGCAGGTTTGTAGTTCCCATTGTTTTTGGTGTCTGTCCTCTGGGCCTAAGGCTAGTTCAGTGCATTGTGTAGGGTTCCTGGTGGAGGGAACTATGCCTGTGTTCTTGTGAATTAGGCTGGATCCTGTCTTTCTGGTGTACAGGTCCACGTCCAGTGCTTTGTTTTGGGTTGTCTGTGGCCATATTATGATTTTAGGCAGCCTCTGTGCTAATGGATGCGGTTGTGTTTCTGTCTTGCTACTTGTTTGGCATAGGGTGTCCTGCACTCTAGCTTGATGCTCAATGAGTGGAGCTGGGTCTTGGCATTGAGATGGATATCTCTGGGAGATTTCGCCAATGAGTGGATCTGGGCGGTCTCTTGTGGACCAGTGTCCTGAACTTGGCTCTACCACCTCAGAGGCACAGCCCTGATTCCTGGCTTGAGCACCAAGAGCCAGTCATCCACATGGCTCAGAATAAAAGGGGGAAAATAAAGAAAGAAAGAAAGAAGAAAATGTAGTAAAATAAAATAGTTATTAAAATAAAAAATAATTATTAAAAAATTTTTATGTAATAAAAAAATAAAAAAAGAAAGAAAGAAAGAAAGAAGAGAGCAACCAACAAAAAAACAATTCCACCAATGATAGCAAGTGCTAAAAACTGTACTTAAAGAAAAAAAGAAAAGAAAGAAAGAAAAAAAAAACGGACAGACAGAACTCTAGGACAAATGGTAAAAGCAAAGTTATACAGATAAAATCACACAGAGAAGTATACACATACACACTCACAAAAAGAGAAAAAGTGAAAAAAAATATATATCGCAGCTCCCAAAGTCCACCTCCTTGATTTGGGATGGTTCGTTGTCTATTCAGGTATTCCACAGATGCAGGGTACATCAAGTTGATTGTGGAGATTTAGTCTGCTGCTGTTGATGCTGCTGGGAGAGATTTCCCTTTCTCTTCTTTGTTCGCACAGCTCCTGGGATTCAGCTTTGGATTTGGACCCGCCCCTGTGTGTAGGTCGCCTGAGGGTGTCTGTTCCTGCCCAGACAGGACGGGGTTAAAGGAGCAGCTGATTCGGGGGCTCTGGCTCACTCAGGCCAGGGGGAGGGAGGGGCACGGATGTGGGGCGAGCCTGCGGCGGCAGAGGCCAGCATGACGTTGTACCAGCCTGAGGCGCACCGTGCCTTCTCCCGGGGAAGTTGTCCCTGTATCACGGGACCCTGGCAGTGGTGGACTGCACAAGTTCCTGGGAGGGGACCTGTGGAGAGTGACCTGTGCTCGCACACAGGCGTCTTGGTGGCGGCAGCAGCAGCCTTAGCATTTCATGCCCGTCTCTGGTGTCTGCGCTGATAGCCGCAGCTCATGCCCATCTCTGGAGCTCCTTTAAGCAGTGCTCCTAATCCCCTCTCCTCGCACACCAGGAAACAAAGAGGCAAGATAAAGTCTCTTGCCTCTTCGGCAGTTCCAGACTTTTTCCCGGACTCCCTCCTGTGTAGCTGTGGCGCACTAACCCCTTCAGGCTGTGTTCATGCCGCCAGTCCTCTCCCTGGGATCCAACCTCCGAAGCCCGAGCCTCAGCTCCCAGCCCCCGCCTGACCCGGCGGGTGAGCAGACAAACCTCTCGGGCTGGTGAGTGCCGGTCGGCACCAATCCTCTGTGCGTGAATCTGTCCGCTTTGCCCTCCGCACCCCTATTGCTGTGCTCTCCTCTGCAGTTCTGAAGCTCCCCCCCTCCACCACCCACAGTCTCCGCCCGCGAAAGGGCTTCCTAGTGTGTGGAAACCTTTCTTCCTTCACAGCTCTCTCCCACTGGTGCAGGTCCCGTCCGTATTCTTTGTCTCTGCTTTTTCTTTTTTCTTTTGCCCTACCCAGGATTTGTGGGGAGACTCTTGCCTTTTGGGAGGTCTGAGATCTTCTGCCAGCGTTCAGTAAGTGTTCTGTAGGAGTTGTTCCACATGCAGTTGTATTTCTGATGTATATTTGAGGAGGAAGGTGATCTCCACGTCTTACTCTTCCACCATCATGAAGCTCCCGCAATTTCTTTCTAAACTGACTTTCTCTCTTAAATAACCAACTAGTGTCAGTTTTCGAAAGCTAAGATGTGTGTATTAAACTATTTCGGCTCCTTTTGGAAATGTCTCTGGCTTTTATAGACTGATGAGATGAGATGCATGTGAAGATTATTTCTCTGTTCTTTGAGAAACCAGAGGTGAATATTATGTGACCATGTTAATACTTCCTATGGAATCATGTTGGATATTTATTCTGAAATTAACCTTAGGAAGAATTCTGCTTTTTGATTTTGTCTTTTTCTTTTTTCAGACAATGGTAAGTAGGTCCTGGGGTAGAGGGACTTTCAGTTTCTCTCAGAAATGTTAGTAGATGTGCAACAGTGAAGTGGTAAGCTCACACAGCAGACACTTTTTCACCAGAAGAAGATCGACATATGGTGGGTTTACTGCCGCAAACTAGCTGGCCCACAATTGGAACAGCCCCTACTTAAGACCAGAAACTCTTTGATGTTACGGCTTCCGCAGTAATTAATAGCAATTATTTGTTTACTTGTATATCTTTGCAAGAACGTGGTGAGAACCCTCATGAAGATGGACTGTGTCGTATTCAGAATCACCATCCTTATGAAGACCAAAGTATCTTAAGATGTTCAGCCTGCAGCTGTTTAGGGGAAAAGTTAACCGCTGGCTCAGATGTGAGCACCATTAATCTGTATACGGCAGGCTAGAACAAATATCTGAATTGGAAATGAAGTTCTGAATCTTGGTCCACCTACTTCCTCTTTGAGAAAGATTTTTAAGTACCAGGAAGAAAGTTAGTATGAAATAGCTCTTTCACTATTAATATTTCATTTAAGCCTTATAATAATCCAGGTAGGAGGTAGTGTTCTTGTTTTTATAAATGAAAAAATAAATAGAGAGGTCACATATTTTGACCAGATTATTCAAAATCACAAAGCCTTGTCTTTAACAAACTCAGATATTTGATTCATAATAAATATAAATATATTTACTTCACCAGGTTATTTCTGATGTACTTCATCTCTAAATATTAGTTAAAACTGCTGCCTTGATTACCTTGGAGGACTGCTCTATAAAGGAAATGATATAATGCAGTGAAAGTTCCCCGAACATGCAATCATGCCTCAGAAATAAGTATTATTACACATGGATAATGAGGATAAAAAAGGGATTTGGCACTGGTAGAACTGCCTGCTCACCTCAGAATTGTTTCTTTGGTATAGGGTTGTCTTTTACGTAAAGCTGCATATACCTGGGTTTAAGAGAATATTAAGTACTGTTGTTACGTGCTTAGATGGTGTGTAAGTAGACTGTGTTTTGTCATTTTGGGGGTTACTTTCTTTCATTCCTTCACCAAGCAAGCATTATAAATGGTGTCCTTAGCTCAACACCCTACCACTATCTCCTTTTTTTCTTTAGAGAAGGTTGCTGACAAATACCAAAAACCTATAGTGAGTGAAGTGAGATATATACAAGACTGGGGAAGTGCCAAGAAAGTGAAATATGATAGAAACAGGAGAAAGCTATTAACAAGTGTCAGACCTCACACAGAAGCAGATTCTTTCAGCATTAGCCACTTCCTCTCTCCTCCCCATAGCTGCAGTTTTACAAAATTGAGTTTCAGTGTCTCTGACAGGTGAGTAGAACGACACATACATAATGACACATGTATTATTATTATTATTTTAGTTTTGTAGGTGTGAGCTTGTCAATGAGACATTTCAAGTCTTTGGGATTCTCCATATAGACAACTTCTGGAGGCCTGGGTTCCATGGTTTACAGAGGAGGAATCCCTACTTTTTTCCTTCTTCTGTTCCTCTTCCTTCTCTGCTCTTTCTCTCCCTTCACCACTCCCCACTTCCTGTTTTTTCCTAAGGTCAATGCTTCTCTCTCTTTCTATTAGTTAAGCTGGGCTGATCATGACTTCTCTTAAAAATTCAATGGGCCATGGAAGGGTTAGAAAAAACAAAACTAAGAAACTAATTTAGGCTCAAGGGAGAGAAGTTAAGTGGCCCCTCCCACCCCTGACCATCTTATTTTTTTCTAAATTGTCCCAGCCAAGTCAGTGCGTGAGGGAAAAGAACAGGAATTTGAGAGTTCCTCAAATGAAGGAAAGGAACCAAATGAAGATGAAGACCCAACTTTCTTTTTCTTTTCTTTTCTTTTTAACTGAACTCCTGAGAAGTAGAGCATGGCAGATGGAGTGCAGGAGGGTGATAAACCTCAAAATCCATGTGCCTGGCTTTTCCATGTTCACTTTCACCACCCACAGTCACACGTCATATGTACCCAAAGTTAAGAAGTATTGTTCGTATTTTTTTACATAAACTATTTTTCTATTTTTAATTATGTGAATTATATAAAAACATTTTCTGTTTTCTGTTAAGTGAATCAGACTAAGTACAAATTATAAATCAGTCCTTATATATTGACTGACATATGTGATATTGTAATTAATAATAAGAAGTACAGGGCTTCCCTGGTGATGCAGTGGTTAGGATCTGCCTGCCAAAAAAAAAAGAATCCGCCTGCCATTGCAGGGGACACATGTTCAAACCCTGGTCCGGGAAGATCCCACATGCCGCGGAGCAACTAAGCCCATGCACCACAACTACTGAGCCTGCTTTCTAGAACCCATGAGCCACATCTACTGAGCCTGTGTGCCATAACTACTGAATCCCACACCTAGTGCCTGTGCTCTGCAACAGGAGAAGCCACCGCAATGAGAAACCCACGCAGTGCAATGAAGAGTAGCCCCAGCTTGCAGCAACTAGAGAAAGCCCGCACGCAGCAATGAAGACCCAATGCAGCCAAAACAAACAAACAAATATATAAACAAACAAATAAATAAATATAATTTTTTTAAAGAAGTATATATTTGGTTTTTGACCTCATTTCTGGCACTAAACTCCTAAAACCCTTGAAATTTCTTAACTGTTGAGAGCAATTAAGGTGTCTTTTATTATATTAATGAGATGGCTTTTGGAAAATATCTAAGGCTGGAGGCTGGTTGCTAGGAGAACCAACGATTATGATTAGAAGGTTGGAACTTTCAGTCCCCCCTCCCCCAACTTCTGGGAAGGGGAGAGGGGCTGGAGATTGAGTTCAATTTCCAATGGCTAATGATTTAATCAATCTTGCCTTTGTAATGAAGCCTCTATAAAATCTCAAAAGAACAGAGTCTGGAGAGCTTCTGGGTTGGTGAACACATGGAGATTTGGGGAGAGTGGGGTGCCTGGAGAGGGCATGGAAGCTCCACACTCTTTCCCTGTACCTTGTCCTATGCATCACTTCCATCTGGCTGTCCCTGAAATATATTCTTTTTAACAAACCAGTAATCTAGTATGTCAAGTGCTTCTCTGAGTTCTGTGAGCTGCTGTGGCAAATAAATCAAAGCCAAGGAGAGGGCTGTTGGAACTCCAACCTACAGCTGGCCAGTCAGAAGCAAAAATGATAATCTGGGTATATCTGAAGTGAAGAGCAGTCTTGTATGACTGAACCCTTAACCTCTGGAATCTGACACTATCTTTAGCTAGATGGTGTCAAAATTCAGTTGAATTGTAGGACACGCAGTTGGCAACAGAGATTTGCTTGGTGGTTGGGGAAATCCCTCCTCCCCCAATATACATGTTGGAATTAAAATCAGAACCCTCTTAATATGGTTAGGGACCAGCCTCTGTCTTATCACCAATAGGAAGCTTGCATGAGGGTCAAAGGTCATCATCAATGTATACCCCCAGCCTCTTCCCCATCTTCCCCACAATTTTCAGGCTGAGGTTATGGCAAATGATAATTTAGAACACATTGTCCAACCAAAAGGAAAAGGTCAGAAAGTGGAAGAGGGTTTTTGTTGTTGTTGTTGTTTTTGTTTTGAGTCAGGCTCTGACTTCCTGTGTGAATGTTTGTGCCACTTAAAATGATAAGGGTAGCATCATATAACCTATACACAGCAAACTAGATTGCGTTCTGAAAAACACTTTTTCTTAATGAATGTGTGTATTTAGGCTTGGTTTACAAGGGCCTATGTGTCCCTGTCTTTGTTTTTATCATTATACTCTGCTGGGAAGAATAGATGTTGGCACAAATAAGGCTAATGTGAAAGGCTCTGTCCCCTTCCACTCTATATCCCTCACCTGAGAAAAGGCACCACACATGTTCACTCAAAAAGGGGTGTGAAAAAATAAGGTGTAGGCTTACCTTCTGGAGTAGTTTTGAAAGTCAAAACCAACATTTTTTGGTACGGGACAACTTGGAGATCTGGGAGCAGGGCTGTCCAGCGAAACTCTGGGGTGTGACCTCCTTGGGAAAAGCTGTGAATTGGCCCAGGCTCTACAGTGAGCCACTGAGCACTCCAGCGAGCTGTGGGGTGATTTTGCTAGCCCAGTGGGTCCAAATGGCAAAGCATTGAGCCAAAGAGGATTATTCTTAAACCTTAAGCTCTTTTGGAGTTTGCATTGCTAGCCTTCAGACTTGCTTGGGACCCATCACCTCCTTCTTCTTTCTGATTTCTTCCTTTTGGAATGGGCATAACTATCTTATGCCTGTCCCAACGTTGTATTTTGCACATAACTTGTTTGGTTTCACAAGTTTGTAGCGGGGAGAGAATTTTACCTGGAGCCTCACCCATATCTGATTTAGATGAAATTTAGATGAGACTTTGGCTCTAGATTTTAGAACTAATGCTGGAACATGTTAAGAACTTTGGGGCTGTTGGGATGAAATGCATGTATTTTTATGTGAGAAGGAGATGAATTTCGGAAGGACCAAGGCCAGAATGCTATGGACTGAATATTTGTGTACCCCCAAATTCATATGTTGAAGCCCTAATGTGACAATATTTGGAGGTGGGGACTTTGGGAAGTAATTAGATTATTAGAGTGGAGCTCTCATGATGGAATCAATGTCTTTATAAGAAGAAGAAGAGGGAGAGAGAGAGATCTTTATCATGTGAAGATAGGAGAGAAGATAGTTGTCTACAAGCCAGGAAGCCTGTCCTCACCAGACACCAGATCTGCCATCATCTTGACTTGGACTTCCCAGCCACCAGAACTGTGAGAAACAAATGTTTGCTGTTTAAGCCACCCAGTCTATGGTGTTTGTCATAGCAGCCCTTGCTAACTAAGATATACAGCATCTTCATTTTTTACCCCAAGAGCTTTGAAATTGAAAATGGACAATTTAACAGAAATCACATCTATGCATGTACCATTCTCTTGCAACAGGATTCTGAATTCATGGCACAGTGATTTACAGTAAGCAGAGAAAAACTCACTTGAAATTGCAGTAAAACTTAGGTAGCAGAGTTCCATTACCATGAGAGTGTTTCTGTGTCTATTGCGTAGACTCCTGCACCAATGAGTTCAAGCTAAGTCATAGACTGTAGTATTTTGTGACTACAGGGACACAGCTGGTAACCACAGATGGCTACATCCTGCACAGGTAGCAGTTTGCTTTCAGTGGGGTATAGTGGTGGGGAGATGTGGGCCTAGTCAAAGCTAGTGGTTTGCATCACATAGTTCGATCTAGACTTCCAAGAGAATTGTTCATAATCATAAGCCCTACTACTGTTGGGTCAACAGCATAATCTCTGTAGGCAAAAGGTAGCACTTAGAGAAGGCTAAGACCAAATGCTGTGCTTTTACAAGGATACCTGAGGTAAACCCAAAGCAATGGTTTCCAAACATTTTCTAGACCCCATTCCACACATAATCAAATAGAATCATAATGTCAAGGAATAGGGTCCAGAAATCTTAAAAGGACCCAGCCTTGCTCTAGGTCCAATTTATTGAATGTTTATAAATTAAAAAATGTTTCTCTTAGTTTCCAAGGATATTTAATAAACTGCTTCCTAACCTGCTTTCAAATCACTGCTTTCCTGTAAAGATCTTTCCTCTAACTTCATGGCTTACAGTAGTTTAATTCAGTTCAACACACATTTATTAAATACATATGTGCTTTTCCTGAAGAAAGCTGTGTTTAGCTTTGATGAAAGAGAACCGGGCATTTCCTAGTTTTCTATGGAGGAGGGAGGTATCCCAGTCGAGTCAGTGTAAGTATAAAACAGTGGGAATTAAGACCTTGTTACACGCACATATTTTATAAAGAAGCATTTCTACTGTTACCTATTGTTTCCACTCCAGCTCCCTCTAGATGGAGCCTATGCTGGATGATGAGTGGAAGTATAAAATGTACACTATTCTTCCCAAAAGGAATTTAAGAAAAACAATACTTCATTGTTCCAGGGAATCCATCTCATTTGATGATGAGAAAGAAAAAAAAAAAAACACACAAAAATAATAACACTCAATCTTGTTCCTGTAAAAGGAATATATTGTTTTGATTCTATTTACTTTGTAATGGTGAGTATATTCCAATAACAACCATTTCAGAAATGCAGTAAAATTACACCCCACATATATTTATTTGTTTGTTTGTTTGTTTGTTTTTTACTTCAACTGGTCATTGTTTATGTTATGTCTATAAATCTATTGAAGAACTCATTCATTCATTCAATGATTCATTCACTCATTTATTCATTCATTTATAAAATGCCTACCCAACTGTGAGCCAGACATTGTACTAGACACCGGGGATACAGCAGTGAACAAAATAGACAAAAATCTGACTTTAGGGCTTTACATTCTAGAAGGAGAACTGATCATGAACAAGAAGAAGGCCATTGGCATGTCAGGGTGAGAGGCCCGGGAAAGATCTCATGGAGAGGGCAACTTCTGAGTAAAAACCTGA
Source organism: Orcinus orca (assembly GCF_937001465.1). Taxonomy (NCBI): domain Eukaryota; kingdom Metazoa; phylum Chordata; class Mammalia; order Artiodactyla; family Delphinidae; genus Orcinus; species Orcinus orca. The sequence continues at coordinate 134,195,715 of NC_064563.1, forward strand.
AGGAAGTAAGGAAACTGCATTGGAGATAATGGGAGAGCATTCCTGATGGAGGCAACAGAATGTTCTATGGTAGGAGCTGGCTGGTGTTAATTTTGAGAAGTAGTGAGGATGAATGGGGGTGAGCCAGGTTTGGACCAGCAGAAGATGAGCTGAGGACAATGATGGTGATGGATTAGAGCAGATCACAGAGGGCCTTACAGGCCATAATAAGACTCTGGGTTTTACACTGAGTGATATGGAAAATCACTGGAGGGTTTTGAGCAGAATAGTGAAATGACAGGACATATATCAAGAAAATCACCCTGTGTGATACTGTGATTTATGATAAAAGAAATATGTATTCTTTGGTCTTCATCGCCTTTTCTGGCACCGCGCTCCCAAAGCCTTTGGAATTTCCTCAGTGATGACAGCAATAAATGTGTCTTCTGTTATGTTAATATGGTGACTTTTGGACCATATCTAAGGATGGGGGCTGGTTGCCAGGAGAACCAATCAAGTGATCAGACAGTTGGAATTTTCAGTCCTACCCTTGACCTCCATGAAGGGGAGAGGGGTGAGATGTTAAATTAATCATCACTGGCCAATGGGTTCATCAATCATGCTTATGTAGTGAAGCCTAAAGGATGGGGTTCAGAGAGCTTCCAGGTTGGTGAACACATTCATATAACAGGATAGTGACACACACCAACTCCATAGGGACAGAAACTGCTGTGCTAGGGGCCCTCCCCAACCTCACCCAAGATATCTCTTCATCTGGCTGTTCATCTGTATCCTTTATCATATCCTTTAATAAACTGGTAAACATAAGTATTTTCCTGAGTTTGTGAGCTGCTCTAACAAATAATCAAATTCATGGGGGAAGAGGTCATGGGAACCTCTGATTTGTAGCCAAGTAGAACAGAAGTTGTGGGTAGCCTGGGAATCTACCATTTGCGATTAGCATCTGAAGTGGCAGGGCAGTCTCATGGGACTGAGCCCTTACCCCATGAGATCTGACACTATCTCCCAGTTGTTTCATAATTGAGTTAAATTGTGGGACACCCAGCTGCTGTCACAGAGAATTGCTTGGAGTGGGAAAACCTCCACACATTGGGTGACCAGAAGTATCAGAAGTGTTGTGACTGTGACAGTAGTGTGAGATATAAGGAGAAACACAGGGGATGGGATTTGTCCAACTCACCTTGGTTTCTGTATTAAAAATGGACTGAAGGAAGGAGAAGGGCAAGAACAAAAGCAGAGAGATCTGCTCCCGGAGCAGGTGCAATTATAGGCTATTGTAATAAGCGGCACCACGATAATCCAGGTGAGAGATGATGGTTTGATACAGGTATTGAGGGTGGCAAAAAGTGGTTAAGTTCTAAATAAAAATTGAAGAAAGAGCTGGCAGGATTTGTTGATGAACACTGAGAAGAAAAGCGTCATGAATGTCACAGGTTTTTGGCTTGAAATTTCCATTCACCAAGATGAAAAAAAGCACAAGTGCTTGATTTGGAGCATGATGATTTTGTGATGCCTATTACAAGCAGAGGTGTCAACCAGGAAGTCATACATATGGATCTGGATTTTATGGGAGAGGTCTGGACTGAAGAGAGAAATTCAGGAGTTATCACCAAAGGTGATGTTTAGGTGGTATTCAGAGTCACAAGACTGGCTTACATCATTCAGGAGCAAGTGTAGACAGAGAGAGGCAGAGATTGGAGTGGTACAGTCAGAAGTCTAGGAATGTCTGCAGCCACCAGAAGCTGGAGGAGTCAAGAAATTGAACCTTCCTTAGAGCCTTTGGAGGAAGTGAGACCCTGCTGACACCTTGATTTTGGACTTATGTCCTCCAGAACTGTGAGAGAACAAATTTCTGTTGTTTTAAGCCAACCAGTTTGTGGTAATTTGTTACAGTAGCCACAAGAAATGAATACAGTATCCAAATTGTCTTAAGAAAGTTTCAATAGTGGCTGCTTTTAATTACTGTATTCTTTTCCTCCTTGTAAAACGTTACTTTATTCAGTACTTCAAATAACAATCTCTATATTTCTAACTTGATTTTGCAAATAAAGTTAAGTAACTGTACCACACAGCACGTTGGGTTTCTTTGTTTATTACATTTTCTTTGGACATGCAATGAACATGGAAAGTGGGTTTCCATGAGCTCTGCTTAGTGCCTTAAATAGCTCCTGTGTGCCTGTGGTGACAGATTGTGAGATCATCCAGGAAGGAAGGGTAAAACTATTAGCTGACAATCGAGAAATGGAAAGCTTCAGTATTGTTGACTCCTGTTTTGCATTCCCGTGGAATAATAGCCATTCCAGAGCCATCAACAGAAAACAAGATGGCTGGGGGAGACCTTCAAGATGGCAGAGGAGTAAGACATGGAGATCACCTTCCTCCCCACAAATATATCAGAAATATATCTACATGTGGAACAACTCTTACAGAACACCTATTGAGTGCTGGCAGAAGACCTCAGGCTTCCCAAAAGGCAAGAAACTCCCCACGTACCTAGGTAGGGCAAATGAAAAAAGAAAAAAAAGAGACAAAAGAATAGGGATGGGACCTGTACCTCTGGAAGGGAGCTGTGAAGGAGGAAAAGTTTCAACACACTAGGAAGCCCCTTCACTGGCGGAGACAGGGGGTGGACAGGGAGACAGCTTCAGAGCCACAGAGGAGAGCACAGAAACAGGGGTGCAGAGGGCAAAGTGGAGAGATTCCCACACAGAGGATCAGTGCCAAACAGCACTCACCAGCCTGAGAGGCTTGTCTGCTCACCTGCTGGAATGGCTGGGGGGTGGGAGCTGAGGTTCTCGCTTTGGTGGTCAGATCCCAGGGAGAAGACTGGGGTTGGTTGCATGAACACAGCCTGAAGGGGGCTATTGCACCACAGCTAGCCATGAGGGAGTCCGGGAAAAAGACTGGACCGCCTAAGAGGCAAGAGACCATTGTTTCAGGGTGCGCAAGTAGAGGAGATTCAGACCAACGCCTAAATGAGCTCCAGGGATGGGTGCACGCCACAGCTATCATCGTGGACACCAGAGACTGACATGAAATGCTAAGGCTGCTGCTGCAGCCACAAAGAATCCCATGCACAAGTGCAGGTCACTATCCATACCTCCCCTCCTGGAAGCCTGTGCAGCCTGCCACTGCCAGGGTCCCATTAACCAGGGACAACTTCCTTGGGAGAACAGACAGCGCGTCTCAGGCTGGTGCAACATCATGGCAGTCTCTGTAGCTGCAGGCTCGCCCCGCATTCTGTACCCCTCCCTCCCCAGGGCCTGAGTGAGCCAGAGCCCCTAAATCAGCTGCTATTTTAACCCCTTCCTGTCTAAGCAGGAACAGATGCCCTCAAGCGACCTATGTGCAGAGGCGGGGCCAAATCCAAAGCTGAACCCCAGGAGCTGTGCGAACAAAGAAGAGAAAGAGAAATCATTCCCAGCAGCCTCAGGAGAAGTGGATTAAATTTCCACAATCAACTTGATGTACCCTGCATCTGTGCAATACCTGAATAGAAAAAAAAATAATCCCAAAATTGAGGCAGTGGACTTTGGGAGCACCTGTAGACTTGGGGTTTGCTTTCTGCATCTAATTTGTTTCTGGTTTTATGTTATCTTACTTTAGTATTTAGAGTTTATTATCATTGGTAGTTTTGATTATTGATTTGGTGGCTCTCTTCCTTTTTTATTTATATATATATATTTTTTCTTTTTTTTTTTCCTTTTTTTTCCTTTTTGTGAATGTGTATGTGTATGCTTCTTTGTGTGATTTGTCTGTACAGCTTTGCTTTTACCATTTATCCTAGGGTTCTGTCTGTCCTTTTTTTTCTTTCTTTTTGTATAGACTTCAGTGCTTGCATCATTGGTGGATTTGTTTTGGTTCTTTGGTTGCTCTCTTCTTTCTTTCTTTCCTTTTTCTTATTACTTTTTAATTTTTTCAATTTTTAATTTAAATTTTAATTATTTTATTTTATTTTAATTTAATTTTTCTTTCCTTTTTTTCTCCCTTTTATTCTGAGCCTTGTGGCTGATAGTTTTGGTTCTCAAGCCGGGTGTCAGGCCTGTGCCTCTGAGATGGGAGAGCCGAATTCAGGACACTTGTCCACCAGACACCTCCCTACACAATGTAATATCAAAAGGCAAAAGCTCTTGCAGAGATCTCCAGCTCAACTCAATGACCAGCAAGCTACAGTGCTGGACACACTATGCCAAACAACTAGCAAGACAGGAGCAAAATCCCACCCATTAGCAGAGAGGCTGCCTAAAATCATAATAAGATCACAGGCACCCCAAAACACACCACCAGACATGATCCTGCACACCAGAAAGACAAGGTCCAGCCTCATCCACCAGAACACAAGCACCAGTCCCATCCACCGGGAAACTTACACAAACCATTGAACCAACCTTAGCCACTGGGGGCAGACACCAAAAACAACAGGAATTAGGAACTTGCAGCCTGTGAAAAGGAGACCCCAAACACAGTAAATTAAGAAAAATGAGAAGACAGAGAAACATACAGCAGATGAAGGAGCAAGGTAAAAGCTGATCAAACCAAAAAAATGAAGAGGAAATAGGCAGTCTACCTGAAAAAGAATTCAGAGTAATGATAGTAAAGATGATAAAAAATCTTGGACATAGAATGGAGAAAACATAAGAAACATTTACAAGGACCTAGAAGAACTAAAGAGCAAACAAACAACGATAAACAACAGAATAAATGAAATTTAAAATTCTCCACAAGGAATCAAGAGTAGAATAACTGAGGCAGAAGAACAGATAAGTGACAAGGAATATAAAATAGTGGAAATAACTACCACAGAACAGAAAAGAAAAAAAAATGAACAGAATTGAGGACAGCCTTAGAGACATCTGGGACAATATTAAATGCACCAACATTCAACTTATATGGATCCCAGAAGAAGAGAAAAAGAAAGAGACTGAGAAAATATTTGAAGAGATTATAGCTGAAAACTTCCCTAAGACAGGAAAAGAAATAGTCAATCAGGTCCAGGAGGCACAGAGAGTCTTATACAGGATAAATCCAAGGAGAAACATGCCAAAACACACATTAATCAAACTATCAAAAATTAAATACAAAGAAAAAATATTAAAAGCAATGAGGAAAAAACAACAAATCACATACAGGGCAATCCCCATAAGGTTAATAGCTGAACTTTCAGCAGAAACTGCAAGCCAGAAGTGAGTAACAGGACATAATGAAAGTGATGAAAGGGAAAAACCTACAAACAAGGTTACTCTACCCAGCAGGGATCTCATTCAGATTCAATGGAGAAACTAAAACCTTTACAGAAAATCAAAAGCTAAGAGAGTTCGGCACCACCAAACCACCTTTACAACAAATGCTAAAGGAACTTCTCTAGGCAGGAAACAAAAGAGAAGGAAACCCTACAATAACAAACCCAAAACGATTAAGAAAATGGTAATAGGAATATACATATTGATAATTACCTTAAATGTAAATGGATTAAATGCTCCAACCAAAAGACATAGACTGGCTAAATAGATACAAAAATAAGACCCATATATATGCTGTCTCCAAGAGAACCACTTCAAAACTAGGGATGCATACAGACTGAAAGTGAGGGGATGGAAAAAGGTATTCCATGCAAATGGAAATCAAAAGAAAGCTGGAGTAGCAGTTCTCATATCACACAAAAGGGATTTTAAAATAAAGACTATTACAAGAGACAAAGAAGGACAGTACATAATGATCAAGGGATCAATCCAAGAAGAAGATATAAAAATTGTAAATATTTATGCATCCAACATAGGAGCACCTCAATACATAAGGCAAATGCTAGCAGCCATAAAATGTGAACTTGACAGTAACACAATCATAGCAGAGGACTTAAACACCACACTTTCATCAATGGACAGATCATCCAAAATGAAAATAAATAAGGAAATGCAAGTTTTAAATGGTACATTAAACAGGATGGACTTAATTGATATTTATAGGACATTCTAACCCCAAAAACCAGAATACACATTCTTCTCAAGTGCTCATGGAACATTCTCCATGATATATCATATCATGGAGGACAAATCAAGCCTTGTTAAATTTAAGAAAATTGAAATTGTATCAAGCATCCTTGCTGACCACAGTGCTATGAGACTAGATATCAATTACAGGAAAAAATCTGTAAATAATACAAACATATGGAGGCTACACAATATACTAATAAATAACCAAGATATCACTGAAGAAATCAAAGAAAAAATAAAAAAAAAAAACCTAGAAACAAAAGAAAAAGAAAATACGACAATCCAAAACCTATGGGATGCAGCAAAAGCAGTTCTAAGAGGGAGGTTTATAGCAATACAATCCTACCTTAAGAAACAAGAAACATCTCAAAAAAACAACCTAACTTTGCACCTAAAGCAATTAGAGAAAGAAGAACAAAAATACCCCAAAGTTAGCAGAAGGAAAGAAATCATAAAAATCAGATCAGAAATAAATGAAAAAGAAATGAAGGAAATGATAGCAAAGATCAATAAAACTAAAAGCTGGTTCTTTGAGAAGATAAAAAAAAATTGATAAACCATTAGCCAGACTCATCAAGAAAAAAAGAGAGAAGACTCAAATCAATAGAATTACGAATGAAAAAGGAGAAGTAACAACTGACACTGCAGAAATACAAAAGATAATAAGAGATTACTACAAGCAACTCTATGCCAATAAAATGGACAACCTGCAAGAAATGGACAAATTCTTAGAAATGCACAACCTGCCAAGACTGAATCAGGAAGAAATAGAAAATATAAACACACCAATCACAAGCATTGAAATTGAAACTGTGATTAAAAATCTTCCAACAAGCAAAAGCCCAGGACCAGTTGGCTTCACGGGCAAATTCTATCAAACATTTAGAGAAAAGCTAACACCTATCCTTCTCAAACTCTTCCAAAATATAGCAGAGGGAGTAACAAGCCCAAATTCATTCTACGAGGCCGCCATCACCCTGATACCAAAAACAGACAAAGATATCACAAAAACAGAAAACTACAGGCCAATATCAGTGATAAACATAGATGAAAAAATCCTCAACAGAATACTAGCAAACAGAATCCAACAGCACATTAAAAGGATCATACACCATGATCAAGTGGGGTTTGTCCCAGGAATGCAAGGATTCTTCAATATACGCAAATCAATCAATGTGATAAACCATATTAACAAATTGAAGGATAAAAACCATATGATCATGTCAATAGATGTAGAGAAAGCTTTCAACAAAAGTCAACACTGATTTATGATAAAAACCCTCAGGAAAGTAGGCATAGAGAGAACTTTCCTCAAATAATAAAGGCCATATATACAAACCCACAGTCAACATCGTTCTCAATGATGAAAAACTGAAACCATTTCTTCTAAGATCAGGAATGAGACAGGTTTTCCACTCTGTCCACTATTATTCAACATAGTTTTGGAAGTTTTAGCCACAGAAATAGGAGAGAAGAAAAAGGAATCCAAATCGTAAAAGATGTAAAACTGTCACTGTTTGCAGATGACATGATACTGTACATAGAGAATCCTATAGATGCTACCAGGAAACTACTAGAACTAATCAATGAATCTGGTAAAGTAGCAGGAGACAAAATTAATGCACAGAGATCTCTTGTATTCCTATACACTAATGATGAAATATCTGACAGAGAAATTAAGTAAACACTCCCATTTACCATTGCAACAAAATGAATAATATACCTTGGAGTAAACCTACCTCAGGAGACAAAAGACCTGTATGCAGAAAACTATAAGACACTGATGAAAGAAATTAAAGATGATACAAACAGATGGAGAGATATACCATGTTCTTGGATTGGAAGAATCAACATTGTGAAAATGACTCTACTACCCAAAGCAAACTACAGATTCAATGCAATCCCTATCAAACTACCACTGGCATTTTTCACAGACTAGAACAAAGAATTTCACAATTTGTATGGAAACAACAAAGACCCGGAATAGTGAAAGCAATCTTGTGAAAGCAAAACGGAGCTGGAGGAATCAGCCTCCAGGATTTCAGACTATACTAAAAATCTACAGTAATCAAGACAGTATGGTACTGTTACAAAAACAGAAATATGGATCAATGGAACAGGATAGAAAGCCCAGAACTAAATCCATGCACATATGGTCAACTTATTTTTGATAAAGGAGGCAAGAATATACAATGGAGAAAAGACAGCCCCTTCAATAATTGGTGCTGGAAAAAGTGGACAGCTACCTGTAAAAGAATGAAGTTAGAGCACTCCCTATCATCATACAAAAAATACACTCAAAATGGATTAAAGACCTAAATATAAGTCCAGATAGTATAAAACTCTTAGAGGAAAACATAAGTAGAACACTCTATGACATAAATCACAACAAGATCCTTTTTGATCTATCTCCTAGAGAAATGGAAATAAAAACAAAAATAAACAAATGGGATTTAATTAAACTTAAAAGCTTTTGCACAGCAAAGGAAACTGTAAATAAGGCAAAAAGCCAACCCTCAGAATGGGAGAAAATATTTGCAAATGAAACAACTAACATAGGATTTATCTCCAGAATTTATAAGCAGTTTATGCAGCTCAATATCAGAAAAGCAAAACACCCAGTCCAAAATTGGGCAGCAGACCTAAATAGACATTTCTCCAAAGAAGATATACAGATTGCCAACCAACACATGATAGGATTCTCAACATCACTAATCATTAGAGAAATGTAAATCAAAAACTACAATGAGGTATCACCTCACACCACTCAGAATGGCCATCATCAAAAAATTTACAAATAATAAATGCTGCAGAGGGTGTGGACAAAAGGGAACCCTCGTGTATTGTTGGTGGGAATGTAAATTGATACAGCCACTATGGAGAACAGTATGGAGGTTCTTTAAAAATCTAAAAATAGAGCTACCATATGACCCAGCAATCCCACTACTGGGCATTTACCCTGAGAAAACCATAATTCAAAAAGAGTTATGTACCACAATGGTCATTACAGCTCTATTTACAATAGCCAGGACATGGAAGCAACCTAAGTGTCCATTGACAGATGAATGGATAAAGAAGATGTGGCACATATATACAATGGAATATTACTGAACCATAAAAAGAAATGAAATTGAGTTATTTGTAGTGATGTGGATGGACCTAGTGTCGGTCATACAGAGTGAAGTTACTGAGAAAGAGAAAAACAAATACCGTATGCTAACACATATATATGGAATCTAAAAAAAAAATGGTTCTGAAGAACCTAGGAGTAGGACAGGAATAAAGACTCAGGCCTAGAGAATGGACTTGAGGACACAGGGAGTGGGAAGTGTAAGCTGGGATGAAGTGAGAGAGTGGCATGGTCATATATACACTACTAAATGTAAAATAGATAGCTAGTGGGAAGCAGCCACATAGCACAGGAAGATCACCTCGGTGCTTTGTGATCACCTAGGGGGGTGGGGTAAAGAGGGTGACAGGGAGATGCAAGAGGGAGGAGTTATGGGGATATATGTATATGTATAGCTGATTCACTTTGTTATAAAGCAGAAACTAACACACTATTGTAAAGCACTTATACTCCAATAAAGATGTTAAAAAAACAAAAACAAACAAACAAAAGATGGCATTTTGATCTATTCCTTTGCTGATAGCTGCTCCTTAAATATAAAATATTTTATTGCCTCCCTTTATTGCCACATCTATAATTCTAGTTTATCACATCATAAGCAATTTACTACACCCTATATTTACTGCTCCTTTAGTTTCAAGGCTACAAATTTAGATTCTAAAATTCCCTTAGATAAATATTCTCTTCCCACTCAGCTTACCTCTTCTTGTTTACTTTTGGAGACCAAAACAGTCTTGATGAAGTTTTCATGGTAGTCGAATTTGGAGGAGAAGCAGGTGTTTCTTGACCTAATGGAGCATTAGAGTACAAGGGATACCTGGATTTTTACCTTTCATGATGTCCTGGGTGAGGACAGAGCTGTGGATAAGGATGGGCACAGACTCAATTATCTGGCTGTTACCCAAATCTGCTACAAGTTTCTTCAGATATCAGTGTCCTTTGTAAAGGGAGAATGGGGTTTGCTGTTCCTCCCCTGAGACAATAACCATGTCCAAGCTGTCTCCTTGATGTCTCAGAGAAAGCTGCATGAATTCAGTAGGAATGGCCTTTGAGGAAGAAGAAAATATGGCTATGGGGTGAGGAATTTCTTGAAAAGGTAGCCAGTTATGGAAAAGGCCAGGTAAGGGAAACGTTATGGGTTATGAACAGTTTAGCAGATGCTGCCAGTAATTTTTCTTAATTTCAGTTGCACATAAAATAAAAAAAAAATTATCCAAAGCCAAAGGTACTCTTATTCCAGTGACAGACAATATTAAATTTAATTCAATGCATCAAATTTTATTGGCCACTAATTCATGTCTAAGACCATGCTAGCACAGTGGGGGATACAGAGATGAAAGCACTTGGTTCTTGCCCTCAGCAGAGCTTCCAGTCTATTGGGACAGGGTGAACTATTGGTGGTAGATTACAGAAAAAAACAAAACAACAACAAAAAACCCCACTATGTACAGCAGTTGATTATTCTATCAACAAAACAAAAAGCCCACTCTTTGTCCTCTCCAGTGTGGACTCTTTCCTGATTCTTCTACCAGAGGTGAACTCTTCCCTCTCTTTTGATAACATACAATCTAGCACATATTTGAGGAATTCATTTTGGTATAAAATTGCAAGCTGGGAGTCTGTTTCTTAGGAGTAAGGACTATGTTGATACTAGCCCTCTTGGCCAGGGTTCAATGCAATGATTTGGGCATAGTACATTGTCCCCCCAAAATGACCATTCAATTGAATTGAGTCTCTTTGTGCTTTAACATCTTGCCTGATAAAGTGGTAAGTTCTTCCAAGACCAAGAGGCTTATGAAAGAGGCAGGGCAGGAGCATGCTGCTGAGACACTTAGAGACTCCAACTTTCCCCATTACTGCTTTTGAGCAGTGATTGCTCACTCCCTCTCAACCATTATGGCCCATTGTCCCCAAGCACTTTCAGAGCTCTGATCCTCTCTAGACGATCACTTTCATCAGGCTGCCAGCACCTTCACATCATGGAGGAATGGCTCATCTCCTAGTCAACTACTGATTTCAGGTGAGAACCAAGAATACTGCCAAAGGATTCATACCAAACTTTTATTCTTATGAAAGTCTGTGATCATTCTAATGCCTCTTGAGAGCAGTTATATTTTTCTCTTTTAACATCTCATTTAAATGACAGAAGGGCTCAAATTTCATTTATCTACTTATTAATTAAATGAATGGAATACTCCCTGTTCACAACATGTGGTTCCAGAGAAGCTGTGTTATACATTTCACCACAATTTTCTAGTTTTCTCCCCCTTTTATTTTTGCTGTTTTTCAAGCTGAAATTTCTTCTTGCTGAGAAGGAAATATTGCTGTTAAAGATGAGAACTGATGTCTGAAGCCAGAACAAATGGAAGCTCACAGCTCCGACAGAGCAGTATTTGCCAATCTGTATGCACAGAAGTCACCCATGAGATGCTGCACACAAAGAGAGTTCAGTGGTCAAATATGTTTGGGAAGCACTGCTGAGTACCACACATTTTTGGAAATTTACACTGCATGATAACACATAAAAGTCTCTTAGAAGTCCTATAGTAAAGAAAGCAATTTGACTCTGTTTAATCCAGTGTCCCTCAAATTCATTTGATTATAGGACAGTTCTCTTTGTAACTGGGACGTGAAGTGGAATTGCTATCTTGAGAAACACATTTTGAAAAATTTGATCCAGTGACCTGCTTTCCTTGGGACTGACTGAAATAATTTGCAGTCTTGAATATTGTGTTTGTGCTCATATTAATGAAAAGTTAAACAAGTTCTTGATCAGAAATATAACCCCCTTATTATGACACAGCTTTTTGAAAAAGTAATATTTGATTTATACCATCAATTTTTACCTTCTTTTTCCATTTACAAAAATAATCTGACTATGAAGATGGTCTGTATTTCTATGAAAAAAGCATCTTTTAATTAATCATCTCAGATATGTTGTAGACAGGATGCAAGTTCTTGATATTTAATGCAAATATTTTAAAATGCAAAGTCCTTTACTACATTTTCTTTTTCTTTCTATTCTTTTCCATTAGGTTTTAACATTTCTGCATATTTATTTGAAACATTAAAAAAGGCTAAGCTGGGATGAAGTGAGAGAGTAGCATGGAGATATATACACTACCAAACGTAAAATAGCTAGTGGGAAGCAGCTGCATAGCACAGGGTGATCAGCTCAATGCTTTGTGACCACCTAGAGGGGTGGGGTAGGGAGGGTGGGAGGGAGACTCAAGAGGGAGGAGATATGGGGATATATGTATATGTATAGCTGATTCACTTTGTTATAAAGCAGAAACTAACACACCATTGTAAAGCAATTATACTCCAATAAAGATGTTAAAAAAATCATTTTAATGAAACTTTTCATTCACTGATTTAAAAAACTGTGCAAAATGGTATACTAGGAAACAATAGTCATGTAGAACACCTGAAAAGGTTACAGAATCTCAAGTTTAAACACACATATTTTACTACAACCTCCTTCCATTAAAGAGTCTCAAACTGAAATTCTGTATTTGTTATTTTTCAAGTCTCGCAGAGTCTAGAAGATTTTCAGTTGAGCATACCCTCCTAGATTGGCTCAGTCCCATTCTAAGGTCCAACACTACAAAATGCACAGTTTTTGCTGACATGAATAATGAATAAGGTCTATAGAAGTTATTTCTCTGAGAAAATCTCTTTGTGAAACATTTAGGTCCCAGATGAAGAGAGATAAACTTGACTAATACGCATATCCAGGAGAGCTACAAGTTGATCAAAAATAAAGCACAGTTAAATGTCATTTCACAGAGGGATCTGTTTTGAATGTTACTTAGAGAAACTTTTGGAAAAACATGCATTACTTATTTTAGAAGTACTAAAACCTGGAAATTCTCTTTGCTGCTCATTTACATTTATTTTAAAATATGCTGCATTCTGTGAATTCCCACAGTGGACACCACTGTTTGGTATGTGTGCAAGCATCATTATTTTTTCTAAAAATTTTGTTTTAAAAACAGAGATATATAAATTGGGTAAAATGTATAAAGAAAGCTAAAAACAACAAAGTATAATCACACCACTGTGAAACAATTATTATTAACATTTTGGTGAATTTCCTTCCATTTTATTCCTATACATATCTGAATTCTTTTAAAATAATTAAGATGATACTATCCTATTACCTCCCAACATTTTCACGTAACACTGTACCATAGACATCTTTCCCCCAAAACAGCCTTCATTTTTAATGGTTGTCTAATATTTTATTGTTTGGCTATAACATGGTTTACTTAATTAACCTCACTTTTTTGGTAAATTATTGCTAATTCTTCACTGTTATAAATCCTACTATGGTTGACAACTTGTGCTTTCCATGATTTTGCTGGGAGAAAGGAAAATGCTTTGAAATGTAGTTATTAGGTCATATGTTATAAACAGTTCACGCTTTTGTTACATAACACTACATTGCCATGCAGAAGGCAGATGTGAAGGCTAACCAATTTGTACTTGGCATCCACTGTGTAGAAATGCCTAACTGAATGACAACCTCACTGAAAATCTGTATGGTTTCTTTCACACACTAACTGTGACAGAAAGTATTTATTATTGCTTTAATTTTCATCCTTTTTAATATGGATGAGTTTAAGTATTAAAACTTATTTACTACCTATTTGTATGTCTGTAATTTTAAATGACTTGTTCCTGTCCTTTGTCTTTTTATATTTTGAAATATCATTGTTTTTGTTACTGAGGTAAGTTGCTCTCTTACTCATAAGGATTCAAAGCATTTGACATTTTTATTGCAAATATTTCCCAGTTTATTATTGAGCTCTTAATGCTGAGTAGATTTTAGGAAGGAAATTTTAAGTTTTTATAATGTCAAATATATTGATTTTTTCCTTCAAACATGAAACATTTGTAATAGTTATTAAATTTTCTGGCTCTTTCCTTTCCGAATGTATGAATGGATTACACCTAATTGGGATTGTATTGGGCTGTGTCCAATGACTTGTGAGCAGAAATTACGTGTGCCGCTTCCTGGACAGAGGGCTTAATGGCCAGTGAGGCAACCCCAGAGCTCTCTTTTGTTTCTCTGTCCTGGTGACTGGGACAATACAGCTACTCCGTCAGCCTGGGATCCAGAGGAAGGAGTGGAGCAGAACCTGCAACAGACTCACTTTGGCATTTCAGCAGGAAAATATCTTTGGTTAGTTAAAGCCCCTCTTTTGGGGGTAAGACATTTGTTAACAGTAACTGAAGAGCCTTGTGAAACTGTTGGATTATTTACAATTATCCACCAAATTGATAAATATTCACATATATAATTACTGCTGGGATTAAATTTTTTCTTATAATTTAGTTATTTAATCCATTTACAATTTATTCTGGTGTATGATATTAGGGGAAAAGCATATAAGTATAAATTATATATACATATATATATATATTTACTGATGTGTTACATCACCTTGAATTCATCATATATTGAATTATTATATAATTTAAGTTCCAGGCTATTCTGTTTGGTTGACCTTTCTGATTTTATCTATGATAACATCATACTGTCTTAACACTAGTTTTAACACTTGCTAGGGAAATGACCCTTCTTCCCAAATTACTCTTCTTATAGAATATTTTTCTTGAAAATTTTTGCCTATTTATTCTTTTGAGAATATCATGAATTGTATAAATTATTTTTTCAGAAATATTAAAAAATCCTATCTTTCTTAAGAACATAGGCGTTTATATTTATTAGTTTCATTTTATAGTTTTCTAAAGCAAGTCACACATTAATATTTTTTCTTAAGTATATTCAGGGGTTAAGATTTTTTGACAGTTGAGTTTGATCTTTTGTAATATTTTCTTTTTTTGTTTTTATTTATTTTATCCCCCAACTTTATCAAGGAATAATTAACAAAATATGATGTAATTGATTTTATTTTCTTGTATCTACATCTGACTTGCCTTTCTGCTCTATTACCAAATTATTTAATTTTCTGTTTATTATGTTGAGTTTTCTCATAAAGTAATCATCTTCAAATATCCATTGTTTCTGTTTTGCTTATTACACTGACTATACTTGAATTAAAGGCTTAAGCTATTACATAATATGTGAGTGTTCTTTTGAGCTAAAATGTTCTTAAAACATGAGGATGTATATGAAATATATTAATTTTCATACTACTTTCTCAGGCAAAAACACGATAAATATCTAATGTAGGAAGCAGTAACTCCCACTGTCACAATAAATGCCAAGGAATGTGTTTGCCTTTCTGAGTAATTAAAAAATAGCCTCAGTGTGACTTTTGTGGATCTCTCTTTATACCCAAACTGTACTTACTGTCATTTTGGCTGTTAAAAAAATTTATAAATATGTCTACACCTTTTTTAAATTTATTAAAACATTTGAGTTTGCATATTTACTTCTCCATATAACTTTGGCAGTATTCCATAACATTTTAACATGTGTTTTTTGCATTTTTGTTATTTTAAAGATTGTTTTAAAATACATACATTATATCCTCATTGACTCAAAATTTAGTCAGAGTTATTTTTAAATTTCAAAGTTTGAAGTGTCTTCAAATGTTTAGTTTTCCTAATTTAAAAGAAAGCAGATCAAGTACATTATTGGAAGTCTGGAAAATCTAGAAAAAAGGAGAAAAAATAATAATTTCAAATGTTACCACTCACAGAGTTAACAAGATTAAGATTCATGTGTATTTTCTTCCAATCTTTTTTTTTCAATGTATAATCAATACTAGAATCATATTGCATGTATGATTTTTGTGTTTTTCTCTTAATGACATTTTTATGTTATTTAATATTTAGTAAAATATAATTTTAATGGTGTATACTATTCCATCTAAAGAAACAAAAGTTTATTTAGATAACTGTTGTTAGACATATCTTTATTTACAATTCTTGTTATCAAAAATAATCTTTCAATAAATACATCCTTGTGAAAAAAATTTGCCCATCTATTTCCTCAATTATGTTCATTTTAAAAGATCTTGATGCATATTACCTAATTGCCCTCAAGAAAGATTGAATCAATTCACGTGCCTACTGTGAGTGTATAAAAAGTGCACATTTCTCTGAATTTCTCAGCGTTGTAAATTTTAAAAAAATCAATTCCCTTGGCAAAAACTTTGTAAGTGATGGTTATTTAAATTCACATTTCATTAACTATTAATGAACCTGAACATCCCCTGACAATGTCCTGTTGTATTTCATTGTAAGTGTTCTTTCTCCCATTAATTCCTGGTTCTTATCCATTTGGAGTGGAGTATCTATATTTATCTTATACATATATGCATTAAGGAAAGAAATTATCTTCCCATGATTGTTTCAGATACGTTTTCTATTTTGCTATGCCTTTTAATTTTATTTAACTTTTTTTCTGATAATGAAATTTTATATTTTAATGTAATTTTATCTATCTTTTTATAATGAAGATATTTACTCCTTTTCTTTTTAGAAACTCTTTCCCACTCATGCTTCCATACCATTCTTGTGGTGAGACAGAGGTGGCCGTATTTTGCTCTAGTGACAGCTGAGTGTTTCAACATATGCTCATCTCTCTTGCTGGACTTTTATATGAGGACCAAGAGAAAGTAAGTCCATCTCTCTTCTGGTACCCAACCCACAAAACTGGAAGCTCAGCAGCTGTCGGCACACTGACTGCCTTTCACCATATTGACAGAGAAACGGAGGGACGATGTGCAGTGATTAGAATGAAGGAGATATGCAGAGGACAGCAGAGATTAAAAGTATCTTAATGGGGTCAGGTCTCTGCTTCTAGTTATTTCTGGGGTCCAGCCACATCCTTACTTCTTCAACTCAATATACATATAATAAATTCCCCTTTTCAACTTAACCTAATTTTATATGGGTTTTTGCTAAATTCAACCAGAGTTCTAACTTATATTTTATCTTTATGATTTTTGTTTTATTGCTGTAATGCTTAAAAATATTCTCTCTATTGTAAGGCCAGAGAAATATTGCCTACTAATTTTTTCTGTTGATTTTTAAATATTTAGTGCTCTAATGTATTTAGAATATATTTTGTGTGTGGTAATCATCATTTTTTGTAATATATAACTAGTCATGAATACATTAATGCATATGCTATACTAAAATAAATTCTAATTGTGGAATTTTAGACAAATGAATATTTAATCTTGATTGGGGTTTAAGACATGTTTCCTACAACTTTTGGTTTGGCTATGAAGGATGTATAGAATTTTGAGATGTATAGAAAACACAGGCAGGGCATTAGAAAAGACTTTAAAATTTGGAAAATATTGGCCAAATTGGGACAAACGTTCCTGGAAATAAGTTAAACTTTTCCCTTGCTTTTTTGTCTCCAGCTGTACAGACTTCAACTATGGCACCTCTCACTCTGTATTGCATTAATTTTAATCCCCGTTTTTGAGCTACAAGCCTGAACTCTCTTATTTGCCTTTATAGTCTCTGTAACTGTACAGTGCACTGCACAGAAAAAAGATGGTCAGTGAATATTTGAGAAATGGATGAATAATGGAATATGAGTTTTAACTGACAAGAGCAGCATTGGGGAGATAGCCCAGAGATTCACCTGGAATGTTAACATGATATAACCTGCATTTAAGCTGGTGGTTTTATAGTTATAATTTCATAATATATATTTAGAACATCTTTAAATTTTGCTGTGTTATTTTTTGTGGTTGTTTTCAGACAAGACAGGTACAATTAGCTATTTCCACACTTTTTCCCATGGTTTTCTTTGGTATTTCAAAGGCTGATCTCTTATCATAAATTCAAAATATCAGCTAAGAGTAACGATTGATTCATTTCTGAATACGTAATGCTGAAATTAAACAAGTGGTTTTTGGGTGAATCATTAAAAATGTGAATTAACTAAGAAGAATAGTGAGGAAAGAAAAATCAATGTGCATTTGCAATGTGGAGGACATTTCTTGTTAGCAACTATGGTGACTAACCATCCCGGCCTTCCTGGGTTGCAGGATCTTCAGAGCTAAGACCAGGACAGTAGGTCACTCTGTAACCTGACAAATATGAGCAGCTTTGACTTTGCCAAAATTAGGTGGATACCTGTGGGTGGGACTGGGGAGCATAATTCATGCCACATGAAAGCATTGTGATAACTTTTTATTCTTCCTACACTGGAAATTGGAGAGCACCTCAAGCAATGTAATTGCAAGGTCTAGGAAAAGGACTAAAAAATCTTAGATGTAAAAGTTAGCTCTAGCTATAAATGCTTTTGATATCTTTGATTCTAATTTCCACTGGGATTCTTTGTAAATAAATCTCTCTGTCCTTTAACTTTTTAACTTATCAAATGGGACTGATAACACGAAGTGACAATAATCAGAGCTATGATAATGCTGAATGATTGAAAGCATTCTCTAAGCATTGTGCCAGTTTTCTTCCAATGCCTAATCTTCTCTGAGGATGGAATTTAGTTAGACATTTTATTATTTTCATTAGAATTCAGAGCCCAGATTTTCATAGGACAAGGGACAGTAATTGTAACCTGAGATTAGATGAACTCTTAAAGGTTCTATGGCAGGGGTCCTCAACCCCTGGGCCACAGACCGATAGCAGTCTGAAGCCTGTTAGGATCCAGGCTGCACAGCAGGAGGTGAGCAAGTGAAGCTTCATCTGCCACTCCCCATCACTCCCCACTGCTCCCCCTTGCTTGCATTACCACACCCTGTACGTGGAAAAATTGTCTTCCATGAAACTGGTCCCTTGTGCCAAAAGGGCTGGAAACAGCTGTTCTAGGGGACTGAAGATCACTGATAACCTTATCTCTCACAAATGTTCTATGGAGTTGGGTAGAAGTCCCTTCTCATTGTCATATAACTTGATAGAATTCAGGAATACATGCCTGGGTGTAGACACTGGTTCATACTGGTCACCATAAATTGAGCTAAACTTGCACACAATTTCAGAGCACAGGAGGATCACTAATGACTGCTGATGGTGGGTCTGATGAGTCAGCAATGAGCCGGGGGTCATCATATTCAACTGATGAAAGCTAACTTGAGGGGAAAAGGAACTCACACCATTCTAAATGTGCTAGGGTGAGGAGAGAGGGGACCATAAGACACAGGAGCCAAGCTTGGAACTAGGGTGAGGAAAGTGAGGTATTCATTTAGGCTATACAATTTGAGGGGACACAAAAAAAGATAGGAATCAAGATAAATAATATTTTAATTCAATATCTTAAAAATCTAAAGTGAATGCAAAAAATATCTATGATGAACAAAATATCTGAATTTCCAATAAAAATCAGAATCCTACACTATACCTGAAGCCTTAGTTCACTGACCTGCTCCTCACCTTGACTCTGCTCAGCACTATACTGAGAGAGCTGTGGGCCACAGCCACATTACAGAGTAGCCTTCTCACCAATGTGTTGATGATGGTTGTAGATTCAGCCACCTGGAGCATAGTGTGTCTACTTTAGTGCTGAAGTAGTAAAGTTAGCTCCACTTCCCAATATACCTCTCTTCTAGTGGAGAATAGCTTAGGCGCTAAAAAAAATTTACATATATATAAGCTGAGCGCTCTGTAAGTGCCAACTACTGTGGTAAGTGCTTTATATATATTATTAGGTTATCATAATCCCTCCAGTTAATTATCTTATGAGATAGATGCTACCATTCTTATTTTTTAGAAGAGCAAACTAAAGCTTAGAGGTGATAAACAGCTATCCCACTGCCACATAGCTGGTAAATATTAGAGTTTGCTTGGAATTGGGCCAGTATGGTTACAAAGCCTTTGCTTTCATTTATTACTCATCTACTTACTCCAAAAAGCACAGAATTAAATGAAGTAGCTAAAAGCCTACAAGCAAGTGCCCATGTGTGTCTAAAATATGAATTCCTGAATAAGAAAAGAAACACACACAAAAGCATAGTTCCCCAGGAAATGTATCCTGAGAATTTATTGAAAGGCAAGAACCAGAATTTCTGTTAGTGTAAGTCATTATTCAGAAAGCGACAGCAAGAGGCAGGATTGTTAATAAAGTGATGGTGAGAGATTGGATAACTCAGGGTCTCAGCTTTATTGCCAGTTTTCTGACTCAACAGTGTCTCAAAGGAATGTCATGGACCACGTATCTTGCAAAAACTTTACCTTTATTATGGCTTGGACAGAGCTTTGAAAGTGGCAGATATCAGTAGCACTTGACAATGGCAAAACATGATCACATATGCTGTTTATTGACCACATAGACCTGAAGTGGGTGAGTTGTCTGTTTTGAGAGTAAGTATATAGTCCAAGTTCATGTTGAAATGGCTCTGTTACTGGGCATACTGGTGCTCTGATTCTATAGTAATCCTTATCTCAGTTCTTGTCACTCAAAGACCCCTTTTTAAATTTCTGCATGGAGCAGTTGAGAGAGAGAAATTGTGAAACCCGTTTCTGTAAAAGATTATAATGTACAAAACTCACAGTAACATTTATTTTTCCTTTGCACTTTGCTCCAACTTCTGTTGAAGTCAAAATAGATTTTACTTTGGAAAAAGTGGATACAAAATTCACACCTTTGGGCCAGTATTTATAGCAGGAAGGTATATAAAAGCATTTACTTTATCCAAGTGGAATTTTTTTCTTAACGATAGTGTATTTTACAGTCTTTCAGCTTCATTCACTCAAGACTTGAGGAATTGTTCCCTAAGTCTATTTTAAGAGTCAATTGACAAGGCAAGATCCTGAAACTTCTGGGACTTCTCATCAATAAAGGCACAGTTTTCAGCTTAACAGAGCAGAGTTTACACCTTCCTCTCTATCAGTTTTTATGTTTCTTTGTCAGAGTATAATTTTTGTAAAATTAGAACTTCATTCTTTCAGGAAAACTTAAAATATATAAATTTTATTAAGGAGGCCATAACATCTTATGGGAAAACCCAAGAAAACTTTTTGGCCAACACAATAAATATTTAACTAAGTCTCAAAGAAGAAAGATAGGAAACTGAGTTC
This sequence comes from Orcinus orca, assembly GCF_937001465.1. NCBI lineage: Eukaryota > Metazoa > Chordata > Mammalia > Artiodactyla > Delphinidae > Orcinus > Orcinus orca. The sequence goes on from NC_064563.1 coordinate 134,216,808, forward strand.
AAGGGATTCTTTTTCTTCAGCTAGCATGGTCTGCATTCCCTGTCAGAAATCTTATCTTTGCTCAGGTGCTCCAGGATTGTGATAAGTTGCAGCAGGGCTAGGGGAGGATGGGGGCAATGGCTGCTTCTTCTGATGCTAGAGAATGCAGCTGAACATGGTTCCAAAACAGGCTCTCCAGCCTGTCTTCTCAACCAGGCCTGGAAGACAACGCCTGTATGGAGGACTGAGTGGAGTGCAGAAGGCCAGCCACACTGTGCCTTTGGATTGGAGAATTTAACACATTTACATATAAGCCATGTAGCTGACAGGGTCTTGGTCCTCCAGCTGGATGTCAGACCTGAGCCTCTGAGGTGGAAGAGTTGAGTTCAGGACAATGAACCACCAAGGATCTCCTGGCCCCATTTAATATCAATGGGCTAAGAGCTCTCCCAAAGATGTCCATCTCAAGGGTAGGACCCACCTCCACTCAATGATGAGCAAGGTACAGTGCTGGACACCCCATGCCAAACAACTACGAAGAGAGGAACACAACCCCAGCCATTAGCAAAAAGGCTGCCTAAAATCATAATAAGGTCATAGACACCCCAAAACACACCACCAGATGGGGTCTTGCCCACCAGAAAGACAAGATACAGCCTCATCCATCAGAACACAGGCACCAGTCCCCTCCACCAGGAAGCTTACACACCTCACTGAACCAACCTTACCCACTGGGGGAAGACACCAAATACAATGGGAACTACGACCCTGCAGCCTATGAAAAGGAGACCCCAAACACAGAAAGTTAATCAAAATGAGAAGACAGAAATATGCAGCAGATGAAGGGGCAAAGTAAAAAATGACCAGACCAAACAAATGAAGAGGAAATAGGCAGTTTACCTCAAAAAGAATTCAGAGTAATGGTAGTAAAGATGATCCAAAATCTTGGAAAAAGAATGAGGAAAATACAAGAAACATTTAACAAGGACCTAGAAGAACTAAAGAGCAAAGAAACAATGATGAACAGCACAATAAATGAAATTCAAAATTCTCTAGAAGGAATCAATAGCAGAATAGCTGAGGCAGAAGAACAGATAAGTGACCTGGAAGATAAAATAGTGGAAATAACTACCACAGAGCAGGATAAAGAAAGAAAGAATGAAAAGAATTGAGAACAGCCTAAGAGACTTTTGGGACAGCATTAAATGCACCAACATTCAAATTATAGGGGTCCCAGAAGAAGAAGAGAAAAAGAAAGGGAGTGAGAAAATATTTGAAGAGATTATACTTGAAAACTTCCCTAATATGGGAAAGAAAATAGTCAATCAAGTCCAAGAAGTGGAGAGAGTCCCATACAGGATAAGTCCAAGAAGAAACACACCAAGACACATATTAATCAAACTATCAAAAATTAAATACAAAGAAAAAAAATTAAAAGCAGCAAGGGAAAAGAAACAAATAACAAACAAGGGAATCCCCAAAAGGTTAACAGCTGATCTTTCAGAGAAACTCTGCAAGACAGAAGGGAGTGGCAGGACATAATGAAAGTGATTAAAGGGAACTACATACAACCAAGATTACTCTACCCAGCAAGGATCTCATTCAGGTTCAAAAAAGAAATTAAAACATTTATAGACAAGCAAAAGCTAAGTGAATTCAACACCACCAAACCACCTTTACAACAAATGCTAAAGGAACTTCTCTAGGCAGGAAACACAGGAAAAGGAAAAGACCTACAATAACAAACCCCAAACAATTAAGAAAATGGTAATAGGAACATACATATTGATAATTACCTTGAATGTAAATGGATTAAACGGTCCAACCAAAAGACATAGACTGGCTGAATGGATACAAAAACAAGACCTGTATATATGTTGTCTACAAGAGACCAACTTCAGACCTAGGGACACATAGAGACTGAAAGTGAGGGGATGGAAAGAAATATTCCATGCAAATGGAACTCAAAAGAAAGTTGGAGTAGCAATTCTCATACCAGACAAAATATACTTTGAAATAAAGACTATTACAAAAGACAAAGAAGGGCACTACATGATGATCAAGGAATCAATCCAAGAGAATATATAAAAATTGTAAATATTTATGCACCTCACAAACACAGGAGCACCTCAATACATAATGCAAATGCTAACAGCCATAAAAGGTGAAAGTGACAGTAACACAACCATAGTATGGGACTTTAACACCCCACTTTCACCAATGGACAGACCATTCAAAATGAAAATAAATAAGGAAACACAAGTTTTAAATGGCACATTCAACAAGATAGGTTTAATTGATATTTATAGGACATTCCATCCAAAAACAACAGAATGCACTTTCTTCTCAAGTGCTCATGGAACATTCTTCAGGATAGACCATATCTTGGGTCACAAATCAAGCCTTGGTAAATTTAAGATAATTGAAATTTTATCAAGTATAATTTCCAACAACAACATTATGAGACTAGATATCAATTACAGGAAAAAATCTGTAAAAAATACAAACACATGGAGGCTAAACCATACACTACTAAATAACCAAGAGATCACTGAAGAAATCAAAGGGGAAATTTAAAAATACCTAGAAACAAATAACAATGAAAACATGATGACCCAAAACCTATGGGATGCAGCAAAAGCAGTTCTAAGAGGCAAGTTTATAGCAATACAATTCTACCTCAAGAAACGAGAAACATCTCAAATAAACAACATAACCTTACACCTAAAGCAACTAGAGAAAGAAGAACAAAAACAACCCAAAATGTAGAAGAAGGAAAGAAATCATAAATATCAGATTAGAAATAAATGGTAAAGAAATGAAGGAAACAATAGCAAAGATCAATAGAACTAAAAGCTGGATCTTTGAGAAGATAAACAAAATAGATAAACCATTAGCCAGACTCATCAAGAAAAAAAGGGAAAAGACTCAAATCAACAGAATTAGAAATGGAAAAGGATAAGTAACAACTGACACAGCAAAAATACAAAGGATCATTAGAGAGTACTACAAGCAACTATATGCCAATAAAATGGACAACCTGGAAGAAATGGACAAATTCTTAGAAAAGCACCACCTTCTGAGACTGAACCACGAAGAAAGAGAAAATACAAACAGACTAAACACAAGCACTGAACTTGAAACTGTAATTAAAAATCTTCCAACAAACAAAAGCTCAGGACCAGTTGGCTTCACAGGTGAATTCTATCAAACATTTAGAGAAGAGCTAATACCTATCCTTCTCAAACTCTTCCAAAATATAGCAGAGGGAGTAACAAGCCCAAATTCATTCTACGAGGCTGCCATCACCCTGATACCAAAAACAGACAAAGATATCACAAAAACAGAAAACTACAGGCCAATATCACTGCTGAACATAGAGGCAAAAATCCTCAACAAAACACTAGCCAACAGACTCCAACAGCACATTAAAAGGATCATACACCATGATCATGTGGGGTTTACCCAGGAAAGCAAGGATTCTTCAGTGTATGCAAATCAATCAATGTGATAAACCATAATAACATATTGAAGGAGAAAAACCATATGACTATGTCTATAGATGCAGAAAATACTTTTGACAAAATTCAACCCCTATGTATGATAAAAACTCTCCAGAAAGTAGACATAGAGGGAACTTATGAAAACATAATAAAGGCTGTGGATGACAAACACACAGCCAATATCATTCTCTATGGTGAAAAACTGAAAGCATTTTCACTAAGATAAGGAACAAGACAAGGTCGCTCACTGTCACCACTATTATTCAACATAGTTTTGGAATTTTAAGGCACAGCAATCAAAGAAGAAAAAGAAATTAAAGGAATCCAAATCAGAGAATAAGTAAAATTGTCACTGTTTGCAGATGACATGATGCTATACATAGAGAATCCTAAATATGCCACCAAAATACTACTAGAGCTAATTAATGAATTTGGTAGAGTAGCAGGATACAAAATTAATGCACAGAAATCTCTTGCAGTCCTATACACAAATGATGAAAAATCTGAAAGAGAAATTAAGGAAACACTCCCATTTACCATTGCAACAAAAAGAATAAAATACCTAGGAATAAATCTACCTATGGTGACAAAAGACCTTTATGCAGAAAACTATAAGACACTGATGAAAGAAATTAAAGATGATACAAACAGATGGAGAGATATACCATGTTCTTGGATTGGAAGAATCAACATTGTGAAAATGACTCTACTACCCAAAGCAATCTACAGATTCAATGCAATTCCTATCAAACTACCACTGGCATTTTTCACAGAGCTAGAGCAAAGAATTTCACAATTTGTATGGAAACACCAAAGACCCCGAATAGACAATGCAATCTTGAGAAAGAAAAATGAAGCTGGAGGAATCTGGCTGCCGGATTTCACACTATACTACAAAGCTACAGTAATCAAGACAGTATGGTACTGGCACAAAAACAGAAGTATAGATCAATGGAGCAGGATAGAAAGTCCAGAGATAAACCCATGCATATTTGGTCACCTTATTTTTCATAAAGGAGGCAAGAATATACAGTGGAGAAAAGATAGCCTCTTCAATAAATGGTGCTGGGAAAACTGGACAGCTACATGTAAAAGAATGAAATTAGAACACTCCCTAACACCATACACAAAAATAAACTCAAAATGGATTAAAGACCTAAACACAAGACTAGTCACTATAAAACTCTTAGAGGAAAACATAGGTAGAATACTCTATGACGTAAATCACAGCAAGGTCCTTTTTGATCCACCACCTACAGAAATGGAAATAAAAACAAACAAATGGAACCTAATGAAACTCAAAAGCTTTTGCACAACAAAGGAAACCATAAACAAGACGAAAAGACAACCCTCAGAAAGGGAAAAAAAAATATTTGCAAATGAAGCAAGTGACAAAGGATTAATTTCCAAAATATACAAGCAGCTCAATAACGAAAAAACAAACAACCCTATCCAAAAATGGGTAGAAGACCTACATAGACATTTGTCCAAAGAAGATATACAGATTGCCAAGAAACACTTGAAATGATGCTCAACATCACTAATCATTAGAGAAATGCAAATCAAAAGTACAATGAGGTATCATCTCACACCAGTCAGAATGGCCATCATCAAAAAATCTGCAAACAGGGCTTCCCTGGTGGCGCAGTGGTTGAGAATCTGCCTGCCAATGCAGGGGACACGGGTTCGAGCCCTGGTCTGGGAAGATCCCATGTGCCGCAGAGCAACTAGGCCCGTGAGCCACAATTACTGAGCCTGCGTGTCTGGAGGCTGTGCTCTGCAACAAGAGAGGCCGCGATAGTGAGAGGCCCGTGCACCGCGATGAAAAGTGGCCCCCACTTGCAGCAACTAGAGAAAGCCCTCGCACAGAAGCAAAGACCCAACACAGCCAAAAATTAAAAAAATTTAAAAAAGCAACAAACAGTGAGAGAGAGAGAGAGAGAGAGAGAGAGAGAGAGAGAAACATTAAAAAAAATCTGCAAACAATAGAGGTTTCGGAGAAACGCCAACCCTCTTACACTGTTGGTGGGAAGATAAAATGATACAGCCACTATGGAGAACAGTATGGAGGTTCCTTAAAAAACTAAAAATAGAACTACCATATGATCCAGCAATCCCACTACTGGGCATTTACCCTGAGAAAACCATAATTCAAAAAGAGTCATATATCACAATATTCATTGCAGCACTATTTACAATAGCCAGGACATGGAAGCAACCTAAGTGGCCATCAACAGATGAATGGATAAAGAAGATGTGGTACATATATACAATGGAATATTATTCAGCCATAAAAAAAAGAAACTGAATTATTTGTAGTGAGGTGGATGGACCTAGAGTCTGTCATATAGAGTGAAGTAAGTCAGAAAGGGAAAAATAAGTGCTGTATGCTAACACATATATAAGGAATCTAAAAAAAGGAAAAAGAAAGGTTCTGAAGAACCTAGGGACAGGACAGGAATAAAGATGCAGACGTAGAGAATGAACTTGAGGACATGGGGAAGGGGAAAGGTAAGCTGGGACAAAGTGAGAGAGTGGCATGGACTTATATATACTGCCAAATGTAAAATAGATAGCTAGTGGGAAGCAGCTGCATAGCACAGGGAGATCAGCTCCATGCTTTGTGACCACCTAGAGGGGTGGGATTGCGAGGGTTGGGGGGAGATGCAAGAGGGAGGGGATATGGGGATATATGTATATGTATAGCTGATTCACTGCGTGATACAGCAGAAACTAACACAACATTGTAAAGCAATTATACCCCAATAAAGATGTTTGGAAAAAAAAAAAAGAAAATAAATCTTAGCTTAAAAAGCTCTGCAGTATGTCCCTACACCCTTTGACAACAGCTTCTGTACTATATAAAAATCTCATTATGCTTATTAAGGAATGAAATTCACTGTTTCCCAAGGGAATCATTTTGAACTAAGAGAGATAATTCCCATAGGACCATTTGGCATAATTCACATTTCAAGACTTCTAAGCAATCTGTTCCTCTTCCCCTTCTTAAAGAAAAAAAGATTATTTATCTTGATTTACTTACATAATGTATTACATAAACTGTAGCCTATTTCAGAGATACAGGTTAAAAGCTAATTATATCAGAAATTCATCCCTGAATTTTCTTCTCTTTCATTTAGAAATACTTGTAAGTAGAAAAGAAATCTGAGCTACTCAAGAATTCACTGAAATTTGGACAGTGTGATTTCTAATTAGATTTCTGCTGATCATGTTTCTACATTTTAAAAGAAGAAGAAAAGAAAATTATTTATCCAGATAATACTGCCCTTACTATGGTTACCCAGTCTCCCAGCTACGTTGGTCATAATTGTTATGTCATTAATTTCAAATATGGTTTGTGTCTTTTAAAAAAGTGTATACATATTTCTCAGATAATTATTTTACTTCTCTGTATGAAATACAGTTTCTTTTACTTTCAGCCATTTGTATTCTGTGGACATATTTCCTTGTTTATAAATTGGTGTCAATTATGTCACATCAGCCTAACTTTGATTCCGAAAAATCCTCCTATCTCTTAATGTCTCTGCTAACTTACATGTTTCTGGGCTACAGATCCTTCCTATAAGAAATTGAATTTAGCTTGTTCATTTTAGGTTGATAGAACAACTGTGGACATGTAAACAGCAGTGGTGTATGGAACTCATTCTACTAGAATGGACTGAAACTCCCAAGCAGCCCCTGGAACAGCTGGTGAGCTCATGGAATGTCAGGGGTGCCTCTGAAGGACGAGAATTTGGTACCCACATGCAAGATTAATCTTCAGACAGTTATACTATCTATCCCCCTGCTGGAACATTCTTATTTGGCTCAGAGCCACCTCCATGAGAAATCACTGCTTCCCAAATTTAACACGAGCATCCCAGGACTGTTAGAATTCACATCCCAATGATATTACAAGGATTTCATCATTTTCACTAATTGCGTGTTAACTTAGTAGATGTTTATATAAATTTATAACCATCTACCAGATAGAACACTTGATAAAATTTAAGTCTTTGGGAACATTTTTGATGAAAAGGGCAGAGAGACCTGCCATCTTCTCTTAAAATGTTCACAGCAGGTGACACACACAGTGTTCCAAGCTGTGGGATGGACCTCTAAGTATTTATTCCACTCAGAGGGCTTTAGAAAGCTGAGTTGAAAATGGGCAAGAGATGCAAGTGACTGAAAAGAAATTCGTTCATGGTAGAAAACAAATCAAAGAGAACGGCAGAAAATATATGTAAAAAAAGAAAGATGAAGAAGAGCTAGAAAAAAGTCACATATTATGTTTCCTGAATGAAAAATATAAAAACAAGCAAATAAACAAACAAAACCTGCATTAGAAGCAGGGTGTTCCAGGCTCAACAACTTGTACTACTTCTGACTGGGCTAAGAAAGAAACCCTCCTCACTCAGGACTAGCGAAATTGTCAAGTGTTCAAGCAGCCATTTGGCATGTCTTCCATCTACCCTTGAATTGTCCTTCCAAATGCCCAAGCATTCTGCCTGACTCCCCTGCTTGGTTGCAAGGAATACAGCAGATAAACTCAGGGCTGCATGGTATGAGTGGGAAGGGTGGAAGAAGCTGCCACGTAATCCAGCAATCCCAATTCTGGGTATATGTCAGAAGGAACTGAAATCAGCATCTCAAAGAGATATTTGCACACCTGTGTTCAATGCAGCATAATTCACTATAGCCAAGACATAGAAACAACCTACATGTCCTTTGACAGATGAATAGGTAAAGAAACAGTAGTATATATTTATACAATAAAATATTATTCAGCATTAAAGAAAGGAAATCCTGCCATTTGTGACAACATGGATGAATGTGGAGGTCATTATGCTAGGTGAAATAAGCCAGACAGAGAAAGACAAATACTGTATGGTATCACTTATATGTGGAATCCAAAAAGAAAAAAGCAAAAAGCTGATTTCATAGAAATCATAGAACGATTGAAAGGTAGAATGGTGACTGTCAGGGACTGGGGGAACTAAAAATGGGTTGATGTAGTTCAAAGAATACACATTTTCCACTATAAGAAGTATAAGTTCTGAAGATTTAATGTACAGCTCGGCGACTAATGTAATAATACAGTATTGCATGCTTGAAAGTTGCTGAGAGTAGACCTTAAGCATTCTCACCACATACATGCACACACAAAGTTAACTATGTGAGATGATGCATGTTTTAATTCGCTTGATCTTGGTAATCATTCTCAATATATATGTATATGAAATCATCATGCTGCACACTTTAAATATATACAATTATACTTGTCGATTATTCCTCAATAAAGTTTTAAAAAAAGGGGCTTTCTGTGATAAAATTGGTAAAGATATTTCTTTTTTTTCATAGAAAAGGTAAAAAACACTTATTTTCTATTTTGGGTTTCTAATTATGGCAATTTGGGTTTCTCAAAAGGCTTGTCAATAGTTAGGTTTAATTAAAATAAATCTCTGACCTTAGAAGGGCTTGGGAGTGCTTATCCCTTACACAAAAACATATTCTGGGATGTGATGCTCTCTCTGTGGTCCTCATTGAAAATAACTGCTCTAATTAGAAGTAAGACATGGAGCAAGGCATAGATGACGTGACAACTTTGTGGCTGCTTCATTCCAAACAATAGACTGGTTGGAGGGTATTATCAGAAAGCTAAACTAAAAAAGCAAGACTCATCCTCTCATATTCCTTTTTAGCCATTATAAAGATAAACTAAGATTAGCTAGTATTTGAAACAAAGGTTTAAAGAATTAAAACTACATGTTCTTACATACATTGTATGAAAATGATATGAAGGAGAGTTAGACAACAAAAATATATTAGTTCTCTATTTCCCACCAACTTATTCTGCTACTTGCCAACATGCCCTTTTCTGCCCTCCAACTGCATGAGAGAAAAAAAGAAAGGTTGAATTAAGATATGTTGAGAAACCACCTAACTATATTAAGATTCTATGACTAGAAATTGTCTAGAAATATATTCAATGAAGTGTTAATAACAGTTAATTTTAGGAAATTAGACTGTAGATGATGTTTAATTTATCCTCTATATCCTAATCTTGACTCTTCTTCAAGTAACATCAATTACTTGGTAATAAAATATTTTTAAAATCTTTACTTGTAAATGCATAAGTTGGATATATTTTCCTTGAAGTGAAAAAATATATCTTATTCATCCATTCAACTAATTTTGAAATCTGAGAATGCTAAAGTAATCTTCAACAAGTAAGTTGAAACATTAGCTAATGAAAATTTATCCTCATTATACAGGTGTCCTGTATAGAGTCTTAACCCTTAAATTTATTACAACTATTTATTTTTTAAGAAAAATATTGTCATTTGATTTTTCATTTTTTTTTTACAGATCTGGTAAAATATTGGGCTTCATTTTGCTTATCAGTAGTTTTGGAATAATTTTTCTCAAATTTCTCAGATCAAAAGAATCATGAGGCCTGGGGAAAAAAGAGCTTATTAAAACACAAAACATACATTCCAAGAATCTCTGAGTGAGCCACCCAGAAATGTGCTTTTTTTTGTTTATTTGTTTTAATAAGCTCCCCAGTTGATTCTTATCAAATAAGTTGGGAAACTTTATTTTAGAGTGCAAGTTTCCTAACATTAGATAATTCTGTAAGCATATTCACAATGAATGCGTATGGAACAATGGACCAGCCTTAATAAATATTTCTGGGGCTAGATAATTGTATTCCTGATATTTTTACTCTTTTCTTTTGTTCTAACTACAATACTACAATATTGGTTTTACACCATCTACTTTCTAAGCTTACGTAAGCAAAGAAACTGCCCTTTCTTTCTTAGCTTTAGCCATGTAGTTTCACTAGTGTGTAAATTAGACTTTAGAATAACGGTTTGATCCACAGGTCTTATCCTTCACTTTCCACACACAAACCAATGTAATCAACAAGAATAACTGCCCAGAAATATTATGCCTAATTGGTTTGAAGGGCTGTGCCCTTTTTCAGAGATATACGTAGATAACGTTCTTAAAATTCACTTGAGCTATATATACAGCAGAAGATAGCTTTAATGTGAATATAACTTCAACTACCAAATCAATACTTATGGCTAAGCAATTAACCAGATAATTCCTCTAACACAAAATCATTCAAAATGGTTGCTTAAATGTCCAAAATTTTGCAACTGAATCATTTATATGATGTGTATAATTATAATGCAATAATACCTTATAAAAAAAAGCCTACTGGTACTTCCTGTGTTGTAGGAAAGAGTTAGGTCAGGTGTCTGAGATTTGAGTCTTGCTGGGCAATTATCAATATGGCAGGATTCATTTCTTCATCCACTGGGGACTGTTTATGTATTTGGAATTCCTCATTCTTGTCTTCATTAGTGAATTCTATAGCATTGAGTAAAAACAGACTGCACCCCCCCATTTACAGCTTTTATGGAAGTGTTAAAATATGCAAGAACTGAGAGTACTTTAGATGGAAGCCAAATGGATTCTGCAACCAAACATGGGTGAGATATTTTTATGCCGTAGACTTCTTTTCAAAGAATACGTTGTATTTTTTTTAGAAGGCTGCATTTTCTCAGGAATGATTTAAAAATACTTCACTCACATTGATGAAATTAATACTTTCCCAGTGATGTGGAACAATTTGATAGAAGACCGTATGGGCTCTAATTCCTATGCATAATAAGGCCTGAATTAAGGGGCTACAGGAGTCCTAAGTAAGTGCTTCTTCTCACATTCTTGCTTTGTGGGAGCACATAATGTCTTCTCCGTGCATTTTTTTTTTCTCAATTGGATTTTCTTTCTTGTTTTCTTGAAGATCATTTAAATTGGAAATATGGCATTCAGTATTTAATTCTGTTTTCATATCATTACATAATTCTTCATTGACTTCAGTGGAATTCCTTTACACAGCTACTGAAACCTTGGCCACTTTGTCACTTATGATAAAACTCTACTGCCACATAGGATGTTTAACATATACTCACTATTCTATATAAAATAGATAAACAACAAGGACCTACAGTGTGGCACAATATATTTTAATAACCTATAATGGAAAAGAATCTGAAAAAAGAATATATATATATATGTATTACTGAATCTCTTTGCTGTACACCTGAAACTAACACAACATTGTAAATCAACTATATTTCAATAGAAAAAAAAATATTAATTACACCTTATTTAAGAGTCTACTCAGTCAACATCCTAGCTGGAAAATGTGTTCTCATCAAATGCTTCAGCTGCAGAAGATTGAGAATAAGCTGACAATTTTCAACAGCGTTCAACACAGAAATAAGAAACCAAAAGCATAGTAAATATCATAAATACTGTGAAAAAGGGCCCTTTTTGCATGTTAGCACATGCTAACAGATCATTTCTAATAAGTAAACAGTGGAGAGTAAGCAATAACAGGTCAAAGCTGCTTTTCCACGTCAAGGGAAAAGGATGAATGATTCACTGTGGTTTATGTTTTCAAACTTTCAAGTTGTCTTCCTTGGCAAAAAGAACTTGAAATCACCAGGGTGATATTTTCTCTTTGGTGGTTTTGTGGCTCAGTGAAGCAAAAAGCGTAAAGTTATTTAAATACAAATGGATTGATAAATCTACATGTCCTGCTGGAGCACATTGTGAGGCAAGCAGCTGGGGTTTTAAGCCCCACCTTCCTCCCCCACCAATGGTTTATAATCGAAAAACGGAGAGAATGCATACCACCAGGTGTAGCCATAATGTAGTACTATTAGAGCTTTAGTTTCATTGTCAGAAACTTCATTTAAATGTCCATAAAACCATCCTGATACAAAGAATGAACTGTAATAGCTTATAATTATGATAGTGCATAAAGTATGCCTCACAACCCATTACAAAGCCATAAGTTTAGCATAAAAACCGTAAACCAGGAGAACAAAACTTGAGAACTTCAAAATAAAATTACAGCTTTTGTAACAGCCCAATAGAGCATACCTTTTTTCTCCACAGTAAATGATTGTCTCGTCTGATTTCCACATGCAAAACAAGGGTGGATTTCTGATTTTTCAGACTTTATACTATAACACTTTCCCTAAGATATCTTCAAACTGGAGCATAATACATTTTCAAAAGAGGTTTTAATACCCTTTAGAATGAGACCTAGTTCCAGGTTGAAGGATGGTTATTATTCACTCATGTCAAGATGAGGAAATTAGGAGGAAAAATCTTATATGCTTGGTCAGCTTAAAAAGCTCCCTCCTGTCATGAGGAAGGGGAAATGTCTGTTTGGATCATGAAACCAATGCAGTGGGGCTGAATGAGATTTATTAGTCTTTATGTGAACAGAAGAAAGTGAACATTTAAGAATTGTATTTTATGAAAATAAGCAAGGTCTCAATGTCATAATATTTAACTTTTTGTCAGCTTTCTTGATCCATTTTTAGGATTTCTTTAAAGCACTCTGATTTTTCTTAGCTATATAGATGATAATACAATTCACATGACATTAACAAGCCAAAGTACTCTTTATATATAATCACATATATATATGCATATGTATATTTTTTCTAAAATTAAAAGTCAAAATATGTATGCTTCAAAATGTGCTTTTAAACTATACCATTTATTATTTTTTTGAAATAATATTATACATAAAGAATAAAATTAAAATCCCCTATAATTTCATCACCGAGAGATAAACTTTAATAATTTGGAGTATATCTTTTGGATATATATTTTCAAAATATTGTTAAATTCTATATATAGTTTTATATAATTTATTTTTCAAAAAGCATTACATTGTGATCATTGAATTAGAAATCTAATATACCATTTAATGGTTGTGTAAAAACTTTATAATATAAATTTATTATAGTATATCTAATCCTTATGGACGAGTATTTAGCTTATTTACAGTTTTCTGACATTATTTATATATGTGTACATATTACCTGAATCTATCTACTGCTCTAATTATTATTTTGAAATCACTTTTTAGAAGTGCAGCAAAAGATAAGAGCATATTTTTAGGTCTTAGTATAATTTACTAAATTATAATGACAATTTTTGAGGTTATTGTTTATCACATTGTTTTTTTGAAAATGAAGTTTCAGTCATAGAAAATATTATAATTTTCTTTAATTGTAAAACATGATGTAATGGTACTACATGTTGACAGTGAATTTAGAATCCTCTCTAATCTATGCCATCTGGAGTAGACACTATTATCTTTGCTCTAGGCCCAATATGGGTCATTTGGTCAATATCTGAGGATCAGACCACCCAATGTGGGCATGCAAAGAAGGCCTATGAGCAGGGGATGTGGGGAGAGATAAGTTGGTAAGTGAAGGTAGGCGAAAGTTAAGGAAATTCACACCTGATAGTTTCTACTTTCTCTTCAAAATATGAAATGAGGTCTTTCCTTAATGAAAAGTGAAGGCAGTCAGGGATAGTTGGGATGCTTGAAATGTAAATGTCTGTAATTGCCCATGTAGAGGAATAGAGGACAGGACAGAGAACATATCAGTGACAAACCCAGCCAAGTAGCATTGAGGTCCCAGCTGAAGTTCAAAGCTGTAACATTGTAAGAGTATCCACAGAGTCATATTTTCTCCCATGGTGATTGGCTGCTCAAGGATATAAGACAGATTCAAGGATGTAAGTGAAACTGCAGGACAAGTGTGATAGAAGGCCCAAATTAGTAGGGTTTAGTGAACTGGGGAGTAGAAATTTGACACAAAGGAGAGTGGGGTCTAGGTTGAATAAGGAAGAAAGTAAGAGTATAATGACTTATAAGCTTGGAGATGAGGGAAGCCCCAAAAGATGTGACTGCTAGACAAGATCCATGAGCAAGTGCTGTGAGAGTTAGCCCTGTCAATCATATTTCAATGCTGTAAATCATTACATCACACTGTGGACGAAGAGGTGTATTATATTAGCTCATAAATGGAGAGTGCAGTGTGTCAATTAGATTATTCTCTCCTTCAGTCAACGAGTAATTACTGAACATTCACCATGTGTCAGGCACAATTCTAGGTCCTGGGGTAACAAAACAAAATCCTTAGCTTCATGGAGCTGATATTCTAATGGAATAGGGGAAATAATAAACAGAATAAATGCATAAATTATGCATGTGACATAAAATATCTCAGATGCTGTTAAGGAAGCAGGAGAGGAGAATAGGGATCATTGAGATAAGCGGCAGTTTGCAATTTTAAGTAGCATGGACAGGGAAGAAGTGATTAGAAGAATGTGAAAGAAGAGACAAGGCCATATAAGTGGAGCACAACTTATAAATGGGTTGGATATGTCACTTTCCAAATTGTCCTCAGCATTTTAATTAGTTGAAACTCAGAGTTCTTTTTTCCAAAGAATTGAGGTGATTGTAACTGGGGACCCAGGCGATCCTGACCCCTCCCTTTTCCCCAAACTTTCTTTGACTCATAATGTGTTGGAAATACCATCCTTTGTAGCCCTGAGCTTTAAGCCCTTTCAAGATTCTCTGCCCCCCAAGTCTAGATGGTTTCTTGAGTGCTGAGGAAAGAAGGGAGTCTGGTGAATGAAGAAGGCTAGGAATTTCTCATTTCATTACATTTGGAGGAAACAGAGAAGTGAGAAGAGGGAAGGTGGAAGGGGACTCCTGTGTTTGGAGCCCTAGTTGAGTTACTGCATGGGTGTGAATCAAAGCTAGAGGGAAGCTCATAGACTCTGAAAACAACTTCCTAAGGACATCTTGCAAAGAGCTTCTGGACACAGGGAGGACACCCGAGAGGACCTTGGCAGCAGTGGCTCCCTTTTGAAGCCTGGTGTTCGGAGTGTGGGATGCCCACCCTTGCCTACCCTCCCAAAGCCCACCACTCAAGACTTTCATGTAGGGAATTCCCTGGGGATCCAGTAGTTAAGACTCTGCACTATCACTGCCAAGGGCCTGGGTTCAATCCCTGGTTGGGGAATGAAGATCCCACAAGCTGCCCCACATGACCAAAAAAAAACCACTTTCATGTAGGAGGGACACAAGCCAGACCACCAGTCATGCTGTACTATTTGTTTATTTGTTATATCCAGCATAATTTATGCAACAATAATCATGGAACACCTACAGGTACATCTTGGGATAATCAATGAACAACACACAAGATTGAGCTTACATTTTAAGGCAATAGATTAATAGGGCAATAGAAGAGAAATTGTAAATACGACAATAGAAAATCAATGTAATAAATACGTAAGATATGTAGGCTATGTGAGACCAGTGGGTTAAGTAATAGTAAGACAGCAAAGGCCTGAGAATCTCATCTATGAAGTGAAGTACCTGGGCTTCTTCAGTTTTCACCACTTGGAGGTATTTTTCATGTCTATAACTGCAGTCAAGAGAGATGAGGTTTCTGGAAGTGTTACCTATGTATAAAGGGTGATTCTGTAAATTTAAGATTGAGTTTTCACTACAAGCTTAAAAATGACTTTGAGTGTCTAAGAATTCTGGGGAGTAGCTTTGGCTGCTTTTAAATGCTGTGGAGGTCTATAGAAAGAAAAATTAAGATGTTTTAACAACCCATCTTAAGTCTTTACTCACCCCTTGAAATGAGAGAAAATGGTAAATACTATGATTCATGGCTTTGAAGTTATTATACCAAGCATGTATGGTAATCATTATGTTTCCTTGATGGCTTTATTGCATTACTTGAAGTATGGTCTTCTTTTCCAAGAAAGTAGAATTTATAAGAGTAGGGTAGTACACCCAGTAATTTGCAAACATTGCCCCAAACCCTAGTTAGCCAGTCTATATATGAAGGAGATGTTCAATTTTACAAATAACATAATAGGTGTTTAAATTTATTTTTCTACTTTCTACAGCCCAAATGAACCACTTATGATAATTATTGTATTTTTCCACCACCGTTCTGAAGAAATTTTATTGTGTAATGCAGAGTTTCTTACAGAGAAGTAGGTGTTTTAAGATAACATGTAGAACAGGGTAAGCAGAGGGAACATAAATCTCAGCACCATCCAAAAATATCTCAGGAAGGATATATAATTTTTTTGAAGAAAAGTATTTGTATTAATAAAATTCTTATGAATATTTTTCAATGTAAATGAGCTCTTCAAAGTAAACATTTCTTATAAACTGTATCTAAGATTTCAAATAGCTGATTACACCAATCAAAGAGGAATTTCATCTGCTCATCGATAAAACTTTGAGTTGCCATTTGTAAGAGAACTTAGCTATAATTTTGCATACCTGTTCCCTGGCTCTCTTTTTATCTCTCTAACTTTTAGTTTATTTTATTAGCTTCTCCTTCTCAGCCTGCTCTGTAATGTTGGTTGTCTTGTGTGGTGTGTGTCATGTTTGTTTGTTTGTTTTACCATTCTCTTTTTCCTGTTCACAAATCTTGGATGATCTCCTTTACCCTCATGACTTTACAGTCATTAACTATATCCTAACCTCCCCCTTTCTCCTATGTGATCTGTACTTTAACTTCATTTTGGATCTCTACCAAGAGTAAGGTAACGAACCATACCAGTTTACCAGGGACTCTTCTAGTTCAAACACTAATAATCTGGCATCCTAGGAAAGTTCCTCCCCAAGATGTGAAGAGTCAGGTTGTGGGAGTTGGAGAAGACTGGGAGAAAGGTACAAAACCCGTATAGCACTCCCAAAATTAGGGGCTGAAAGCAACACTTTTTTCAGTGTCACATGGATACAGCACAGATTATCTACCTTCCATTACTGTCACTACTTTTTCTCTGACCACTGAAGTTGGCGACCATGATTTGCAGTTCACAGTAATGGATCATTAATTGTTGCTTCTCTTCAAGTGATATGTCTTAAGAGGGCAATTTAAGTGGATTTCAATTAAGAGTATTAATAATCCATATTTGACTTTGCCAGTGGACTAACTATTGTGTTTTATATTAAGAAACAGAAGCTTTAATTTGATAAAGGTCAAATATGTAAAACATCATAATTAGAGGGATATATAAGTGATGTTATCCCATGAATACCAAGAATATATTTAAATAAGAAAGAGTTCTCAGAGAATTGGGAGATAATTACCTCTATCCACTGGAAAATTCTTTGGGACTTTCCTGGTGGCTCAGTGGTTAAGAATCTGCCTGCCAGTGCATGGGACACAGGTTCGAGCCCTGGTCCAGAAAGATCCCACATGCCGTGGAACAACTAAGCCCGTGTGCCACAACTACTGAGCCTGTGCTCTAGAGCCTGTGTGCCACAACTACTGAGCCCACGTGCCACAACTACTGAAGGCCACACACCTAGAGCCCATGCTTCGCAACAAGAGAAGCCACTGCAATGAGAAACCTATGCATCACAATGAAGAGTAGCCCCCTAGCAACTAGAGAAAGCCCTCACACAGCAATTTAGACCTAACACAGCCATAAATAAATAAATAATTTTTGGGCTTCCCTGGTGGCGCAGTGGTTGAGAGTCTGCCTGCCAATGCAGGGGATACAGGTTCATGCCCCGGTCTGGGAAGATCTCACATGCCGCGGAGTGCCTGGGCCCGCGAGCCATGGCCGCTGAGCCTGCGCGTCCGGAGCCTATGCTCTGCAACGGGAGAGGCCATAGCAGTGAGGCCCGCGTACCGCAAAAAAATAAATAAAATAAATAAATAAGTAAATAAATAAATAAATATTTTTTTTAAAAAAAGAAAATTCTTTGAGGATATGCAAGTACAGAATAGGGCAAGTGGAAAGATGAGCTAATATATTTGCCTCACTCAGTATTGGATCAAAACAAAATGTGGTCTCTTTTCCCATGGGGTTAATATATTCCTTTAAACACATTCTAGTTCTGTGTGACTGCAGGTCACAGAAGCTCAAAATAATAATAATTTGATAGGCAGTATCTGTGGCTGATTTTCTTAGTAAACAAGGCATGCATAAAAAATGGTCATGGGAGTTGGCACTCTATGAATATGTTCCATGGTTTAGGTTGAGAAGTGTTTCCATTTAAGAAGCATGTGGTGTTGAACTTAATTTATGTGGAAGAGATGAGTGAAGCTCATATTCTACTCCTACAGCAGGTTACATTTGGCTGAGGAGGACCATTCCTCAGTGTCGCTCCTTGGGTGCTTGCTGTTTATTACTAAGTAAACATTTGCCCCATATTCTGAAGTTTTTCTGAATTTTGATTTATTATGTATAATCTATGTGCCTGATTTTCAAACTCTAAATGCCAATATAAAGGAGCCTTATCCAGAGGTCTGTTGGTACAACCAGTTCTCACAAAAATATATGTGTATATATGTACACAAGTTTCTTATAAATCTTGCTTACATAAACTTTCACAAAAGTTTACAATTAATAATGAAATACACAATGATATTTATTGTAAATGCCATATGGCCAATGGATTTTTGTACATTTTTTGCTGATTTTGCTAAACTCATATTTGTAGCCAACCAAGAATTGAACTTTAACCATGATTTTATGAAAGTGTTGCATCCCAATTCACTGTTTCCTCCCCCCAAAATACTGTAATTAAATATGCGATTTACTGTTAAACTATTTCTCACACTTGCACAAATTAAATTCATTAAATGGAAGTTTCTTGCAGCTTCAGACTTTGACCTGGCACATTTTAAGTCTACATTATTAACATTTCTCCATCACTTTTTTTTTAAGTTTAGACAATCAAAAACACAATACATCAACCTATGATATTAGTGTTTATAGATACAGATTTACATGGGGTAAATACTTCTTCCATCATGGCCATTTTTTAAAAATTTTTGGCTGCACCATGACATGAGGGATCTTAGTTCCCTGATCAGAGATCGAACCCAGGCCCCTTGCAGTGGAAGCATGGAGTCCTAACCACTGGACCTCCAGGGAATTCCATGACCAATTTTTAGAAGCATTTTATTAAGGTACGATTGACATTCAAAAAGCTGTACATATTTAATATACACAAACTGATGAGTTTGGAGATAAGTGTACACACATGAACTCATTACTACAATCTATGCAATAAACCATCCATCACCTTCAAAAGTTATTTTCCATACTCTTTATTTATTATTATTATTTTGTAATTTTGTAACAATTTTTTAATAACAACACTTAACATAAGATCTACCCTCATTGTAAATGTTTAAGTATACAATACAGTATTGCTAACTATATAGCTCTATGTTGTGCAGGTCTCTACGATTTATTCATCTTGTATAACTGAAATTCTGTACACTTTGACTAATACCTCCCCATTTCTTTCTGCCCCTAGCCCTGCTTCTATGAGTTTGACTATTTCAGATTCCTCCTATAAATGATATCAGATAGTATTTGTCCTTCTGTGACTGGTTTATTTCACGTTTTTCACTTTTAAGTTCACTCACGTTGTCACAAATGGCAGGACTTCCTTCTTTTTCAAGGTAATAATATTCCATTGTAGGTAAATACCACATTTTTTTATGACCATGGCTAATTTTAATCTACTGATATGATGCCACTCAACAAACTGTTGGGAAGAGATGTGCACCATTTTACAGTATTTTTACCGTATGAATACAATAGATATTTTAAAAGCCCTAAAGACTAGGTAATAGTAAAGCAATAAAATAATTAGGATGTGGTGTATTTTAATATTTATTACCTTTGTTTTAAATATATTTATAAGTTTATATAATTTAATTTTTTCTTAGTAGTTGTGTTTAACAATAGGCTTGTAACATTCCCAAATATTGAACAATTGGCTCTTGTGAGCCAGTACAAACCAGCTTCAGCATATCATTGGCCTAATCTGAAGAGGCTTCATTGATGAAAGAAAGCAACATACTCCACCTCTAAGCTCTGCCACCACAGCCACTCCCTCCAAGCTGCTGATGTTCCTCCCAGAAGTACTGCGTGCCTTCACTTTGCCTTTTCCTCTGCCCTCCTGCCTACCAGTCCATTTCTCACACTGCAACCAGAGTGATCCTTTCAATGGCTGTGGGAAATATAGAGTTCCTCTTTTCAAAGTTCTCCAATAGCTTCTCCTCTCATTCAGAATTTAACCCAACATTCTAGCCACTACTGCCTCTTTGACTTAGCCTCATTGAGGACCTTTTTGTCATGTTTTCTAGTGACTCTGCCATTGGCTGCCACCTCACCAGCTTCCTTGCAGTTGTTCCCACATACACAGAGCTCCTAGTTTAGTACCCTCACACCTTGCTTCCTTAGCTTGACATGTAGAGACCTCCGCCCTGCACACTCCCTAAATTGCCTTGTCTCTAACCCAATGTTACAATCAACTGACAGTAGCAAGCATTTCCCCAGTCCCTAGAATGTCTGTTTTCTCCTCTGTTACCTATGTCTCATTGTTTTTCACAGTATATGTTAGAACCTACTATATTACATATTCATTTATTTATTTTCCATCTCCCCAAGAAAACATGTTTTTCATGAAAGAAGGGACTTGTTTTATTCACAGTTGCATCCTGGAGCCTAGAAAACTTTCACATGATAAACACTGATAAGTATTTGTTGAAAGCATATGTGAATCCTCATTGTTGTTTACATGGAAATTTGTTTATTTTGGGTGAAATCCACTACCATTTCTCTCAGGATAAGCTGTTCAGTGGGTCGAGGGGGCAGAAAGGGGCCAAGTTCCACAAGTTATGTAAGGCTATGTACCCTCAGAGAGGAGTCTGTTTCTAGTTCTCACAAAGGTGTCATATGGTGTCATAATGTATCTTCAGTACATTAAAAAAATTATTTCATAACTAAAATGTTTTCTTTCCTCACTGTACCCCAAATCTTCTAATGACTTAGGACAACTTGCATTTGCTAACCACCTCTCTGGGAGAAAAGAGGATATATGAATATGACAAAGCAACCAGAATACCACACTTTTATTGAAAGACACTTTCATTGTCTGTGGATAATTAAAAATTGGAAACATCTGTGAAGAGATTGCTACAATGCTAGTTCCTAAGAAAAGATGACAAGGGAAAGGAGTTAAAGAAAGGTCATAATTGTTTACGATATTTTAGGAAGGTTAAGTTAAATATGCAAGGAATCAAGACAAATATTTTTTCTTACTATGGCCCAGAAATGAAATTAAGTCTAAGTTCCTAGGAAGCAATCAAAACTCATTGTGATGATTGCACTCATAGATATATGTAAACAGCCTATTCAGAATTTTACTGTTGTCTCATTTTTTTTTAACATGGTCTTACTTTATCTATGGCCAGAAAATCACATAGAAGGATAAAAAGAGAGCAAGAGAAAAGCTACCCCATTCTGATTCATTTCATAAGAGTTTCATAATAGCAACATCACTACAATATCAAGGGATAGTTTTATCCAAAGTTTAAATTGCTGACTGTGGATATTTCCTTCAAGATCTTGGTTTCTTTATCTGTGAAGTGGACATAGTAAATTTATTTCTTAGAAAAAAGTTATAAAAATCTGTTATTATTAGGCTTAAGGATATGTATCATAAATTACTTTCAGAGTTTATTAAATGGGCATTTTTATGAAAAAGTATATTTTCTTAAAATTTTAATGATGCTTGCATTGCTCACAAAATATTTATTATCTTTCACTTAAAGAAATGTGAGTTATTTCAAAGGATATGGTGTTCATACCTTCAGATGTACTCTTTATGTTTTATCCAAAACTGTATAAAAGTCATCAATATTTACCACTTTCAAAAAGCAGTTCATCTTGGGAGTTTGGGATTTACATATACA
The DNA here is from genome assembly GCF_937001465.1 of Orcinus orca. Classification (NCBI taxonomy): domain Eukaryota; kingdom Metazoa; phylum Chordata; class Mammalia; order Artiodactyla; family Delphinidae; genus Orcinus; species Orcinus orca. Next base: position 134,238,949 of record NC_064563.1, read on the forward strand.
CACTGCTATATTTAAAATGGATAACCAACAAGGACCTACTGTATAGCACAGGGAACTCTGCTCAATATTTTGTAATAACCTAAATGGGAAAAGAACTTGAAAAAGAATAGATGCATGCATATGTATAAATGAATCACTTTGCTCTACACCTGAAACTAACACAACATTGTTAATCCACTATACTCCAATATGAAATAAGTTTTTTTTAAAAAAAGCAGTTCACCTTTCCAAGAAGTCCCCTTTTAAGTGTGGCCTGCTAAACCTCACTCTGGTGGCTTATCTGATGGTCTCAGCAAGACTATGGCCTGGGTGATAAATCCAGCTCCGACTGTTCTGCCTTGAAGCACAAAGAAACTGAAGGCTCGTTTCCCAGAGGATGGGGGAAGTTGTAGCTCTAACTGTTTAAAATTGGATTTTAGTGGGTAATGCTTCAAAGCGCTCACTTTGCATTTCTGCTAACAAAGCTGAACATTCAGCCAAAATATTGGAAAGGAAATCCTCCGGCAGAATGAAACGACAGAGGAGGCTTGGGAAGTGGTGAGCCAAGCCAAGAATGACAAAATAAAAGGGGCACATTCCAGAAGGAGAAGTGAAAGAGAAAACTGTTTTTAGCTCACTGGCTAGCTTCTCCTTGTCCCAGAGCCATACCCGAATCTTGGAAATAACAAATTCTTTAGTCATTTTTTTAGCTTTTCCTCTCATATTCTAACTTAAAATCCTAGGCTATTACATTAAAGAAAACTTCAGGAGCCCTTCTGGGCAATCCAAGCTTTTAATACAAATTGGTGTTTACGATTTAATGGCAGGCGCCACAGATGGAGATCACAGGAAAGTTTTCTACCCCCAACACTGGAAATAAAACGACTTCAGCTTTCATGCAATGAATAACATAGGTGTTCTGAAAAAATATTTCTGTCAGAAGTAATCCTCTGAAACACAGTTCTGAGAAGTATTTTAAGTTCCATAACATGACTCTGAAGGTGAGCATATCTACTTGTTTATCTCCTACTAGGATAACTTTATTCATACTACATTGATTTTGCTGTAAACTCTTCTGCTTCTTGAAAAAACACTGTTTATTTGATCATTGGAAGCCAATCCCACCCAAACTGCTTGCGTGGCTTATTTAGAAATGGCTGAGAGCAGTCACAGAGACAGCCCAGGAAGCCAGTTGCATAGGGCAAATCAGAAAAGAGGACAGAGCTAAGCAGATGTTGGCTGTGTTGGGCAGAAACAGAGGCCTGGACGGATTGATTTCTGAGAGGTTCTTGCATTGGTAATTTTGCCAGTGATGTCTTGTTTCCTAATCCCTCACCCCGTTGTGTGTGTGTATGTAGGCACGTTTGTTTTATAAAATCATCTTTATTAATTAAAACAGGTACCACCTTTCCACCTTTGAGGAGATTGCAAATTTACCTTCAGAATAAATAAACATGGATACTCCATCATACCTAAGAGGACAGCAGTCAAATCTTCCTACAACTACTTGGAGACAGTTAATTTCTTTTTCAAGTTTCTTGCATTACTAAAGGACCCACAGAAATGAAACTGGAATTGCTAAAAAGCAAAAAATGATAATTTGTGCTGAAGAAATTTCTAAAATTGGAAACAATTAATGCTAAATTTGAAAAAAAAAACACAATGGTTTTTTCTTTTACTTTTGGATTTTATGTCTCCAAGTGGTGTCTGCAGAAAAGTTATATTTGAGAGAATAGGAATATATAGATTGTACAAGGTGATTATTTTTAATGTATGTCTCTGTCTTAAATTATCATAAAGTCCAAGGATTTAAAGGGAACTTGGTCATCTAGTAAAATTCATGCTTGTAACTTTAGTTCTTTTAGAAACAAAGCTATTTAGATATTGCTAAAATATCTTCAGATAAAGAGACTAGACATTGTTTTTGTAAACAATAACACAGACTTTTGTACTATATTCAAGTCAATACATATGCATTGCAAAACTAAGCTGTGCCAGGGATACAGAATTGAATATGACACTTTCTGGTTCATGTATGCATCCATTTACAGCTTTTATTGGATATCTAGAGTGTGCCAGCACTGTTTGGAGGTAATGATACACATGTGTTAAAATAAGTAAGACCAACTTTCTGCTTTCATGGAAACTATAGCCAAGTAGGAGAAAAAAAGGCATTAAAAATATTTAATATAATGACAGGCAATGTAAAGTGCTGTACTTACACATAAAGCAAGATGAGGGATCAAGGGTGACAGAGACAAGGGTGCTCTTTTAGATAGGATGGTCCAGGTAGACCCCTCTGGCAACGTCCCATTTTAAACGGGGCCCCTGATGGGAAGAGAATGAGAAGGATGGCATACTAGGAAGAGGAATCCTGATGCCAGAGGTACCACTGTAAGAGAAAAGGGTATGCTGAGAATAATTCCTTTGGCCAGTGCTCTGTGTGGATGGAACGTCGAGAAATTGCAGAAGAGGAGGCAGGAAAGGAATGGGGGCTGTAGTTGAAGACACTGTAGACTGGGCTGAAAGATTTGGATTTTTCTTGAGGTAGAAGGGAACTGAAGAAGTTTTAGAAGAGACAAGAAGAAGTCAGAGCTGAGTTTTCACCGGTTATTCTGGCAGTGGTATGGAGACTGGGAAGCGTGGAGGAAGATGATGTATTCATTCTATACAATATAAACCAGAGGCCTTTGAATATATCTGTTCACTCCAGGAGGGTTAACTTTGTGAGTCAATAAGACTGGGCCATGGTGTGCCCAGATTAACCATTGTTTCTGATCAAGTATGTGAGGGTGTTTCCAGATGAGATTAACATTTGAATCTGTGGATTCAGAAAAGTAGATCACTGTCCTTAATGTGGGTGCACATCATCCAATCCATTGAGGCCCTGAATAGAACAAGAGGGGTAGGATGGAGAAATTCACCTTTCAAAATTCTTGCCTGATTTCTTAAGCTCAGACATAGGTCTTCTCCTGTCCTGGATGCTCCTGGTTCTCAGGCTCTTCAGGCCTGAATTGGAACATATACCATGGGCTCATGTGATTCTTAGGCCTTTGCACTTGGACTGAGTTACACCACAGGCTTTCCTGGGTCTCCAGCTTGTAAATGACAGATTGTGGGACTTCTCAGCCTCTGTAATTATGTGAGTCAATTCCTTATAACAAATCTTTTCCTCTCTTTATATATTCTATTAGTTTTATTTCTCTGGAGAATCCTGACTAATACAACCTCCCTCCCCAAAAAAGTAATTTTGAAAAATATTTTTAAATGTTCATAACATGTCTGTTGGCCATCTGCATTTCCTCTTTGGAAAAATGTCTATTCAGTTCTTCTGCCCATTTTTTAACTGGGTTGTTTGTTTTGTTGACGTTGAGTTGTACGAACTGTTTATATATGTTGGATATTAACCCCTTATCAATCATATCATTTGCAAATATCTTCTCTCATTCAGTAGGCTGTCTCTTTGTTTTGTTGATGGTTTATTTTGATGTGCAAAAGCTTTTAAGTTTAATTAGGTCCTATTGGTTTATTTTTGCTTTTGTTTCCTTTGCTTAGGAGACATATCCAAAAAATATTTGTGATTTATGTCAAAGAGTATTCTTCCTGTTTTCCTCTGGGAGTTTTATGGCCTTACACTTAGGTCTTTAATCAGTTTTGAGTTTATTTTTTTATATGATGGTAGAAAATGTTCTAATTTCATTCTTTTACATGTAGCTGTCCAGTTTTCCTAGCACCACTTATTGAAGAGACTGTGTTTTCTCCATTGTATATTCTTGCTTCCTTTGTCATAGATTAATTAACCAAAGTGTGCAGGTTTATTTCTGGGGTCTCTATTCTGTTCCATTGATCTGTATATCTGTTTTTGTGCCAATACCATACTGTTTTGATTACTGTAGCTCAATATTGCTAATCATCAGGGAAATGCAAATCAAAACCACAGTGGGGCATGACCTCACACCTGTCAGAATGGCCATCATCAAAAAGAACACAAATAACAAATTTTGGTGAGGGTGTGAAGTAAAGGGAACCCTCCTACACTGTTGGTGGAAATGTAAACTGGTGCAGCCACTGTGGAAAACAGTATGGAGGTTTCTCAAAAAAACAAAAATAGAACTACCACATGACCCAGCAATTCAACTCCTGGGTATATATCAGAAAAAAACAACAACACTAATTAGAAAAGATAAAAGCACCCCAATCTTTATAGCAGCATAATTTATAGTTGCCAAGATATGGACGCAACCTAAGTGTCCATCCACAGATGAATGGATAAAGAAGATGTGGTGTGTGTATATATATATTATATATATATATATATATATATAATATACATATACAATGGAATACTACTCAGCTTTAAAAAAGAATGAAATTTTCCTTTCACAACAACATGGATGGACTTGGAGGGCATTATGTTAAGTCAGACAGAAATAAGTCAAACAGAGAAAGACAAATATTGCATGCTGTCACATATGTGGAATCTAAAAAATACAACAAACTAGTGAATAAAACAAAAAAGAAGCAGACACATATATAGAGAATAAACTAGTGGTTACCAGTGGGGAGCGGGAAGGGGGAGGGACAAGATAGAGGTAGGTGATTTAAAAAATATGTTTATAATGCATTTAAATACTTGTAAAAGTATAATTGTCAGCCTACTCAAAATATTGGCATTTAAAAATAATTATTTCACTCCATTTAAAGTATCCAATAGAATATAAACTTGGAGGTGATTTGCTTCCCACCATCGTTCATGTAAAATCATAATAAGTTAGTCTTAACAGTTTTACATTAGCATCTTTAACTTTCTCCTCAACTTGTTCCACAGAATTTTACTCTAAAATAACTTATATTTATGATTTGGAAATGTTTTATGCATAATCTTTCCGTATTTTCTGCAATGAACATGTACACATATACACACATGTATATAGTATAACATTTATAACGTTTTAATTTTAGTAAATATAGTTCATTATAACTAATATATTTTATAATGTATATAATCATAATTTATTTAGAATATTTATAATTATACATAGTAATATATTTAGTTAATACAATAGTAATAATAGCAGTCCCTCATGCAGTACTTGTTATGTACCTGACACTGTTCCTGGTGCCCTTCACATTTTATCTTAATTAATTTGATCTTCACAACCACCCTGTAAGGTAGCTCAGACATCTTATTCAGGTAAACAGGGAGTGGAAGTGGAGGGACTTTCATTAATAGCAACATTATTCAATCCTTTGAACACCTTCAATATTACATGCCAAGATTAAATGGTGAGCCATTATTAAAGAGTGCTATCTATTAGTTAATTCAAGTAGGTCCTCTAATTTTTTAGTAGCACAATATTTGAAAGCACCCACCTGGGAAGGGATTTGTTGCCAACTCGCAGGACCACAGTTACCAGTGACGGCAGTTATTACAGCCTCAAGCACTACAGAAAGACTAGACAGTGGGTAGGCCGGAGGTTGACCTTTCTTTTCTTAAGGCAGAGAAGTTCAGTTCACCAAGGGGACACCTTGACTGTGCTGCATTCGCAGGCAGATCGGTTTTAGGAAACGTTATTATGGAAGCTGGAGCTCTAGAAGCCAGCTTCTCCTAGTCAGTCCTGTTCCCTCCCCTTGCCACTTTGGCAAGGCCCCCTTGAAGGGATGCTCAATGCTTCTCTAAACTATTCTTCTTGTTGCCTTTCTTGTCCATAAGAAACTTCTTGTCCTTTTCAAAATGTGCTTTTCACGATTTAGGAAAATGAGTCCCCGTGGTATTCAGTGGCTGTCTCTGGCCATGATTTGAGACTAGAGACCAGATTTTTATTATGTTGATCAGATCTCTTAACGACGTTCAGTCCTTGACAGGTTAATTTATGTTTTATTGGAGTATTGATCCATTTTTTGTTCCTGTTAAACAGCGAAGTAACATTTTAAAATGGTGCAGCCTGAGTAAAAGTGAGTGATGGTGGGGGGCAGAACTGAAAGATTGTGGCTGTAGCTGCTGCTAAGTATCATTTCACCCAAGAGAGAAATTTTAAAAAAAATTGCTAGAGGGGAAAAATCCTTTCCTATTTCTATCCTTGGAATCATTTTAAAGTCATGTTGATGAAAAAAAATAAAATTTTGGCAGGCTATGGTTCTCCTAAAAGACACATTTCTTGAAGGATACAGAAGCCATTTTGATATATTAATTTTACACCAGAAGTTTTCAAAGCTTGCTTGGTTGAATGATCTGTTAGAACATGATCATTTTTATTAAACTGTCATATTTTAACTTATCCAACAGTTAACTTTTTTAGTGCAAAATCTCATTAGGGATTTTACATGTTTCTACAGGTAGACTGGTAGAAAATTTATTGCTGTTGTATCATTTGACAAATTCTTGAATCTTCATATATTTTCTTGCTTTTGCCCATCACCAGGAAATGGGCTCATCACTTTCCAGGCCTTTGCTATGGGAAGGAAACAGAGTCCTTTTGAAAGCTCTGGGCGATCTTTGTGAATATTTAATCATGGAGGTGGTACAATGGCATCATTTACGGCGATATGTCAAAATTAATTTCATGGTATTCTGTCAAGGAAAGAATCTTACCATATGCCCTCAAATAAAAATAAATGAGTTAGGAAAACTCTGACAGAGTTTACCTAATTCTGCAAAATCTTTGGATTTTCATTTAAGAGTCCCTTAAATGAAAATAGAATCATTCATGCAAACGTGATTGAGTTTAATTTATTTCTGTTATTAAAAAAGAAATTCGAGGGCTTCCCTGGTGGCGCAGTGTTTGAGGGTCCACCTGCCAATGCAGGGGACACGGGTTCGTGCCCCGGTCCGGGAAGATCCCACATGCCGCGGAACGGCTAGGCCCGTGAGCCATGGCCGCTGAGCCTGTGCGTCTGGAGCCTGTGCTCCGCAACGGGAGAGGCCACAACAGTGAGAGGCCCACATACCACAAAAACAAAAACAAAACAAAAAATAAATTAGAAATAAAAGAGGTTTCTATCTTCTCATATTTCCAAATTCATGCCAAATATCTTCAGTACAGAGTCTTGTGTTTTTATTAGAAATGCATTAAATGAAAAATTAAGTATGAAGACAGAGGAAGAGCAAGAACTTGACAGACATACTTAGAAGGATGTCAAACACTTGGATTGGAGATGCAATGCGCAGATTTTCCAAGTACAACATCGGTTCCCTGGGACCAGGACAATGTTACATGTCAATGAGTCACCCAACAGATGTATAATGGAAATCTCAGAGGAAAGAGCTTACCTCTGCCTGAGCACATGGAAATTTAGTCACCACTGAATAATAAACCTCACTGCTTGGTTCAATAAAAGTGTGGAACACAAGTGGGTATATGGATGAATTTCTTAAACAAATTTCAGTTTGTGCCATGTGATTTTTTTTTTTTTTTTTTTTTTTTTTTTGCGGTGTGCGGGCCTCTTACTGTTGTGGCCTCTCCCGTTGCGGAGCACAGGCTCCAGATGTGCAGGCTCAGTGGCCACGGCTCATGGGCCCAGCCACTCCGCAGCATGTGGGATCTTCCCGGACCGGGGCACAAACCTGTGTCCCCTGCATTGGCAGGCGGACTCTCAACCACTGCACCACCAGGGAAGCCCCCATGTGATGTTTTAATATTTTTGTTGCAGGCACATTAGTCAGTTTTTGAAATTGTGCGTGGATTATTTTTTTACACTTAGGTTATAGAGAAATTCACTTATTATTATTATTTTTAAGTATTATACTTTTTCACTGTTTGCATACTGAGATCTGATGCATTTGGACCCTCTTTTTTTTTTTTTTTTTTTTTTTTGGACCCTCTTTTTATGTATGGAGTGAACCCAAGTTTACATTTTCCAAATAGCTATTTAGTTTGCCCCACACTATTAAAAAGTAGTACATCTTTTCCTTACTGTTTTGAGATGTCACCCTTCTTGCTTCTAAATTTTCATATGTACTTGAGTCTATTTCTAGGTATTCTATTCTGTATCATTGGTATGTCTGCCCAGTCATGTTCTAGTACTATACTGCATTACTTATAGAGGGTTTATTGTATGGTTTAATCCTGGGTAAAGCTATACTTTTCCCAATCTCCTCCCTGCTCTCCTTTGCCAAGGTGTTTCTAGCTGTTTCTGCATGTTTATTTAGAAAGACTTAGGGGTAAAGTATTTTAATTTCTGTAACCAACTCTGAAATGAACATATGTATATGTACACATACAGAGAGAAAGAGATAAAGCTAATGCAGCAAAATGTTATCACCTGGTGAATATTGATGAAGGGCATTTGGGTGTTTTTAATAGGATTATTGTAACTTTCCTTGTGGTCTGGAAACTTTCAAAATAAAATGTTGAGACAAAATCAAAGAAACAACTTTGAGGAAAATCAATTATTTCCCATTAACCTTTGAGGGGAGGGTAGAAAGACATGGGAATGGGAACAAGAATCCTCAGTGGGTATTTTGAGATAATATTTTGTTTTATCTTGAACAATATAAATATATTAGCAATTCAAAGTAAAACATCAATAAAGTCTAATTTAAAACAATGCCCTATAAATATGGGAGCTGTGAAATGGATTTCAAACTTTATGAGTGTTTAGCATTGGGAAATTTAAACAGTATCAAAGTCCCTGAGAATGGGCCAGCCAAGGAAGCTTGTCCTAGTGGTCTGGCTCACCCAGGTCCAGGAGACCACTGCTTTGTAAGGACCAGGAGCAGGATGGCATCTCACTTACAGAAGAGGCATTGCCAGAAACTCAGGTCCTTTTGACTTAGAGATGACAATTCTAACTTCTCTTCCTATTCTCCTCCTTCTCTCTCTAGACATTTCTGCATTAATTAAAGGTCATGTGCACGAAGTATCATTGTGTTGGAGCTTGATGGTGTATGTGCACATACATTTGCATGCTTCTGACTTTAATTTTACCTTCTCTCTGTGTCCCACCTTTCAGGCAGGAATGCCAAAGAGGAGAGGGGTAATCCGTCCTGCACAGTTCTCAGTCTAGCTGGCAATGTAATTCTTTCTGGTTTCTAGGGCTTTCTCTCTCCCTGGAATCCCATTCTCTTTCTTCTTATCCCTTAGCTGGCTACTTCTTTCCTATATCCAAGCCTCAGTGTAGACTTCAACCGTTCTGAAAAGTTTGTCTATAAATTTCAAGATGGTGTTAAGTGTTCCTCTCATGTGGTCCCATAGTTCTTTGAATAACCTGACCACAGGACATGTCATGGTGTGTTGTGATTACCTAATGAGAACTAACATTTACTGAGTTCTCACTGTATGCTCAGGGCTTAAATGTACTATTTGATTTTCACATCAATCCCATGAGGTAGGAGACATTTTGTTTTCTATTTTAGAGAAAAAGGAAGTAGGCTTAGAGAAATTTAGTTATTTGCTGTAACAGACAGCCTTTAAGATCACCCTCAATAATCCCCACCTCCTGGTATTCATAGTCTTGTGTAATCCCCTCCCTTTGAATATGGGCTGGACATAGTAAGTTGTTTCTAAAAATCAGAGTATAGAAAAAGTGATGGGATGTCACTTGTGACTTGATTATAAATGATTGTGATGTCTAACCTTGATAATAGATTCTCTTTATTGCCTTCTTGGCTTGCACACTTTGATGAAGTAAGATAGCTTGTTGAAAAGGCCCACATGGCAAGGAGTTGAGGGTGGCCTCCAGCTAACTGCAGTTGAGGTTCTCAGTCCAACAATCCCCAAGGAATTGAATCCTGTCAACAACTGCTGCCCCCTCCACAGTTGAAACTGCAGATGAGACCACAGTCATGGGTGTGAAAGACTCTGACACAGAGGGATTCCTGACTCACAGAAACTATGAGGTAATAAATTTGTGTTCTATTAAACTGCTAAGTTTTGGGGTAAAGATAGATAACTATAGATTGCTATCAATAGATAACTAATACCCTTGATTTAAGTCTCACAGGTAGAAATATAGAATACAGGGTTAAAATCTGGCAATTCTAACTCTCTAATGAATCTTTGTCATGCTGTTTTGTTATTTCCCAGCTGCTTCTTCATTTAAACATATTCCGATTTTCATTCCTAGCATTTAGCCTTGTATTTTGTGTGTCTTCAATAATTATGGAATGAAAAGTGGGTCTATAGAAAACAAAATCTTGTATGATGAACCAGCCAGTCAAAGCAAATTTTTTTCAACTTTGTGTTTCTTAAAACTGGGTAAGGAGAAGAGGTACACATAACATAATATGCTGCTTTGGAATTTGTTTATGCACTCTGCATGCTCACTGTAACAAACTCAGTTTTAACTCAGTTTTAACATCTTTCTACTATAGAATATGGATCAGGGAGCACACATGGGCCTTAATTTGTTGTTAATTCCTTTATCAAATATTTTTTAAATACCTTCTGAATTTCTGCCTCTGTGCCAAGCTCTCGGAATACAAAATTGGATAGAGCAATGTAAAGGGCAAGACCAAATGCAAATAGTGGCACTATTGTATGACATGATAAGTGACTTATTTGAGGTTTGAACAAAGAACTGTGGGAATAAAGGACAAACCAATAATTTAGTAGGGTGACCATCCATTGGTGTTTCTGTCTATTTCTCTCTCTCTGTCTACACACACATACCTATACACATACACATACATGCTGATTCAGAAAACCATAAATAGTCATTCAGGAGAGTTAGAATTTTACTCAATGATTTTAATTATAAAGTGATTATGAGAAAAAGTTCAAGTGAAACTACTTGGCTGATCTGAAGTAGGGCATTATTGATTTTAGTGAATCACTGAGCAACACAGTTTAGAGACTTGACATCAGAGGAGGTGACACACCAATAAAAACCAGGGAATTGCCAACCAGGGAGAATAACTGGAGAAACAATTTAAAGTGTGTTGTTCTCTTGAAGTTCAAAGTAACTTCTAATGGTTTTTACACACTCACAAATCTCTTTTTTTTATTTTCCTATGTCAAGATGCTGCCATACAAAACAATCAAAAGGAAAAATTATCATTTGCATTTAGCCATCTTCTACTTCCCATTCAGGTCAAAAATTAATTTCTCATAGGTTTACTTACAGTGAATTTGCATCCTGCATCTCAATAAACTATTTTACAGTGTTCCTTCTTGTCAGCCTATGTGGGATACCATAAGGTATCTCTCAAGATCTTAGAAACAATGGAAATAAAATTGCCCCCTGAGAGTTAAACTATGAATCAAACAAATGATGAATAAAAGTAGAGAATCGCAGTTACCTTAGTCAAGAGTTCCCAGTGCTGCAAGACTTGATTGTGAGCTGCCTGAATGTATTAATGCACTAAAGAAGAACATATGCTCAACAGGTGGTTGTGCAACCATGGGAAAATAAAGGAACAGAGTCCCAGAAGCGATATGGGCCATGCTATATAAGCGTTATCCTAGCTAGTGAACAAGGCCATCCTTTTCAATTGGATATATTCAGCTCTTATGCATTGGATTAACCACCCAACTTCTTACTGTGTTCTCTTTTCAAGTTCAGTAAGGAAATTTCCAATTTCTGTCTGACTTCCTATGTGGGTCAATGTTAGTGAAGCAGACCCTGAGAAGAGGGGAAGGAAGAGTTGCACTGTCAGTTAATTGGGTAAAGATGTAAAAGTGTGAACATTGGTTGTAGACAACAATTTCAGTAGCTCTCAAAGAAATATTTTTTGACTTATTGTCAGTGTTTCTAACTCTGCACTTTGGATCACTCTTTTCACCGTCAAAGCTTAAACATATTTAATCCTCTCTCATTTTAAACAATAAAATAAACATAAAACGTTCATTATACAACACCCCACCCTCAGTCCCAGATAATACTGTGAAAGCAAGTTATATGTTTATTAACTCTATTCACTTAACTTGGATTTATTTACTTATTTTTTCTCTATAGCACTGAGAAAAGTGTTATTTGAATTTCCTGATGGTATTTCAGTTGTGTTACACAGATTCAAGAGAAGTGTTTTGTCCAAGCTTGTCCAAGTCTGTTTAAGGAGGACCAGCTCCCAAAGAGTTCATTAAGGAGGAGGTTTCACATCACATTAAGGAGGTTTCACTAATGTAGTCATTAGTGAAACCTCAGAGAAGGGAGAATCACCAGGTGGGGTCAGCACCACAGGGTTCTGCCACCTCTTGTTATCAGGGAAGTCTCCTTTCTAGGCCAACTTTGTCAGTCTGCACAAATCCTTTTAGATTTTCAAGTTTGAAACTTTCCCAAGAAGCTTAAGAAAACATAAGATGCGAAGTTTCCAAAATGTAAGAAATAACCCAAATGGATGACTCCTTTCACTTTCATAAATTTGTCCAGATACACGACAACTTGTGCAACTGTGTACAATGTTTCACATTTAGTGACTTTTATGACCCATACTCTGCTAGGCAGAGTGGTATAAGCACTTGTAATCAATACAAAAAGAATCCACCTTATATAAAATCCAAATTTCAAAAATTGGGTAAGACTGCATGTTTGGAGCCTATCAAGATACTTGCATGCATATGAGTGCAAAATGCTGAAGCAACCTGTGGAGGCAATTGTTCTTTTCCTTGCTGTGAATGTGAAAGCGAGAAGGAGCAAAGAATCATCAACAAATTAATACCCTTTTTATATTTGTCGTGACAGCTACCTGGAATAGGCAGGGAAGAAAAATGCAGATAAGAAAATAAGAAAATCACAGGCTCCTGGGGGCCAATGACAACAGCCTTCTGATCCTAATTTGATCTGGAGTTAGGAATGCCAGAAAGTTCTGTAATGGTTTCTTCTGCATGACAGAGAGCTGTGACTTTTCTGGCAACAGCATTTCCCTGGAAGCTACACAAAGTCCCCTTTGACTGCTCATGATCAAAGCTGTGAAGGCACTCCTGCAACATCTTATTTTCAGAAAGACAGGAAAATCAGAACGCTGAGAGTGTATCAATAATTTCTAAGCACAATTTTAAGGTGAGTGGTACTTCTGAGAGAATTTCATCATTACTAAAAAATGATTTGTTTCTGCCCTTCCTGTTGTACACCTGGGAAAAAGTTAGCTTTAACTCTCCAATTAGTAAGTTGCATGTCATGGAGGATATTGACAATATGTTCAGCTGTTCTACTCAGAATTTATGCAGCTGACCATGTAGAGACAGATAGAATTCAGTGATGGAAGGCTCTCTAAACTGCAAGTCAGGGCACTCAGCTTTGTCATTGACTAGTGGACATGTCAAACAGCCTTGGCCTCAGTATCCCCATCTGTAAAATGGAGTTAGAAGCTGGAGCTCCGTGTTCTCTGCAGCGCCTTTGAAGTGTCCTTGTTAATGAGGCTCCTATTTGATTGATTCCTTACACTCAAATCTATAGCCATCATTGACCTTGGCAAGATTGCCGAGTACTGAGCTTTCTCCTTGGTTTTCTTTTCTTCTCTTTTTGTGCCCTTTCTCCTATGTTTGGTGTCTCTGTCAGCAGGAAAGGAGAAGATATCTCAATGTGAATTAGTATGTAGCACCCGGACAAGAAAGATTTGTATTTGTTAAAAAGGCAGCAATAGAAAGAAAAAGAGGGAAGGAAAGAAAGAGAGAGAGAAAGAGAGAAAGAAAGAAAGAAAGAAAGAAAGAAAGAAAGAAAGAAAGAAAGAAAGAAAGAAAGAAAGAAAGAAAGAAAGAAAGAAAGGAAGGAAGGAAGGAAGGAAGGAAGGAAGGAAGGAAGGAAGAGAAAGAAAGAAAGAAAGAAAGAAAGAAAGAAAGAAAGAAAGGAAGGAAGGAAGGAAGGAAGGAAGGAAGAGAAAGAAAGAAAGAAAGAAAGAAAGAAAGAAAAAGAAAAAGAAACCTGATATATGTGGAGAGGGAAGCACATTTTAAAGTCAGAAAACCCGCTTGTGTATTTCAACTGTGCAGTTTATTATTTGTGTGAATTAAATTAAATCATTTAAGTTTTCTGAGTCTCAATTCTTTATCTATATAATAAAACCTAGTCCATAACATTGCAATAACGTTAAAAAGGTGAAGCATTTATGTAAAGTGTAAATTTACATTTATTACATAAAGTACATAATCCAAATTGTAATTTTATTATTTTTTACTATTTATTTACAGATTTCATGAATTTTGGTAGTAGTAGTAATAGAGGAGTATTAGTAGGAATGGTTGTAGTGATAAGAGCTACAAAATTATATTTTATTTTTAAAAAAAATTTTGTAAAGTATAGTTGATTTACAGTGTGTGTCAGTTTCTGCTGTACAGCAAAGTGATTCAGTTCCAAATTATTTTTTAATGATGACATGTCATACACAATGAGGAACCAGGTTAAAAGAATTAACTGGGGGGAAGATAGGGCTTTTCTGATATATTTAAAATATGTATATCGGTTTCTAGTATAATTTATAAACTAGATACCTGGAGCATTTTTTTTTGTTTCTTCCCTCCTTCTCCCTTCCTTCCTTCCTTCCTTCCTTCCTTCCTTCCTTCCTTCCTTCCTCCCTTCCTTTCTCACACACTCACTCTGCATTGACCAACTCCAACCCCTGATGCACTCTAAGGGAAAGGTAAAATGACTGCAGGGTAAAAACACTGCCCTGGACCAGAACTCTGTGTCAAGAGTGACTGCAGGAAGCATCTGGTAAGGATGAAGGAAGCAGCTATTTTATCTGGAATTTTGAAGACTTGAGACTCAGAACCAGAGCTGACATTTGGGGACCTAGCAGGGGTGTATAGACAACATATGGCGCCAAGCCTGTTCTGAGCAACTGCTTACGGAGACCAATTTTTTTCTAAACGTAGGACCCCAGCCGGTATGGTCCAAACTCTTCCTATTCTGACCAGAGTCAGTAGTGAGAGAACAGGGAGAGAGTAGAAGGAGAGAAGCACAAATTGGAGATGGTGGAAAGTGGAAAAGGAAAACCTTTTCCACTGGTCTGGTGACTCTGATTTCAAATAAGACCAGTTGGCAAGAAAGCTTCCTCCCACCACCTGACCCTAACCTCAGCCTTTTGCACATCACCAATACTTATGCCACCTCCCTCTCATCCAGGGGTTGGGCCTTTCCTCCAGCTCTTCTCCCTTAAGCTGCCTCTTGGTGCCACCTTTCCCCTTGAGGCTAAAGGTTCATCATGACTTCATCTTTGTCCCCTGGAGCAGGGAATGAGCATATGTGATGGTCCAGGGTCCAGAGAAACTCAACTGTGCACTCCAGAAGCCCTTCTTTGTTCCTTCTAGGCACACAGCAGCTCTGCTAATGCCTGCCAACTTAACACACCCAGTCAATGTTAGGTGCGAGAGGGTTTTTACTGCAGTGGGAAGGAATCTTTACACGTAACTTGGTGGGTACTGCTACATCCTGATTTTTACATAGGTTACACACAATTGAGCCAGTTTATTTAATGACCTTCTAATGAACATTTGTCATATGACTATTCTTATTACTTCACATTTCAATGCCACCTAAGGGGGTTTTCACTGGAGGAAAACCCAGTTTTTCACTGCCCTCCCTACCTATGGGTATCATGTTCACAAAGTTAGTGAGCTCACGTGCACATGGTAATGGGTGTCATCATTTTATTTGCTTCCAAACTGACTGGCATAGGTTGTCTCAGTTGTAGAAAATCTGAATTAAAATGGTAAGCTTTTATAGTACTGGCAATAGATGATAGCCACCACAGCTAGGGCTCTTCTGAACCCATAATTACTCCAAGGTATCTTTAGAGTTCAAGAATATTTCAATTTTTCTCCATCACAGCATCTTGCTCTGTGGCTCTCATTTACCCCAACCCAAATTAATTTCTATTAGTATGATGTTTCCTTGTATTCAAACATGGATTCTTGTTGCTTTTTAAACCACTTTTCTGGCTTTATTTCTAGAAAGAATTTTTAAACTTTTCTTCCTATGGATTTATGTTGCAATTGGATTTCAATTACCAAGGATCCTGGCCCCCACGTGCTCAGTTCTCTCCTAATAAATTGGATAACCTCATTGTACTAGAACTTTCTTTCAGGGAAATTTGGCTTGATTATCCTTGGGATCTCCTTGGACTTTTAACTTTTCAGTAAATAGTGATCTAGTGACTTCCCTGAGATGAGGTCAGGGCTACAGTGGACTGTTATTTTGCTTTCATTAGCATGTGTCTAAACATTTAACCTTGGAATCTTATCCTTTCCAATAGCTTTCCCCATTTAGTAATTTTCCCCTAATTTAACTCTTTAGAAGAACAAAGAACTTTACTGTATTGAGGTGGATAATCAGGAAATTGTACTTAATCTTTGGCTGTAGGCTGTGAGCACAAAGGACATGTGACCATTTGTAAAAGAGAAAATCTGTTCCTTGTCTTTGAGAAGCTTATCCTTTCTTGGAGGAGATCAAATACCCAGAAAAGAAGGGGGACTTAAAAATATTCTACAAAGCAGAATCAAAGAAAAAGTCCATGTGTATAATGCATCTGTTGCTGAGTAATAATAGGGAAGATGGTCACTTAAATGATTGGAGCAGAGGACTCTGCACGGGATGGCCGGAGAAGTTCATATTTGAGATGACAGGCTTCTCTAGTTCCTCTTTGAACTTGGAAATAAAGAACATAGCACGCTATGTTCTTGTCAGAGGACAGCATGCCAGAGGCAAGACCTCTTTCTCTGGTGAGTGCATGTATGTGCATGTATGTTTGTGTGTGTTTATGAATTTGCCTACTATCTTCTTTCATCCATTCTTAGTGGAAAAAAATATTGGCTCAGTATATGAGCTAATAACAGTTTCATGATATAAATTATCTAGTTCAGTGTGAGAAATAGATACCCTTTTCTTCATTAATAATAAAATATACTTTGAAAAAAAGAACTAAAATAACCCGAATCCTTCATCTGCCTTACACAAAAAGGTAAAAGGTAATTAAGGGGAAGATCTTTTATCCCTTCAAGAAAAATCAGTTGTATACTTGGTTTCCTCGGCTTCCTGTCAAGAAAACACCTTAACTCTCCATGCGCTGAAATGTCTTAGAGGCAAACGGTATGTGCATGACATGAAGACCACAGAGACATCAACATTGGACCCTACACAGAGAGTGGGCCAGCTTAGTGAAGTCCTCTGATGTAGATGGGCTTCTTATTACTGTCAATAACCATAAATTGTCCCTACCAGAGAAAACCAGAGTATTTCACCAAGCCCCATATAGGTTCAGGGCAAAAAAAGAAGTGGGAATAAGATATAAAAAACAAATAACTCACGCTGTTCTAGAGTATAAAAGCAAGTTGTCAGGCTGTTTTTTAAACAAGTACTTTTAAAAATAACTCCTTTGCTTTACTAAACAGAATTTTTGATTTTGTGTACAGGTATATGGAATTTTTCAGGTGAACAGTATGAGGGTCTGGGGGAATATTCCATATATCTCAGAAGGGGTAATGGTGTGCATGATTGGGTAATAGGATAATCTGTGCACTTATGCCTAGGTGCATATAGTATCATATGTACACCAAATAAAATCCACTTGGATCTGGATATACAAAAATCTAGATGAACCAGAAATAGATGTTAGGATCCTTTTTTTTTTTTTTTTTCCAAGGAGAAAAATCCTTCAAAATCAAGTTTACTTTGCTGGGTAAACTGACTCATTACCACAACTGTCCTATGCAGATAAGTCTTAGGTGCTGAGAACTGGACTCCGATATGGAGACATCTCCAATGTATAAATTTGTCTGCCTAGTATAATAGTCTCAATTAATCATCTTTCCTGCATAGTAAGATATCAACTGGAAACTCAGACAGATTTAAGTTTGAATGAATGGACATTGTTCACATGGATTACTCCACTCTGAATTTAAACAGAGATGTGGACAGTACAAAACAATGGAGAAGTCCAAAATAACTAATGTGTGGCTTTGGAATGTACCTAGAAAGAGATGATCATACATATGCATCATACCTGCTGAAAGAGCCCAAGGTGCAGGTAGATCAAGAATGTGGAAGGAAAAGCTGAACGTCCTACAGAAATTATATGTAAAGTAGGTTTCAGGGCCAAACAGGCAAGTGTTCAAATCCTAGTTCTTCCCGCTAAGTTCAGTTACACAGTATCTCAGATTACAGAATGTAGTTTTCTCACCTGTGAAATGGGGAAAATCCTTACCCTGTGAGCTTTCTATGAGGAATAAACACAAAAGCACTTGTCCAACCCATGGTAGTGTGATGGTCAGTTTTGTATGTTGACTTGGCTAGGTTATAGTACTCAGTTATTCCATCAAGCACTAACCCATGTTGCTGCGAAGGTGTTTTATAAAGTAGGGGAGCGGAATTTGCCAAACCAAAATATGTCTCTTTGACATATTAATTATTTTAAGCTGGTTATTTTTTTAAAGAAACACGGGAAACACTCTGAAAATCAGCTAGGAATTACCATTTTGTAAGACACATTTACATTTTATGGAACATCTCCATTTGTAAGGGTATCTCCCTGACTGTACCAGGAAGAGGAGGATGACCAAATCTCTAGGAACTCTTATCGATGGAGAAGGCAAACTTAAATCTGCATAAACAAACTTACCCTTGCTTACTGTGCTTTTCCTGGTAACCTTCCATAACTGACGCTCAACTTCCTCTTTTGTCTTTAACTGAGGATAGTATTTAAGGTGAGGGCTTCAGCCTTTTTTTTTTTTAGTTACTCAGTTTTCCTGGGTTTCTCCCATGTTATTAAATCTTAGTTTGATTTTCTCATTAGTCTGTCTCATGTCAATTTAATTCTTAGACCAGCCAGAAGAACCTAGAAGGGTAGAGGAAAACTTCTTCCTTCTTGACAGTAGACATCATTAGCATCACAATCAGTTGGTTTTAAGTAAAGGGGATTATTTTCTGTAATCTGTGTGTGTCTGATCCAACTAGTAGAGAAAATTTAAAAGAAAAAGAGGTTTTCCTGAAAAAGGAGAAATTCTGCTTATGGACTGCAGTGACAGTTCCTGCCTGAGAGTTTCCATACTAAATCTATTATCATCTACCTATTTTCTTTCTATCTATCTATCTATCTATCATCTATCTGTCATCTATCTGTCTATCTACCTGTCTATATTGGTATCTATTTACACAAGGCTAATATTATGATGGCTAAACTTAGTATTTAAGTGTATACTAAGACTTAAATTAACCAGATTGCCCTATTTCTGTGAATAAAAGATTTTTTTTTAAATTTGCCAATTGATTAACTAGCACAATTTGTTAAATATAGAAAATTTGAAACAGTGACTAACTCTACGACACTGATTTTTTTCCCTAGTAGATGCTTCTTTAAAAGATTGTTGGTATGAGGATAACATCCTTATTTTTTCTTAAGTTCTTGCTTAAAGAGTCAGTCAATCAATGAAAACATATTGAATATCTACCAGATAATCATTCTTTCAGAGGACTTAACTTTAACCCTGGTTTTACCACCTTGTCTCTGGTGACAGTTTGGGGCTGGATAATTCTTTGTTGTGAGGGTGGTCCTGGGATTTTGCATGCTTAGCAGCATTCCTGACCTCTACCCATTAACATCAATATCACCCCTCCCCCCGCTGTGACCACCAAAAATATCTTCAGATGGTGCCATATAATCCCAAGGGGGCAAAATCACCCCCAAGTGAGAAACACTGCTTTAAATCCATGAAATAGATGGTATTTGACATGAAATGGAGTGCAGGCTACCTGTGACAAACACTTCCCAGATCTTAGTGGCTTGAGACAACAACAAAATTATTATTTTTTGCTCAAATTAGAGTGCAGTGAGGGTCATTATGCTGGGAAGGGGGAACATGTTCCTTGTTAGAAAGCCTTCCACCTTGCAGTTGCTGGGGTCACTGGCCAGAATTTAATCACGTGGACCCACCTAAATGCAACAAAGCCTGGGAAACAGTTGCATGCCAAGGCAGACAAGGGAAAAGGTTAGTGAGTAATAGGAAGTTTCTGTCATACAGATTATAATAAAATGAGGCCGACAGATTTAAATAAGATAGACATTAATGTGACGGCTTTGGAAGGGATTCTCACAAAACATCATCAGAAAGGTTTACTTCCAATCAAGGAAACCAGTATTTGCTTATATGGCTCTCAACCACCAAGTAAAAATATGAATGGATGACCTCAAAGCCAGGGCCTCTGCTCAGGTCATTAGTGGGCATTTAGTGGGGTACCAGAGTCTTTTCTAATCCAACATTCTCTTTGGGTCTTTCAAGCCATCTCAGATCTAAGAGGGTTACATCAAAAGTGGTGCCTCTGATCTGCTTTCTCTGAATTCACATGAAGCTCAGACAACCAGGAAACAGAACAAAATAGTAAACATGTGGCTCTAAATTAGGGGCGTCTGCTAGGATGGCTTCTCCACACTAGCACTGGGAAGGTGATAGATGAACCTGTTTCAGATTCTGGCTTCAGAAACAACTCTCTATGAGACCTTCAAGAATCTTCTTAACTTAAAAAGAGCTCCAGTTTTCTGATTTGTAAAATGGAAAATGCTATGCTTTCAAGATTGTTGTTAAGCTAAGTTGAATTAATGTATATAAAACACCCAGTGAATATAGTGCCTGGCACACCAGTACTCATTTTTTAAATTTACTTCTTGCTTTTCAGCAACCATAGATGATATATTACCTACAGGCTGACAGACAGACATGCAGGAATAATCAGAAGGAGAATAGAGAGAAGAAGAAACAGAGAGAGGCTAGAAGTCAGAAACCAGAACAAAGGAAGAGAGCATAGAAATGCACATGGAGAAGTCAACTCAATTTTAGTAGAGAGTTTAGCAGAGATGGAATATCAGGCTTAATCGTAAGTAGGATGCATTCTTAAATCCTGAGAAAGAAAGAGGTCATTAGCTTTACCTGATTTGCTCACTGTGTGATCACTATGTGAGGTCAGCTCCCATTTCCTCTTTCATTTACTCATATTCCACCTTGGAAGACAGTCAGGGACCGATGCTAAGACTGGTTTGTCCTGGACAATTTTAATAAACACATTTTTTTTCAATAGAATTTTTAAATTCTGTGTAGCTCCAAACCAAAACTTTCAGCAGTTTTGAAAAAGCAAACTTTTTCAAATTGTAATAGAGGTACTACCTATATATTGGGTGTCTATAATAATCATTATGTATCTATAATAATTTTTATTATGTATCTATTCCAGTTCTTACAGCTCCCTGCATGAGAGGGATTTATTACCTTCCTGTTTTTGGGTGTGGAATAGGAAACCTAGACATTAAGTGATTCATCTTTGATTCTAGATTTTCTGACTTAAAGACTTCCCTGGTGGTGCAGTTGTTAAGGATCCACCTGCCAATGCAGGGGACACAGGTTCGAGCCCTGGTCTGGGAAGATCCCACATGCTGTGGAGCAACTAAGTCCGTGAACCACAACTACTGAAGCCCGTGCGTCCTAGAGACCACACGCTGTAACTACTTAAGGCCATGCACCTAGAGCCCAGGCTCCACCACAGGAGAAGCCACCGCAATGAGAAACCGGCGCATGGCAACGAAGATTGGCCCCTGCTCCCCCAACTAGAGAAAGCCCGCATGCAGCAACAAAGACCCAACGCAACCAAAAATAAATAAATTTATATATATATATAAAAAAAGACTGCCTTGTTCTCTTTAACATGGTTCCTGCCTGTCCCAGGTACACGGTACATGCAGTGTTGTTAAGGCCTGATGTTGTTCCAGCGCATCTTCTTTTCACCTCCAACACGCTCACATTTGTGGCCTGGTTGTCAGATGACATGCCCTGGATAACTCTCACTGATGGAGACAAGGTGGCCGGTGAGTAAAGGAGGCAATTCCCTGGGTGGCTTAATTGTGACTCAGGCATGCCCCCTAAAGTATAAGCCAAGAGAGTGCCAGGCCGTTAAATAAGAGACACTGGGTGTTTTCTATAACTTAAATACAAGTGAGTTTAACGACAGGGAGGGAAGTTATTTTGAGTCTGACAGTGTTTAGAAACTTTCCCATTTCACCATTAATGGTGGCAGATAATCCAATTAGTCTTTAAGACTATTGGGGTGGCACCATAATGTACTGAGGTGCTTCATAGATTTTAATTCTCTCTAACAGCTTTCAACAATAAAACAGTTACTGAATTTGAAAGTCATCGGGAGTAATTCCAGTAGGTCTTGTTTATGTACAATCTTATGGAGGCTTCTCAAAACCTAGTGGCTATACATTGAATCATTCTCTGCATTCAAAGTTGTGGATATAAACACAGACAGAAAGCTACATCTGTCAGTGACTCACACTTCATACAACCTTAAGATTCAAATTTCTCTTGAAAGGGATTCTAATAATTCAGATGGAGAAACATTCCAGTTTCGAAATGATTGTGTTTGGAAATTGCAATGGAGGAGACTCCACAATTTCATGGACTGATTTAGTTTAGCAACACACAGCCTTCCTATATAGCTCTTGTATGATGCTTCGTGAGTACAAAGCAATGTCATGCCTTGGGGAATCCACTGTACTATGGGCTAGGCAATGATCAGTTCCACAGTGAGCCCTAGGATTTGTCTAAGTTGTCAGAAACTCCCCATTTCCCCATAAGCACTTTGTCAGGCTGGTGTGTACCCCTTGGAGGCATACCCCTCTTTCCATCACCCATTTGGCCTTTTTCACTAGCTTCTTACCCATTCCATTCACATTTAACTCATGCTCTGATGTGGACCTCGAAACCAGAACCCACATTCTTAGATGTGTAAGAATCTTCAGCATTCTTTGCCACTGCAACCGGCTTGCTAGAAAGAACATAGTCCCAGTGTTCAGAGTTCCAGAAAGAGAAGGTGAATACAGTGAAATACCGTTTATTTCTTTGGGGCACTAAAACCAGGTCTGCCGTTTAGTCTTATTAAAGATTTAATACATGTGTTGAGAAAACGTATCAAATATTATTGTATAACTTTAAACAAGAAAAACAACCCTGAAATGAAAAAGAAAACAAAACAAGACATATATATATATATATATATATATATATTCATTTCCCCAAATTTCTTATTTTTCAAGAGGATTCACTGCATGACCACTTCAAGTAAGTCTTTTAAGGTGGATTGCACTTATGCCTTTATAAGTACAGTTAGACTTTTAGAAAAGTTTCTATTACATGAAATAAAGTAAAACTGCAGTTCAACATTTTTCCACAAGGAGATTTTTGAAATGTGAAGACTTTTTTCTTTTTTCACAGCTTCCTCCATGTAATGCTCTATCCTAGTTAAGGGTATATGATTTCTCCAGTTAACAGATAGTTTGTCTTTGTAAATTACTAATCTAAATGCCAATCTTCACAACTTTCCGAGAGACCATCATCATTACAAGGTGCCACTATGCATAATATCCTGAGATCTCCTGAAAGGCTAATTTAAAAGAAAAATCAGACATGTACTAGAGTTAATTTTTAAAATTACAGCCTTTCTCTCATTTTTCAATTATTAATTTATCATAAAAGAAACAATGGGTCCACTGTCTCATTCGGCAAATTGCTGGGAATTACTTTTGAATGTAAGCAGGTCACTTCCAAGTTGTCCATTCTACTCTTCAATTACTGCAGCTATTTAAGTAATAATTGCTACTATAATTCCACTAGAACTACAACTATGATTGGAAAAGAGATGAATAACTTTTCAGGGGAACATATTTGTACTTCTTTGATTATCTAAGAGTCAGGAAGATGACACGTGAGTCTGTCTGTGCAGTGAGAATTTGATTGCAGTGGCACCAGGAGGACAGGGCCATCCTGCATTCACTTTGGGAGTCTCTACAAACTCACCTTTAGACTGCCCAGTAATGTTTTTCTCACAGAACCAACCAGTCCCAATTTTCTTTCTGTGTCATTTGATTTCATTTCAAGATGAATCAATCCCCGTCAATATGTTCGGTGTAGTGCTTGGTGTGTAAGTTTGTGATGTGTCACAGAGATAGCTGAGATTATCTTCTGAAGTTCGAAGATTCTGATTTAAAAGGAAGATATAAGGCCAGATTCTTCTCCCATTTCCCCCAGACTCCTAGCTTGAACTTTCACTTCTGAAGATAAACCGACTTTCCTCCTCTAACTTGATGTTAGGTTCCTATATACTAAGGGGTTTGACTAGCCTTCAACATAAAGCCTTCAAAGTATTGGGGCTCTCTGTTCAGTGATGGTCAAATTATTTATGGTGGGTGCAAGATGGGCTTGGGGTTAGTATTAAAGCCCTGTCTTTGTACTCTTTTCCTACCTTTTCTCCTGTCCTAGAAGTGTCAGAGCCAGGAGGGTAAATTGAGTCTGATGGTGGAATAAGAACCAAATATATACTGCAGCTTCAGTAAAGTGAGACCTTTACATGATTGGAATTCCAAGCCCGTAAAACAAGGTATGATAAGGAGACCAGAGCAAGGCTGAGCTGGGCTGGGCCTGAGCCTCCCATAACATTAAATCATTACCTTTGAATGACTGTTGCTAATACAATTGAGTAAATAGAATTTATAGTTGTATGGCTAAGGTATGCACAAGTTGATTTAAATTTAATTTCTGGCTATTGATAGATTTCCAGTTGGAATGATCCCTCATTGTGGAAGCTGCCAATGTGAAATGAGATGTTCAAGAATTTATGTATTTCCTGAACATGAGGTAGATGCCAAATAAAATGTTGGTTAAATGAATAAATGGGTTAATTTTCCAAGAAAGACACCAATTATTTTTCTTTTTTTATTATTATTTTTAAACCAATTACTTTTAGATTCTTCTGCTCTCTTAAAGAGATGTGTATAGTTTCAGGAGCATAACTGGGAGGGAGAAAGGATGGAGGGAAATATGGAATGGCTGGGGGCTCAACTAGGATCTGAAGACGATGCAGGGAATTGGTTGAGAGGACCATGTTGGGTGTCTGGGAACTGAGACAACAAGGCACCAGGGCTTCCTATCTTTTTATGGGTTGGCAGAATAAAGAAAGAAACATGGATGGTGAAAACATGGCCTAGGATCAAGTACCACTTTCTAGTTTAATAGCCCAGAGAAGGCACTGTTTTTCGATTGAAGTTCAGAAACGTTTACTGCCTCCTTTCCCTGACCATTGTGGCAAGAGAGCAGGAGCTTTGTAGGATAACACTGTGCTAACTTCATACAGCTGCTGGAACTCTCTCTAGGCAGAGTTAATTAATATTAGTTAACAGCATAAGCATCTCCATATCCATAAAAAAGTAATTTCTTTATTGCAAGTCATCTAAAATTTTGTGTCAGCTCAGGCTTTCCTATTTCCCTTGAATGTCATTCAAAGGGAACACCACCTAAAAGAGCTAATTAACTTCCAGAGAAATGATCCAAAATTTGATGCCCAAATTACTGAACCTGAGAGGGGGTTGAGGTGACTCCCAATTTATAGCCACTAGGTTAGGAGTATGGGAGGCCCAGAGTTATGATGGGCATCCAAAATGGGACTTAGCATCTAAAATGGGAATTCCCTGGTGGTCCAGTGGTTAGGAACTGTGCTTTCATTGTCAAGTGTGTGGGTTTGATCCCTGGTTGAGGAACTAAGATCCTGCAAGTGGCACAGCCAAAAGTAAAAAATAAAATAAAATGGGACTGAGCCCTTAATGCGTGGGATCTGCATTCATTCCAGGAATTTGTGTCAGAATAGAATTGTAGGACACTCAGGTGGTATCCAGAGACTTAGGGACTAGGTTGATGTGGGGGAAAAATAAAAAACACCCACACATTTGGTGTCAGAAGTGTCACGAATAAAAAATATTAGATTTGCGTATATGTGTGAGCCAGGAGAATGCTTCTCCATTTTCCATCAATATTCCTTTATTACTGGTCTGGTTAGCTCTAAATTTCTTCTAGGTAAATTATTCTTTAGAGAACTCAGTATTCTCATGGCATATCTTATGTCCAGACACAGGCCTTAAAACAAAATCCTTCCAAGAAGGATGTTGTTAACATAAAGCAGGGGTTCTTAATCAGGGGTGATTTTACCCCCAGGAGATATTTGGCAGAGTCTGGAAATGTTTTTGATTGTCACAAATGGGTGGGTGCTACTGGCATCTAGTGGGTAGGGAATAGGGATGCTTCTCAACACCCTGCAATGCAAAGGACAGTCCTCGCTACCTCAAGAGATAATCTTACCCTAAATGTCAATAGTGCTGAGGTTGAAAAACCATAGCGTACAGGTCTGACTCTCATCTCTTGAAACCAGAAATTAGATCAGACCTTGTTGAGAGACATGCAAAGCTTTTGAAAACATCATGTTTTAGATTTTATTTTACTGGCAAAACAAAAGTAGCAGTTCATCAAGGACTTGAGAGCAGACACTAGCATTGGTACAGTAAAGAGCTACCTGCTTCTAAATACTCTTTCTCATACACCAAGGCAGCTGTCCATTAGCATGGTAGGATATGCCTCATCATAGGGACTCCTCTGAAAACTTGTCTGTATAAGAGAAAAGAATAAAATGAAATTTACTTTATCCCCAAGGGAAGCATGTGCTTTGAAAATAGGCTCTTTGAAAATAGCTTTTTCCCCCCTTCTAAATCTTCTTGAGGCTACAGCACAGAGTACTTTCTTCGAAGTTACTTCCATCTGTCTCTCTTTATGAAACAAGCTCCCCAAATGTGTGAAAGGCTGTATTACTGCATTGTTCCCCAATGACTAAGGATTCTCAAGTCTTAATTGGCTTAACATCACATTAGGAGTACATTTTGCAGGGTCAGCCTTCTCATAGCACTTTCCATGGCAATTTCTGTGGAATTACAGAAATCTCCAAGGTAGCTGGACAGCACCTTTCTCCATGGGGCTGAGTGATTCTTATACACTTTATCCATAAGAGAGATAGAATTTAGCCCATGGGAAAGAAAGGAAGAACATAAGAGAATTATAAAGTGTATGAGAGTCACAAAACTGTTGAGTATTAATGAATCAAGAGAAATAGTCATATAAAAGGATAGGATACTTTTTTTTAACATTCTGTAATTTTAGGTTTTATTCTAGATATTTCCAAGATGTCTATGGATGTCAACTGTGGTAAAGCAGGATTATTATCTATACATTACAGTATCCTAATGGAATACACAATGATAATGGAATTCTTTTGAACATCTTCTAAAATTAATCTAGATGGCAATTCACTCATATGTATAGCTTTTAGTACCATTAAGAGAATGCAGCCTCCCTGCATTATGGACCTTAGGGTGACCTTCACAGAAAAGGAATTTGTTCAGCAGAAAAGTGCAAAAGCAGAATTTCAAGACAAAAATCTTCTATAAATTATAATCATATAAAATACAGGGCCCTGGACTTTGTGGGAGGAAGCACCTCATTAATATACTTATTTTTCTACAGTAGAAACATCTTCAGCAATAATCACAGAACAATTGTTGAGATCTCAAAAGGCTCCTGTGCTTCAACTTTTAATTGGGTGGTGGCAGAGGCAATCAAGTAGGCCTGCCTTTGAGTCAGATGTCTCTACTCTTCTTCCCCTTCTTTTTGGTTCTAGTTAATTTCTCCTCAGTTGAAATTCTTGTTTTTTATATAATGGGAAGACCCTAAGAGACAGAATGTTTGCATTTTCTTCCATAACTTGCTTTTATAGTTTCACTTCAGATAAAATTATTCTTATGTTCCTCTTAGAGAAAACTGTTCTGTGGTGCTGGCAGCTGGGTTCAGCTACCCTTCCTCTGTGCCAGAGGTGAGGGTATAGAAAGGATCAGAACTGCTTTCCTGCATGCAAAGTACTTTAATGTACTTATACCTGAAAAGTGGTAAATGAGAATTTTTAAATTGGATGACCTCTTTTATAGGGAAGATCTTCAGGAAGGCAAGAGACTTATATGCTAATTCTGGGTTTGCCTAAAAGTGCATGACTTTGGAAAAGTGATTTATAAATCAGTTGTTTCCATCTCTGGAACTGGGAAAATAAAATCTGATATCAAATATCTTAGACTGGATTCCCTTGAAAGTAGGACCTGAGGTTAAGGCTTGCACACAGATAGTTTACTTGGGATTGTGATTTTTGGGAAGCAGTAGGGTAGGACGAGAGGGTAAAGTA
This sequence comes from Orcinus orca, assembly GCF_937001465.1. Lineage (NCBI taxonomy): Eukaryota > Metazoa > Chordata > Mammalia > Artiodactyla > Delphinidae > Orcinus > Orcinus orca. The sequence goes on from NC_064563.1 coordinate 134,266,891, forward strand.
AGGAAGAAGGGAAAGACAATAGGATGTATTATTGAGTTGGCCACCACTATGGTTAACTGGTGCTTGACTTCTTTGGGACCTTCTAAGAGCCCTGCGAATGGTGTTTCAGAACTGTCCACCCAGGGGATGAAAGGGGGAAGCATAATTTAATAGGTTCTATCCCCATCAGTTTAAAATATCAGTGGGTATTGACATCCTTCTACTCCTGGGATGTATGGGCATGAGTATAGGGCAGATGCCTCCTGAATCCCATGCTGCAGATCAGGGAAACCCAGGCAGGAAGTGAGAGGTGTATGGCACACTGAAGAATTATCTGGTTGACCATCTCTGTCTCCTAAAACCGTATTAGTTTATTCTCTATTCCCCATACACACCCTTTCTGCCCTCACCCCTGTGACTTCACTCATGCGGTTTTCCTAACGTGCCTTCTCCTTTGACTGAAGAATTCCTAATCAATTATTCAAGCTCAAGTCAAATATAATCTCTCTTTGGAGCTGTTCCTAAATGAAGGAGAAAACCATGCTTACATCATTGTGTTGTTGCAGTATCATGAGAAAATACTTTAAAGCATTTAGAATAGTCTCAGGCATAGAGGTAGCAACAAATCAATTATTGTTCTATTAAAATTTTTATCTCAGTGATTATTATGTCTGCCAGATTATTAAACACAATAAGGGCAACAAATGTGTCTTAACCATTTGTAAATGTCTCACATAGTACCTGGTAGCCAGTAGGTGTTTGTTATAAGTTGAATTGTGTCTCCAACAAAAAGACATGTTGAAGTCCTAACCCCCAGTACTTGAAAATGTGACCTTATTGGGAAATCAGGGTCTTTACAGAGGTAATCAAGTTAAAATAAGATCATTATGGTGGGCCCTAATCTGATATAACTGGTGTCCTCATAGAAGGAGGAACTTTGGACACAGATAAAGACACATATAGAGGAAAGATGACATGAAGACACAGGGAGGGTACCATTATCAAGGCGAGGAACAACTGAGAAGCTAGGAGAGAGGCATGGAGCAGATCCCCTCTCAAAATTTTTAGAAAGAACCAATCTACCTACATCTTGATTTAGGCTTCTAGCCTCCAGGATTGTGAGATAATGCATTTCTATTATTCTAACCTCCCAGTTGTGGTACTTTGTTACAGCAGCCCTAGGAAACTGATACAGCACTCAACAAATATTTGAATTAACTTGAATGGATAGGTGAATGGCTAAGACCTGAGTAAATTTCATTTCTGTAGTGGTTCATCCTATTGATACATATCTTTTACAATCCAGATAAATTCCCACGAGTACCATAGTCCTTCCCTGACCATTTAGATTAAGAGAAAACTCTTTTATCAGCAAATACATAGTCCTTCTTATTTTGCTTGATACAAATACTGTTTTGTGACTTTTCTTGAATGGCTAGATAACTCATCTTTTAAAATTTATGCTCCAAGTATATAGGCAAGTCTTTGTCCTGAATTGGAAATATGCTGGTCATCCACAGCTTCATCTAGGGTACTTACTAAACGCCCTGAATGTTAATAAATGCCCAAATCTGCTTCTCAACTAGTGTGCATGTCTGGGTATGAGACTCTGCTCTCTTCCCTGTGTAACATTTCCAACAGCAGTGTGATGAATGATAGGGTTCCAGGAGTGCCGATGGCTCTAACAATAACCCTCATCAGCACTTGTGTTATTGGGACAAATGACTACTAATATTTATATATACTTATATAGAACATGTGCATGTAGCCATCACTGAGTCTGGAAAGAGAGCTGACCGCATGCACAGCTGGCCAGCAGAGAAACCTGCTCATTTCCTAGACATACACACACACTCCCATAACTTAACAACAGGCTTTTTTAAAACATGTGATTCAAATATATCTAGTTCTTTACTGTTGTGCAAACAGTAAGATGAGCAACTTCATCCACCTTTCCTCCAACTTGTCTCATTAAGAACAACTAATAGAAGTATTTTATTTCAGTATTTGTTCATGGTTTGAGTAAACATCGTCTTTGGAACAATCATCTCAAAATGCTTTCATGAGAAATTCATGAAGGCAAAATACTTACATGCCTAAGTCCTAGGTAGTGGTTGATGCAAAATTGAACAATTACTACCACTTTATTCCAGCATGAAACAGAAAATAGAGTTATTTTCTTTTTAATAAGCCTTCTAAATTAGGAAGTAGGATGGGTCAGGAGGGAATTACTGACACCAAATCATTAAAGATGATCTAATGAATATGGATGTACTAGAAGAATTTAATTAAATATGCTTTCATATTATAATTTGTTCTGATATTTTATTAACATATTTCCACATGCAACCATCAAAATATACACACAATCATGCCAACATTTTTTAATCACTTGAGGTTTACTCTAGCAAAGTATTTAAATTAAAAAAATGTCAACATTTTCTTTTATTTGAATTAGTATAGCTTCTGTAAAGTATGCAAAAAACCCAAAGTTCATACTGTGTTATTCCCCTCAAAGAGTGACTTATTCATTTTTCTCCCAGAGAATTTCATACAAATATTTGGTAGAATAGGGACTCCTTCTTATTATTCATAAATATAAGGACCTCAGTGTCTAAATACAAGATTTAGAGGGAAAACTGAGTCTATTAAGGGACTAATTATATTTACCCCTATTTTCATTTGATGGTGGTTGACTTTTGCTGCAAGATCAGCAGGGTGATACTCTTGTATTTAGGACCAGCCATGGTTTTGGTTGAAGCAGATGTCATGCTGGTTAGAGAAGTGTCATTATGGAGCCTTGATTTTTCTTTCTTTTCTTTTTTTCTATAACAAATGGACTCCAGTAATGGAATTCATGGAAAAGTTGTTCATATACCTGAGGTCACACCTGCATTGGGGAGTAAATGACATCACCTTGATGAGAACCACACCAAGTGACATTAACCAGTAAGCACCTTCTGGCTCTACCGATAGTTAATATATCAAAATACTTCTGTACTAGCTGCTGATTTAAGCCCCTGGGAGCTCCCTCTCTTCATCCTCCAGCACTAATCCAGCCCCCCAAATCCCTCCTGTGAGGTCACTTACATTCCTTGAGTTCTAAACACTTGAACAGATAGCCTCCTGCTTCAGCTCTGGGACAAACAGATGCATGCTTATTAGTTGATGCCAAGCCTCCAAGTTGTCAAATATTTTGAATATTACTCCTGGAGTCATAATATCAGCCTGCTAGTTTGTTAGTTGAGACTTTCCTATTCTCAAAGGCGAGGGCGTCTTGTGGTCTAAAAAATAATCTTTTTGGAAGACCTGTTTCTTTTCACAGGAATATTTCTTTTACTCCATTGAATCTTTCTAAACGGGAATGTTTAAACACCCTGGATTTTTTTTTAATCAAAATGTATGTCTTGGTCCATAAGGTAAGGAAATCAATCAAATACAATTTTGTTCATTACTGAAAAAGACCTTAAGTCATAGTTCAAAAGTGCTTGCTGCCCTTTCATACTTAAATTATGAAAAAAAATATATTTTGATTAAAACTAGTTTTTGAAAGTATATGCTTAGTCCATAACAGCATTATCACTCTTAGGAATGAATCTCTCTTGCCGTTATCTTGGAGCTTATTTATAATTTTTCAATAAGCTAGTGTATATAACTTTTTACATTTTATTTCAACAGAGTAAAAAATCAATGGTGAAATTTTCAGGCTACAAGGACATGGTCTTCCATGTAACCAAGGACAAAGTTTTATCTTTCCTATCTTTTTGGAGAGGAACACAATTAACTACATGTCATTCTCCTTCCTTTTTTTTTCTTTTCTTTTTGAGTGAAAACTAATTTCAGGCATAAAAATTTTCCTTATTAAAAAAGGGCACTGGTTAAAACCAGGTTGTAAATTCTCATATTTGAAACCCAAGGAAGAGATCCTTAAATGGTTCAAGTACTGAAAATGTGCAAAGAGACACAAACAAATTAAGCAGAAGAAGCTTGCACAGTAGGTGGGTCCACTTGCTTCACCAGTGTAGAGTTATGTTGGCACTGTTAATTACATGTATCATAAATATTATATTCCAGATTTTTTTTTAGTTTATATGAGTCTTGCCATTATATATTTCATATATTCTTCTGGGTCAAAATTTATGTCCTATATTTAAATTTCCTAGTGATTGTATTCCTTGCTCTTTTGTTTAAACCTATATTTCTTCATTTAGGAGAGAGGCTGATAAAGATAGATAAAGTGTAGTACTTATAAAATATAGATGGAGCATTTAGTTAAACTCCTCATTAGGAAGCCTGGGAAGCCAATGCTTTGTAATCAGTTACAAAAATATCTTTTTGCATTAGTTATATTAAGACAAAGCAGTAAAGCATGGGACTCTTGCTTGCTCTGCGTAAGTTCTGCTTTTGAACATTCTGCGTGCAAAAGAACTGGCAACAGATAAATTGCACAGGGCACAGAAAGTCCTGATTCTTCTAGGTTTCAACTCATTTTGGCTTGGGGCAGCGTATCCTGGAAATATTTCAAAATGAGCCCTGGCAAAATTTCATGTGACAGGGCTGGTCTTTCTTCACGTGTTTTAGGTAATTATCATCACCTTTAGTATTCCCAAGTTGTCTTCCTTGTCTGCTGAAGCTGTGCAAGCTATCCTTTTCAATATATGTCCATCTGTCTTTTGCCAAGGTAGAGTCATGAAATGTTTCCTTCCACCTCTTCATCACACCCTACAAAGAGCACGCACTACTTCATCAAACTAGATAATCCCACTTGGGTTCCTATATATCTCTACAAGTCATAGCCAGTGCTCCAACCTCTTACACACTACAGCTCATCTAGAAAATGATACAAATGTGTATAGCATGCACCAAGACAGAAAAAGAAGGACAGAATGGGTTCAGTATCCCAGCACATTTGTAACATATTCTGGGGGCATGCACGCACCTGGTGGGGAATTCTGTCATAAACTAAGGCGCTTTGGATTGATTTCCTTCAGCTTGAAATAATAGCAGAGCAACATACCTTCTCAAGCCTTGTGCATCCTTTTTTCCATCTGAAAAATCATTCATTTATTCAGTCTAACATGGTAAGCTATATATAGCCAGACTCTATGCCTCTGTGCTAGATGAGGCATGCAAAAATAAGAATGTCACATTTTCTTCTACTTAGAGGATTTACATATTTCTAAATATAAACTCTACCAGCAGGACATTCATTTTTTTCCCCCTGCTTTCCCCTCCAACTCTCTGTCTTCTGCAGTGAATTATAGTATTCTTATACCCAGTTGGTTCTTGGTTTATCAACAGAAAGCATTTTTGTCCTCTTGGGTTACTGAACAGGCAGCCTGCTTCTCTTTTCTGAAATGTATGAGTACAACTTTAAGATATTATCAAACATCTTAAGCAACTCAAACTCTGTTAGGAAAATAGAACATTATAAATTTTAGATACAGATTTGTTCTAATAAGATATCACAATTGAAGCAGAAGTCAAGGAAACCAGACATCTATTGAATGTCAACATATAGAACAATGTGCTGTTTTTGATCTCCTTGTTTTTCAAAGCTGGAACCCTTGATCAGGGCTGCTTTCATGGGTGTTAGATTGTGTAGTCACACAGGGTCCCATGCTTAGAAGGACCCCGCACTTGGGTTCAGCTCTACTATTGCTATCTTGAATAACTTAAACATTTCTGGACAATGTGCGCACATTTTCACTTGGCACTGGGCCTGTGAATTACATAGCAAGTCCCGCCCCTGATATATTGTTCTGGTGTTAGTACCTTCTTTGCCTTTGCTGCTAAACAGTCCATTGAAACCTGTAGTTTCACTGACAAAGGACAGCCTTAAGCTATGGAGGAACTGAGAAATTTGGAATCCTGGTGCTACACTTTGGAGGACTTGCAACCTCACTGAGAGGCACCTCTTCCTGCCTCTTCTTTCCAGCCATCAACTAGTTCAGTCTATCAGCTGAGGTGTTAATAACAGCAGCCAGTCTGCTTATGGGAGCTGCCTTCTGTTGCTCCTGGCAAGGCCCAAGGAGACTCTCACCTTTTGGTGATATTTCTCTGCCACGCCTCATCTTTTGAACTTTCCTTCTTTCAAATCAGAATGGAGGCAAAAAAATATATACGTATAAAAGGAGAAGAGAGAAGGCCAGGTCTCCTGCCTCTGCTCTTCAGTGAGCCCTGTCCAGCTGTGTGGTATTTTACTCCCAGATAGGTCCCATGTTTACTCCTGTTACCATGGTGATGAGTTGCTCTCTACAAAGTCATTTTTTACCTTCCCTTTCTTCAACGGGAAATTTGCATTTTATAACTTTTCCTTGAAGACTGCTCTTCTTGGCAACCCAGCTTCACTTCTTTCACTGGATGAACAGACTTGCTTTTTAGATTTAAAGAAACTAAGCTTCTTTCTAATAGTTTTACAATTAATTTGTACATGATTTAACTTTTTTTCTTTACCCCATCACATAACTTAATAAGAAATTTTACCTCAAATCTCAACACAGAGTGATCAAATATTTGGGTTGTGTAAGATGAGTATTAACATAGTTTATATCAAAACACTGCTTATGTACTTGTACTTGGCATATAATTTGACTTACTATAAAGTTAAGATATGCAATGAAGGGCTTCCCTGGTGGCACAGTGGGTGAGAGTCCGCCTGCCTGCAGGGGACATGGGTTCGTGCCCCGGTCCGGGAAGATCCCACATGCCGCAGAGCGGCTAGACCCGTGAGCCATGGCCGTTGGGCCTGCACATCCGGAGCCTGTGCTCCGCAATGGGAGAGGCCACAACAGTGAGAGGCCCGCGTACCACAAAAAAAAACAAAACAAAAAAATATGCAATGAAGAAATTACTAGGGAAACATGTCCAAGAGAGGGAATATTTCTCAAAATTTGATTAAGGGGTTGAAATTTAAAACTATACAGCTATGTATCACCCCAATTAAAACAAGAGAAAAAACTGGAACGATAGGAACCATAATATTTCTTAGTGTGGAACAAGTGGATGATGTTTTATAAATAGTGACAAAGAGGAGGCTATTTTAAACCTTTTGACTTCCTGTTGATAAAAATAGATGAACCTGAAGTTTAGAAGAGGTTCCACTAATTTGCCATTCATTGGATATCTTTTTAAGGATGTAACTTCATAAAAAGCTACATCTGTGTAGGAATAAATTTTGCTGCAGATATCCAGCTGACAAAGTAAAGGTACTACAATTGGTAAAGATTTATTACTTCTATGGTTGTGACCTGCATAAGGCAAGTGCAAAGAGAAACAAACCCCATGCCTGGATTTGCTTCTTAGAGAGCTCAATGCTGAGAAATAATTGAATTTGAAGTTCAGCTTTGGAACTCATTAGTTTTGTAGTCTTTGTTATCTAACTTCTATGACCTCATTTACTCTGGTAAAACTGGGCTAATTATACCTATATCATAAGTAGATATTACCTTTAATTAGGAAGAAGCAATGAGATAGAATATGCAAAATGTTTATTAGGGGCTAGCTAGTATCTTTGAAATTACTAAATGTTACTTGGAATTTCCTGAAACTTAGCTGTGGGGAATACCATTTTTTAGCAACACCACTCTTTTCAACCATGTCCATGAGATTCTAATCTCCAAGATTGATATATTTTGGATTTAAGCTAAATGTACCCATCTTGCGCATGCTTATCCATTATTTTCTAATAACATTATTGGAATATTTACAAACATGGTGACATAGACAATTTCAGGGCATTAGACATTTCAAGAAAAGAAAGTAGGTGCTTTCACTTCAATTGTTCAGTGATCAGATGTCCCAGAGGTTGCCTAAGCCTTCATTTCACTTTGCTAGGGGTACACTTGCCTGAAAGAGTGGAGCCTTTGCTAGGATGCCCGGCCTGCAAGAGTATATGTATAACTGAATCATTTTGCTGTACACCTGAAACGAATACAACATTGTTAATCAACTATGCTCCAATATAAAATTTAAAAAAATTAAAAATTTAAAAAAGAGAGTACGAAGAGAAGCTGCTCAATTGAAGCAGGCAGGAGAACAAGTAGCTTCAGGGCAAGCATTTGGGCAAGCATCCCTTGTGGACTTAGCATCATTCTGTTGCTTGGTTTCAAGCCAGGAAACTTGTTTCTGATATTGTTTTTAATTACAGAAGAAGCATCTTATGGATTTCCTGTCCATCTTAATAGTGCATTTCAATATTTTATAACTAAATCACTATTGCTTCTGTCACATCTGTCTTATATTTGACACACTGGAGGGTGAGGGAGAAATGATTAGAGACAATGTTTATATGAAAGTAATGTCAGGGGATCTGCTATGCCTGGATGCATTATTTCTTCCCACACTTGAAATTATGCCACTTCCTCACCTCAAATTACAGATATAACACATCATCATCTGGAATATTCAAGCAACACAAAAGAAGTATTAAAGAAAAATAAAACTACAATCTCACTCCTGGGCATGACACTAATGAACATTTCTATTGACCATTGTTTCAGACATCTCTTTGTACACATATGCACACATGCATCTATATGCACATACATGGACACTGATGTATATGCAAATTTATGTATAAATGGGATCATATTATATATGCTTCTTTGCAACATGCTCCTTTCTTTTCTCCTTCCTTGCTCCTTTCCTTCCTTCCTTCCTCTCATCCTCTGTAAATTCTGTCCTCTCTTCCATCCTACCCTCCCTCTCTTTCTATCTTTTATTTCTCTGTTCAGGAACAGAAAGTTGAGTTAATTATATACATACATCCATGGCATATTATAATCATTAATAATTATCATTATAGTCCATGCTATATCCCTCTTCATAAGTTGTATGTATATTTGATTATGTCATTGTTATTCCTACTTCCCACTCTCATTACTGTCTTCCTCATCCAAAGCTGATGTTCTACAGGTTTAATGCACATCTTTTTGTTCCTATCTGAAAGTTGTGTATAGTTGTATGTTTGCATGCATTTTTCACTTACATGAATGTTCTTGCTTTGTTTTTCAGATATTCTTGTTTCTTTTTTTGCTCAGAACTATCCTTGCTATTATCTGTGTGCCTAATCCATTGTTTCTAACAGCTGCCTGTTGGGCCATGGATTGCATCCTCTATTCATTCCTCCATGATGGGCATTTGGTTATTGCCAACTCACTACCCCTTGCACAATGCTGCAATAAAAGTTTTCTTATTTTTTTTCTTTTCCATTATGGTTTATTACAGGATATTGAATATAGTTCCCTATTCTATACAATAGGACCTCATTGTTTATCCATTCTATATATAATAGTTTGCATCTGCTAGACCCAAACTCCCAGTCCATCCCTCCCCCATCTCCCCTTCCTTTTGGCAACCACAAGTCTGTTCTCTGTGCCTGTGAGCCTGTTTCTGTTTTGTAGAAGTTTGTGTCATATATTAGTTTCCACATATAAGTGATATCGTATGGTATTTGTCTTTCTCCTTCTGACTTACTTCGCTTAGTATGATAATCCCTAGGTTTATCCATGTTGCTGCAAATGGTATTATTTCATTTTTTTATGGCTGAGTAATATTCCATTGTATATATATACCACATCTTCTTTATCCATTCACCTGTCGATGGACATTTAGGTTACTTCCATGCCTTGGCTATTGTAAATAGTGCTGCTATGAACATAGGGGTGGATGTATGTTTTCAAATTATAGTTTTGTCCTGACATGTGCCCAGAAGTGGGATTGCTGGATCATATGATAACTCTATTTTTAGTTTTTTGAGGAACCTCCATACTGTTCTTCATAGTGCCTACACCAATTTCAAATATTTTCTTAGATGCTCCCTTATGGGTTTGTGAGAAAATTTCTTTGGAGTGTATAAAAGGAACAGAACTGCTGAGTCATGGAGAGGTTGTTTATGCTTAATCTGACTAAATGTGCCAAGTTTCACTTAGTCAACACTAGGGATTCTAATGTTGATGGAGACTCTGGCCTTGCTACACAGAATCCAGAGTTCTCAGAAGGACAAGAGGTGGTCAGCCACCTGAGATGAGCACCAACCCTCTGTGATCCCCTTGGGACTGTGGTCAAGTTACTCTAACTGGTTCAGTGTATACCTGTTCTAGGCTAGAAGACAGAACCTGGGTCATCCATTCAACACATTTGAAGACTTGAATGAGTTATTTCTCACAAAATGGGCAAAGACTTCCCCACGGGTAAGGTCATAGATTTGAAACTATTTTTTCTTCAAAAGTGAATGGATATCTTTTCGGTTAATGAATATAACTAAATTGTCTCCTTTTTTGATGGCTCCAGAGAATTACTTTGCATTTACTTTTACTTTGCTTCATTTTCTCAACTCTTTAGTGATACACAGTGAAGATTAGTTTTAGTTTTGTACTCTTATAAACAAAGCTGCAGTGAATATCCTCACCCATATAAATTCTTATGCACTTGATCTTTTTCCTCCTTAGTGAAAGATACTAGATGTGAAATTGCTCCAGTAAAAGTCATACACATTTTACTTTTTGATTTTCATTATCAAATTTCTCTATAAAAATGCTGTACATTTTTCTACAGCCTCACACACAATGTATGGAAATATCAGTTTCCTCCATTCTTGACAATGCTGGATTTATCTATCCTTGGTAATCTGATATTAGTTTTTACAGTTATTCTTTTAGTGAAGATGAATATTATAAATATATTTACTGACATTTGTATAAATTTTTGTCTTTTGCAAATAGTTTTTATTAGACCATTTGTATTATTTTATTTTTTATGTGCAATACATATATTGTATACATACAAAGTACTTAACTGTGCAAATCAAAGGAAAGCAGACAACACAATTTTTTTTTAATGGACAAAAGACTTGGATGCACCTCACTAAAAGAGTATAATCAAGGCTGATAGGCATATGAAAATCTATTCAAAATAAATATTCTCCATAGTGGATGTATCAATTTACATTCCCACCAAACAGATGAACCTATTTTCAAAGCAGAAGTAGAGACACAAAAGTAAAGAACAGATGTATGGACACCGATTGGGGACAGGGGCGGGTGGCAGGAGGAATTGGGAGACTGGGATCGACATATATACAATGTGATGTATAAAATAGATAAACTAATGAGAACCTGCTGTATAGCACAGGGAACTCTACTCAATTCTCTGTGGTGACCTAAATGGGAAGGATATCCAAAAAAGAGGGGATATATGTATATGTATAGCTGATTCACTTCACTGTACAGCAGAAACTAGCACAACATTGTAAAGCAAATATACCCCAATTTAAAAAAATCAATATTCTCAAGGACATAAAATGAAAACCACAAAGAAATACCAGTAAACATCTAACAAAATAGATAAAATGAACCATAACACAATAGCTAGTGTCAGTAAGCAAGTGGAATTCTCATAAGCTGCTGGTGGGAGAGTAGACCAGGCACAGTGCTTGACAGTATCTACTAAAGCTCAGCATACATAAACCTTAAACCCCAGTAATTCTACTATGTATACACCCAACTTGAAATAGTTATATACATTTCCTAAAATAATTTATAAGAGTGTTTTTAACAGCATTATTGCAATTACCAAAAACTGGAAATAATGCAAATAGCCACCAACAGCAGAAGGGATAAATGAACCATGGTATAGTCATATAATAGAGTACTATATAGGAAAAAAACAGAAAAATTTGTTACTTGGGACAGCATGGAAATTCAGAATACAAATCGTTAGGGAGTTTGGGATTGACAAGTGCACACTGCTATATTTAAAATGGATAACCAACAAGGACCTACTATATAGCACAGAGAACTCTGCTTAATATTATGTAACAACCTAAATGGGAAAAGAATTTGAAAAAGAATAGAGGACCTTCAAGAAGGCACAGGAGAAAGACGTGGAGATGACCTGCCTCCCAACAAATAGATCAAAAATACATATACATTTGGAACAACTACAGAACACCTACTGAACACTGGAAGAAGACCTCAGACTTCCCAAAAGGCAAGAAACTCCCCATGTACCTAGCTGAGTGGCTGACAAGGTCTTGGAGCTCTGGCCGGGTGTCAGGCCTGAACCTCTGAGGTGGGAGAGCAGAGTTCAAAACATTGCTCCACCAGAGACCTCCTGACACCATGCAATATCAATTGGTGAGCGCTCTCCCAGACTTATCTATCTCAACGCAAAAACCCAATACCACTCAATGACCAGCAAGCTCCAGTGCTGGACATCCCATGCCAAACAACTAGCAATACAGGAAGACCACCTCACCTGTTAGCAGAGAGGCTGCCTAAAGTCATAATAAGGTCACAGACATGCCAGAACACAATACCGGATGTGACCCTGCCCACCAGAAAGACATGATCCAGCCTTATCCACCAGAACACAGGCACCAGTCCCCTCCATCAGGAAGCCTACACAACCCACTGAACCAACCTTAAGCACTGGGGGTAGACATGAAAAACAACAGGAACTATGAACCTGCAGCCTGTGAAAAGGAGACCCCAAACACAGTGAGTTAAGCAAAATGAGAAGACAGATAAATACACAGCAGATGAAGGAGCAACTTAAAAACGCAACAGACCAAACAAATGAAGAGGAAATAGGCAGTCTACCTGAAAAAGGATTCAGAGTAATGATAGTAAAGATGATCCAAAATCTTTGAAATAGAATGGAAAAAAATACAAGACACCTTTAACAAGGACCTAGAAGAACTAAAGAGCAAAAAACAATGAAGAACAACATGATAAATGAAATTAAAAATTCTCTAGAAGGAATCAATAGCAGAATAACTGAGGCAGAAAAACAGATAAGTGACCTGGAAGATAAGATAGTGGAAATAACTACCACAGAGCAGAATAAAGAAAAAAGAATGAAAAGAATTGAGGACAGTATCAGAGATGATTGGGACAACATTAAATGCACCAACATTCGAATTATAGGGGTCCCAGAAGAAGAAGAGAAAGAGAAAGGGACTGAGAAAATATTTGAAGAGATTATAGTTGAAAACTTCCTTAATATGGGAAAGGAAATAGTCAATCAGGTCCAGGAAGTGCAGAGAGTCCCATACTGCATAAATCCAAGGAGAAACACATCAAGACACATATTAATCAAACTACAAAAAAAATTATACAGAGAAAAAATATTAATATCAACAAGGGTAAAGTAATAAATAACATAGAAGGGAATTCCCAAAAGGTTAACAGCTGATCTTTCAGGAGAAACTCTGCAAGCCAGAAGGGAGTGGCAGGACATATTTAAAGTGATGAAGGAGAAAATCCTACAACCAAGATTACTCTACCCAGGAAGGATTTCATTCAGATTCAACGGAGAAATTAAAAACTTTACAGACAAGCAAAAGCTAACAGAATTCAGCACCACCAAACCACCTTTACAACAAATGCTAAAGAACTTCTCTAGGCAGGAAACACAGGAGAAGGAAAAGACCTACAATATCAAACCCAAAACAGTTAAGAAAAGGAAAATAGGAAAGTACATAGTGATAATTACCCTAAATATAAATGGATTAAATGCTCAAACAAAAGACATAGACTGGAGGAATGGAGAAAAAAATAAGACCCATATATATGCTGTCTACAGGAGACACACTTCAGACCTAGGGACACATACAGACTGAAAGCGAGGGTATGGAAAAAGATATTCCAAGCAAATGGAAATCAAAAGAAGCTGGAGTAGCAATTCTCATATCAGACAAAATAGACTTTAAAATAAAGACTATTATAAAAGACAAGGAAGGACACTCCATAATGATCCAAGGATCAATCCAAGAAGAAGATATAACAATTGTAAATATTTATGCACTCAAAATAGAAGCACCCACAAAAGGCAAATGCTAACAGCTGTAAAAGGGGAAATCAGCAGTAACACAATAATAGAAGGGGACTTTAACACGCCACTTTCACCAATGGACAGATCATCCAAAATGAAAATAAATAAGAAACCCAAGCTTTAAATAACACATTAAAGAAGATGGACTTAATTGATATTTATAGGACATTCCATCCAAAAACATCAGAATACACTTTCTTCTCAAGTGCTCGTGGAACATTCTCCAGGATAGATCATATCTTTGTTTATAAATCAAGCCTTGGTATATTTAGGAAAATTGAAATGTTATCAAGTATCTTTTCTGACCACAATGCTATTAGACTAGTATCACTTAGAGGAAAAACACTGTAAAAAATATAAACACATGAAGGTTCAACATTACACTACAATATGACCAAGAGATCACTGAAGAAATCAAAGAGGAAATCAAAAAACACCTAGAAACAAATGACAGAGAAAACACAAATCAAAACCAATGGGACGCAGCAAAAGCAGTTCTAAGAGGGAAGTTTATAGCAATACAATTCTACCTCAAGAAACAAGAAACACCTCAAATAAATAACCTAACCTTACACCTAAAGCAATAAGAGAAAGAAGAACAAAAAACCCCCAAAGTTAGTAGAAGGAAAGAAATCATAAATATCTGATCAGAAATAAATGAAAAAGAAATGAAGGCAACCATAGCAAAGATCAATAAAACTAAAAGCTGGTTCTTTGACAAGATAAACAAAATTGATAAATGATTAGCCAGATTCAGCAAGAAAAAAAGGGAGAAGACTCAAATCAATAGAATTAGAAATGAAAAAGGAGAAGTAACAACTGACACTGCAGAAATACAAAGGATCATGAGAGATGACTACAAGCAACTCTATGCCAATAAAATGGACCACCTGGAAGAAATGGACAAATTCTTAGAAATGTACAACCTTCTGAGACTGAATCAGGAAGAAATAGAAAATATAAACAGGCAAATCACAAGCACTGAAATTGAAACTGTGATTAAAAATCTTCCAACAGGGCTTCCTTGGTGGCGCAGTGGTTGAGAGTCTGCCTGATGATGCAGGGGACGTGGGTTCGTGCCCCGGTCCGGGAAGATCCCACATGCCGCGGAGCGGCTGGGCCCATGAGCCATGGCCGCTGAGCCTGCGCGTCCGGAGCCTGTGCTCCACAACGGGAGAGGCCACAACAGTGAGAGGCCCACGTACTGCAAAAAAAAAAAAAAAAAAAAAAAAAAAATTCCAACAAACAAAAGCCCAGGACCAGATGGCTTCACAGGCAAATTCTATCAAACATTTAGAGAAGAGCTAACACCTACCCTTCTCAAACTCTTCCAAAATATATCAGAGGGAGGAACACTTCCAAACTCATTCTACAAGGCTACCATCACCCTGATATCAAAACCAGACAAAGATGTCACAAAAAAAAAACACTACAGGCCAATATCACAGATGAACATACATGCAAAAATCCTCAACAAAATACTAGCAAACAGAATCCAACAGCACATTAAAAATATCATACACCATGATCAAGTGGAGTTTATCTCAGGAATGCAAGGATCCTTCAATATATGAAAATCAATCAATGCGGTACACAATATTCACAAATTGAAGGAGAAAAACCATATGATCCTCTTAATTGATGCAGAAAAATGTACTGACGAAATTCAATACCAATTTATGATAAAAACTCCCCAAAAAGTAGGCACAGAGGACATTACCTCAACATAATAAAGGCCATATATGACAAACCCACAGACAGCTTAATTCTCAATTGTGAAAACTGAAAGCATTTCCACTAAGATCAGGAGCGAGACAAGGTTGCCCACTCTCACCACTATTATTCAACATAGTTTTGGAAGTCTTAACCACAGCAATCAGAGAAGGAAAAGAAACAAAAGGAATCCAAATTGTAAAAGAAGCAGTAAAACTGTCACTCTTTGCAGATGACATGTTACTATACATAGAGAATCCTAAAGATGCTACCAGAAAACTGCTAGAGCTAATCAATGAATTTGGTAAAGTAGCAGGATACAAAGTTAATGCACAGAAATCTCTTGCATTCCTATACACTAATAATGAAAAATCTGAAAGAGCAATTAAGGAAACATTCCCATTTACCACTGCAACAAGAAGAATAAAATACCTAGAAATAAGTCTACCTGAGGAGACAAAAGACCTGTATGCAGAAAACTATAAGACACTGATGAAAGAAATTAAATATGATACAAACAGATGGAGAGATATACCATGTTCTTGGATTGGAAGAATCAACATTGTGAAAATGACTCTACTACCCAAAGCAAACTACAGATTCCATGCAATCCCTATCAAATCACCCATGGCATTTTTCACAGAGCTAGAGCAAAAAATTTCTCAATTTGTATGGAAACACAAAAGATCCTGAATAGGCAAATCAATCTTGAGAAAGAAAAACGGAACTAGAAGAATCAGGCTGCCAGACTTCGGACTCTACTACAAAGCTACAGTAATGAAGAGAGTATGGTACTGACACAAAAACAGAAATATAGATCAATGGAAAAGTATAGAAAGCCCAGAGATAAACACATGCACATATGGTCACCTTATCTTTGACAAAGGAGGCAAGAATATAAAATGAAGAAAAGAAAGCTTCTTCAATAAGTGGTGCTGGGAAAACTGGACAGCTACATGTAAAAGAATGAAATTAGGACACTCGCTAACATCATACACAATAATAAACTCAAAATGGATTAAAACCTAAATGGAAGGCGAGACACTATAAAACTCTTCCAGGGAAACTTAGAACACTCTATGACATAAATTACAGCAAGATCCTTTTTGACCTACCTCCTAGAGAAATGGCAACAAAAACAAAAATAAACAAATGGGACCTAATGAAACTTAAAAGCTTTTGCACAACAAAGGAAACCATAAACAAGACGAAACAACAACTCTCAGAATGGGAGAAAGTATTTGCAAATGAAGCAACTGACAGTGGATTAGTCTCCAAAATTTACAAGCAGCTCATGCAGCTCAATATCAAATAAACAAACACCCCAATCCAAAAATGGGCAGAAGAGCTAAATAGACATTTCTCCAAAGAAGATACACAGATTGCCAACAAACACATGAAAGGATGCTCAGCATCACTAATCATTAGAGAAATGAAAATCAAAACTGCAATGAGGTATCACCTCACACCAGTCAGAATGTCCAGCATCAAAAAGTCTACAAACAATAAATGCTGGAGAGGGTATGGAGAAAAAAGTACCCTCTTGCCCTGTTGGTGGATATTTAAATTGATACAACCTCTATGGAGAACATTATGGAGGTTCCTTAAAAAACTAAAAATAGAACTACCATACGACCTAGCAATCCCACTACTGGGCTTATTCGCTGAGAAAACCATAATTCAAAAACAGTGATGTACCACAATGTTTATTGTAGGTCTATTTACAATAGCCAGGACATGGAAGCAACCGAAGAGTCCATTGACAGATGAATGGATAAAGAAGACGTGGCTCATATACACAATGGAATATTACTTAGACATAAAAAGGGACAAAATTGAGTTATTTGTAGTGAGGTGAATGGACATAGAGTCTGTCATACAGAGTGAAGTGAGTTAGAAAGAAAAAAACAAATACCATATGCTAACACATATAAATGTAATCTAAGAAAAAGAAAATGTTTCTGAAGAACCTAGAGGCAGGACAGGATAAAGACACAGACATAGAGAATGGACTTGAGGACATGGGGAGGAGGAAGGATAAGCTGGGACGAAGTGAGAGAATGGCATTGACATATATACACTACCAAATGTAAAATAGATAGCTAGTGGGAAGCTGCCACATAACTCAAGGAGATCAGCTCGGTGGTTTGTGACCATGTAGAAGGGTGCGATAGGGATGGTGGGAGGCAGACACAAGAGGGAGGCTATATGGGGATATATGTATATGAATAGCTGATTCCCCTTGTTACAAAGCAGAAACTAACACACCATTGTAAAGCAATTATACTCCAGTAAAGATGTTGAAAAATAAGTATAAAAACAAAACAAAAAAACAAGATATAAGGATGTAATGTACAGCACAGAGAAAATAGTCAGTATTGTATAATCACTTTATGTGGAGTATAATTTATAAAAATATCAAATCACTATGCTGTACACCTGAAACTAATATAATATTTAACTCTACTTAACTAAAATAAAAATTAAAAAAACAGAAAAAGAATAGATACATGTATATGTATAACTGAGTAACTTTGCTGTACACCTGAAAATATCACAACATTGTTAATCAACTATACTCCAAAATAAAATAAAAAGTAGAAAAAGAAAAGAAAAGAAATACAAATGAATGAAAGGCAGACACAAAAGTGTACAAAACGTATGGTTCTATGATTATTATTATTTTTTTTAATAACAAACTCATCTATGGGGTTTGAAGTCATAATATTGGTTACTCCTAATGAAAGGGTGATGGCTGGGATGGGAGCATGAGAGAGTTTTCTGGGGTTCTTACAATGATCCACATCTTGATTTGGGTGACACTTAAATGCATATGTTCAGTTTGTAAAGTTCAGATTCCACACTTATTTGTGCACTGTTCTGTACATATGTCATAATCTTACTTAAAAATTTAGGCAAAAATGTGACTTGACAAAATCCAACCAAGTAAGACAAGATTCAAAATAAAGAACTCAATAATAGGGTATCTAAGGAGAGAAATTCTTAGTTCCCACTGAATCCACTTAGGTACAGAACTAAGGCTAAACTACCATTAAAAAACAGAAATGTATCAACTGCAACAATCTAAATTTATATAGTAAAATTCAGTTTCCATTATTCTATCACACAAAAACAGCTAGATAGATCTTCACCAAATTTAGATGGCATTATATATTTGGGGCAATCTGACTTCAACTATAGGCTACATGGTGTAAATTTTTTTATATATTTTATTTTTTTACAGTAGGTCCTTTTTGGTTATCTATTTTAAATATAGCAGTGTGTTACTGTCGGTACTTGTATTATTATTATTTGAAAGATCTCCATGTGGGCAAAGGCTGAGCGAATATCACTGACCTCAGTTTCTCATTTTTTAGTACTTAGTAGCTGCTTGATAAACAATTTATTGAATAAACATTAATGTTTGTCATATATTTTTGCAGTTTTTATTGTTTGCTTTTAAATTTTATTTTGTTGATTTTTGCTACATATCCTTATCTCTAACTACATATATTTTGACATAATCTGTCTTTTTCCCTATGATATTTCATTGTCATGTATTTTTAGTCTTGTTTATTCCCAAAAGTATAAGCATATTTGAGACCTATTTTATTCTAGTACTTTTGTGGTTTTATTTTTTAACATTAAGTTTTCCAATTCATGAAGAATGAACTTGGTGAAATTAGTGAAATAGGGTCTTGGTTTACATTTTTCCAACCACTTTTATTGACTAATCTGTCTTTTATATATAAGGTCACAGTTATATTATACTAAATTCCTATGCATACTGGATCTATTTAATAATTCTATAATAACTTCCACTAATCTGTTACTTAGGCTATCTTTCTTATAATTTTGATTTTCTTTACTTTGAATACATAACACAGTCATATGGTTCAAAATTCAGAAGACACCAAAGGGTATACAGGAAAATGTTTTTCCTATCCTGTTACCCATTACCTTACCAATCAAGTCTTATAAGCAAACAACTGGGGCCCTGACCATTCTTTTTGAAAAAATAGTATATTATAGGGATTGTTATGCATCTTACCTTTTCTAAAGCTTAACAATAAATCCTACTACGTCAGTACAAATGCATTTGTATTTCTAGCAGACATTGACAAGTGGCCCTCCATAGAGGTTGCCCTAACTTATGTAGTAGTTGCTATATTTTGTAGTAATTGTTTAGTAGTAGTTTTGTTTTGTAGTTGTTTATTCTATCAATAATGGATAAAAATGTCTACCTCCATCTTCTCATACATGTGCTGTGTCTGTTATTTGGTAGCATTGTATTTTTACCTAGGTTACTTTTAAATACCATTACATAATTAAATAGCAGATTTTTTTTTGAAAATTCAGAGATTTATGGGCTATGAGACATTTCTATTTAATGAAACATTTCAGACATAGGAAATCTTTTGAATTTTCATTTTAATTTAAGTATGCACTCATTTTAGTAACTGTAGTTGTTTATCTTGTCTACTTCTAGTATGATTTACAGATATAAAGATTAAATATGGACTGTCCATTGCTTAATTAATACTATCTAATACACATCTATTTCACACACATCTAATACATTATTTTTGACAATGCCTTAAATGTTTGAAATTTTGTTAGTTTCAACTCTAAAATTTAGATATGTTTTAGTAAATTAGAGTGTAATGCCAAAGAGAAAATGAAGAAAAAAGGTTATAAATCAAAGATCTTCCCAAGTTGTCTGATTTTTATCTCAAAAGGTACTTTTATCTCATGAGCAGAATATGAGAAGTGTCATGTAAGAAAAAAGTAAACAAACAAGTCTTCAAATAAATCCTACTCAGGACAAATAATAATTTGGCAATAATTACTAAAACATATGGTTTTAGTAATTATCATCGAATTGCAACAAGAAAAACGTGGAATGTATGGTCAAGTCACAACCAGTTCAGAAATGATTCCCTCTGACATGAAATTTTTCTAGTCCATTTTAAGATGTGTAATTATATTTTTAAAAATTCTACTTAACAAAACATTGGTAGCATACCATTTTCTAAAGAGAGACTTGGCCTAAATCCTTCTATCAGAATATACTCAGCCTGCTCAATAGATTAGAATTCACTTTGAGGATTTATTTTCACTTTTAGAAAATTACATCATTTTGTATTATTTTACTTTGGTTTCCAGACATATCATACTCCTGCAAAGACTGAAGTCCAAAATTAAGGCATTGTCAGTACTGTACTCCCTCTGAAGGCACTAGGGGAGGATCCTCCCTGGCCTCGTCTTGTCTCTGGTGGCTCCAGGCTTCCCTTGGCTTATGGCTGTATCACTCCCATCTCTGCCTCCATCGTCACATGGCCTATTCTTTCTGTCTCTCCCCTGTGTGCCTCTTATATGGACATTTGTCATTGGATTTAGAGCCTGTTTGGAAAATCCAAGATAAATCTCATTTCAAGACCTTTAATTATATCTATAAAGACCTTTTTTCCAAAAAAATTAAAAAGTCACATTTAAAGATTCTGGGGCTTAGAATGTGAACATATTTTGGGGGGAGGGCACCTTCAACCCAACTGCACTCCTATTTTGATGTTCTAGAACTTTATAAAAATGGAATAATACTTATATCCATCTCTGTGTCTGGCTTCTTTCACTGTTTTCTTTTTAGAAAAGAAATCTTCACAGAAGACACTTCTGGAACATCTCTACAATTAATCTGGTTCCCTGTGAGACCAGAAGGACCTGAACAGAGCAGTGATGACTCCGTTTGTCCGTGGATGATAAAATCTGGCAACTTCTACAGAGCACTTGCCAGTCCAGCCTTCCTATCTAGCACATCTTAGAGCAAAATCCTACATTTGCTCTAGGGATTTTAACCTGAGATTTCTCAGTTCTAGGAGAATTGGTATATAGGAATTGAACTCACTCCCACTAAACTGTCATATAAGAGTGCCTCCGAAGGAATCAATTGAGGTATAGCCTTGCTTTGAATAATAATATCCTCAAAGTCACAAATATAAAGAGACTCATAGCTCTAGATTCAGCCCTTTTCATTTACCTGAGATTCATTGTAATGCATTTGTTTCCTCCTCTTTAATGGATGGATATTGATTCCTTAAAATTTAAATTTTGTTTCAAATACATATTTATGATATCATTGTCTGCATTCAAGCAGGCGATTTTAAGATGATCTATAAGTATAACCATGCAAATCCATTGCTCAAGTGAATTCTGCCAAGATATTTCTCATTAATCTTGGGAACATTGCAAGTGCGTTTATTAATACGGAGGACTTTGTGTTAGAATGCCATGAACCTTTCTGACATATTAAGCCATTTTTAATTTGCTCTTACCATTGAAAACCTCTCTTTCTCAAAGATATTAGATAACTCTAGGGTGTTAAGCAACATAAAGTTATTTAGGGGTGCAAGGAAGAACAGTAGTTATTAATCTTATGCAAACACCTAGCTAATTTTCAAAGGATCCAAGCACCACCACAAATGAGAAGATCCATGGACTATCTGGGGGGAAGATAATTTCCTGTGTATTTAATTGATCCTCTGTTACTTTTCTCTTGACAGGTATAGTTCACTAATGGAATTTGCCCAGTGCCACCATTATTAGAAATGTCAGTGTGACATTTGATTAATCTAGTCTACTTAGACTTGGAACACAAACCATGTGTTTATTCTAACAACATAATTAATTACTATTCCCTCTTTTTGTTTTCAATATATTTAACATTTCCATCTTTAGCCTATATGTGCATTATACCTTTTCAGTAGGTCAGGTCCATTCCATGGGTCCTGCCTATGAGATACCACAGACTGGTAGAACATCAGAAACTTGAATCAATTTTGTTACCAGTTTCATTTAAATTTTAATTGGATTTCTTTGGTGATTTCTAGTGCTAGGAATTGAGTGCAGGGCTTGATGACTCTCTTTGCTTTAGGGTTCCTCACTTTGGTTCTAATTTTCCATAGGCTCCTAAGAGAAACCACTTCTTAAACACTACTGTTTTTTTTTCAGCAAAGTTTCCTAGTCTGCGATAATACTGTATAGTCTTATTCATTCATTCATTCAGTCTTTTGTTAGGTCATTCAGTCATCTAACAAATAATTAAAGGTAATAATAGTACAGTAGGGAATAAAAGAGACAAAGTCCCTGCCTACTTGAGCTTACATTTTAGTGAAGGGAGTAGAAACCAACTCAAGCCAAGGCCTATAATTGTGATAAGTGCCATGGAGTGAAAGGTAGCAGGATGAGGAGCTTGGAGGGATGAGTTGTTATGAGGAAGAGTAATTCTTTTATTATGTAAAGGTGGTCAAGATAGGCTTTGTGAAATGATGACATTTGAGTAGACATCCGAAAGCAATGAGGGAGAAAGCTGTGTAGATATCTTGGAGAAGAGCAGTCCAGGCAGAGGGTGAGCAAGCCCAGAAGTCTTGGAGGGGGAACATGCCTAGCATGGAGCCTGAAGAGGCCAGTGAGCACAAGTGGGATGGGATAGAGATAACTCAGATAGTTGGTGCAAGTCAGATCATGTAGGGTCTTGTAGACCACTGAAATATACTAGGTTTTACTTTGGGTGAATTAGAAAGCCACTGGAAGTGACCATGTTAAACTTAACCTGAGCCCTGTGTTCGTGGAAATCAGCAATGGTTCAAGAAATCCCTCTTCTTTTGTATCCTGGGAAATGGCTTACTGCAAAGAATGGCTTACTTCTCCTCATGACTAAGGTAAGACTCAGGGATGATGTCTTTGTTTACTTAGGGAAAGGCCAGATACTGACCCTCCCCATTCTCATTCCTTGTCTCATAAATGATTTGCTGAACTATTTGTCCCCTCTGACCAATTGGAACAAAATGTCTGTTGACCAAACTTTAAAGTTTCTCTCTTCATCACATGGACTCACCCCTAAGGTGAAACAAACATAGGAATTCAGAACAATCTCTTCTTAATGATCTCTCCTGAAAATTGCTCACAAGGAAAGACGTCTTCCGCTCAGCTGTCCCATCAAACTATCTGCTCATCCCACTCTCTCAGGCCTGCCTCTTTCTTGCCTGATTTATTCCTTTTCAAAAAGAAAAGCCGTTTTCTGCTTGACTTTGATTTCTTTGCATACCTCATGGTCTGGGCTTTCTCCCTGTTTCAATAGCAGCCCCCTCCCTCTATAGCAGTATCCCCCTTCCTTTAGTGCAATCGTCTTTTTGAAAATTGTTTTTTCTTAAGTCCAGATTTGTTTTTTATTTGATAGAGGTTTTGAGCAGAGGAGGGACATGGACAGTGGAGGTTTATGAATAAAGGCTCAACATGGGTGCTGAGTAGAGGAAAGTATGTAGAAATGTATAGAGGCACAAGGGAGCTAGTGGGGAGATTACAATTTATTTGCACGCCAAGGAATTTTGCGAGGTTAAGTATAAAACCTCCAGTGTTTGCTAAGAATTTGTCCTGCCTACAGGCTATGTTTAGTCCTCAAAAGTTAAATTTTTGTGGAGCTCATAGATAAATGAAGATTGCTAGGTGGAACAGGCAAGCTGAGTGACATGCTCACATAAGTCTCCTTTTGCCATATTTGAGATTGATGTTTTCAGTGGGAGGGCCCAGGGAATGATGTAAGTTAAGATGTACAACATGATGAACGTCCAAGTTAGAAGAGTCATCTTATTCACCATATGTTTTTACTCAACAAATGTTTAGTAGATACCTCTTTTACAGATCCCAGGTTCTAGGAAACTGCAGTCAAAAAAGACCCACACTTTAAGGAGATATGTATTCTAGTTGAGGGATATGGATTCTAAATAACTAGTCAGTTTAAAAGAGGTGCAGATCGTGGTAGGAAGGAAGTAAACAGAGTTATAGAATAATAGCTGAGGAGGATGGGGACCAAATTTAAATTGGTTGGTCTGAGGAGACCTTTCGGAGTAGGGGACCCTGGAGCTGAGAAGCAGCTGGAATAGTTAGTGAGAAAGTTTTGAGAGGCCAACAATTGAATACAGTCCAGGAATAAGATGTATGTCATTGTGGGGATCTGGAAGAAAGTGTGATGTGAGCTCCGGTCAAACAGAGGAACTGGGTCCAGATCCTGTGGGACCTTGTAAGACATGGTAAGGAGGTGAAATTTTATTCTAAGTGAGATGGAAAGCCAGAAAAATCTGTGAGACACTGATGCTGGAGACTCTTCTTCCTACTAGAATTTTCCCTGCCTATATCTGCTCCCAGGAGCAGAGATAGTAAAAAAAAGGGTTGGGGGGTTATTTCTTGGTACCAACAACTGGGAAAAGAACACTGCTTTACACAAATGGAATAGTTACTTCAGTGAGTGTTATAACTCCTATTGAATTCCAGCCTAGGCCTATCAGATTCAGTTCTACACAAATATGGGGGAGAGATGGAGAAGGAAAGGGAAAGGTTGGGGGAGAGAAAATTAGAGAAGGGAGAGGGAACAATTTAAATAGCATGGTTCAGGTAAATTGATAAGGTTGAAAGGATAAATGAATGATGTCGACCCTTTGAAAAGGAAGCATCAAGGATTTTAATGAGTTTTCAGCCTTGGTGAAGAAGGGAAATTCATTCTTCAGGTGAGTAGGTAACTGATTAGTGATAGTTTTGTATTAGTCTAGTAAAAGCAGTTGAAAGCCCTGGAGAAAGATTAAGTAATGAAGAGTTGGAGGCCTGATAAAACACTATACAGGAGAGGATGAAAATAACCATAAATAGGAAGAACTGACAAGTTGAAATTTTGATATATTTGTTGAAATGTTTTTGTTTTCTACTTCATAGCAGATTTCTTTCATGTTTGTCTTCTAACATTATTTTTTAACATCTTTATTGGAGTATAATTGCTTTACAATGTTGTGTTAGGTGAATCAGCTACATATACATACATCCCCATATCTCCTCCCTCTTGCATCTCCCTCCCACACTCCCTATCCCACCTCTCTAGGTGGACACAAAGCATGGGAGCTGATCTACCTGTGCTATGTGGCTGCTTCCCACGAGCTATCTATTTTACATTTGGTAGTGTATATATGTCCATGCCACTCTCTCACTTTGTCCGAGTTTACCCTTCCCCCTCCCCGTGTTGTTGAAATGTTTTAATCAGAAAACTCTTAAATAAATTAATTTCTGATTATGAGCTCTCTCCATAGAACTACATACTCACAATACTATAAATATAATATTTACACATGTTAATGGACTAGATTATATATTGCAAAACCATATATTTGGGTCATTCATGGGATTTTTTTCAACTGATTATATACAATTTTTGCTTTATATTCAGATTTAAGAACATAATCTTCCTAAATTAGAACTGCTAATTTATAACATTGTTGATAGGGAAAAATAAGTTTCAAGTTTTAATAAAATAATTTAATATACTTTCTGGAATTTGATTAATTTGTTAATTGGAAACCAACTTAATGTAAGTTATATATACATAATATAAATTTATTATAATTTCTAAAATTTATATATATACATACATGTATAAGTTTTAGGCTTGGGTAGCTACAACTTTTGAGTTTATTGGAATAAGATGCATTTTCCCTTTGTTGCATCTGAAAGAGAATGAAAGGATCCTTGTGGTTGCAATGATTATATGAAAAATAGTGGAATTATGAAGTCAGTGTTAGGTAAGTGCTCATGACCACCATTATTTGAAATTTCTTATGGAGAAAGGTGAGAGAAATACTTTCTGAAGGTGCATTTACTCCTTAAGGGCACTGGTTTGTCATTCCACAACATTATGAAGTAATTTTCTAAAAGGCACAGCCCTCTCAACATGTGAAATCCTAGAGCATCACCAAAAGCAAGTTTTGTCCTAGGTACACAGTAGGAACTCCACAAATGTATTCTGAATGGCTACAATTTGAGCAGCTGGTGCTGATGATTATGATTTAACTGTAACCAAAATGTCCATTATGGTTAATTAAATAAGCCTACTCTGAAATGTTCCCTTCACTTGGCTCAATGCAATACAATGCACAGACTTCCAAGGCATTGTGCAGACTCACTGCTAAGTTTCTTGCGCATATTGCAAAGCAAATCTATTCCTATTCATGGTGTGTCTTGGTATGAAAGCGACAGTAAAGGTGTAAACAACTGCATTAGCAGCAGTTACGAAACTTAAATATATAGCATAAAGAGTAATTGTTTTACTGTGGAGAAATAATACGTGCTTTTTAATTTTTAATGTTTCTTTAGGATATGGGTGGAATAATTTCTACTTTTGTCTCAGTAGCACTTAGTGTAATCAAACCTATTTAATGTCACTATTTCTTATTATTCTACATCAATTAATGCACCTCCTTTGCTTATTAGCACATCCAATTCTCCCCCTTATACTCAGGTTGTAAATGAAAGCTGGTCTATGTAAATGGCCCAGAAAAGCAACACACAGAAGCATGTTAGAGGGCAGCTATCCTTAATATATATACATACCACATCATTGTACTCGAACCTAGCATGCAATACAATATAAGGGATCAAGGAAATTGAGCCAGATGACATGAGCACAAGACTATTGATTATGGATATCCTTGAGAGGCACATCTTTGCATGTGTGTAATGTGAATTACAATTATACTACTCTTAGGGCCACAGCCTTGGACAACCCCAGGGGGCAACCACTCAAAGTGTAATCCATGTGAATGGTTACCTCTGGAGTTCTACAGTGCATCTCCTGGAGCCGTATATGATAGCCCTGATATAGATAATGCACCAGTGACAGTATGTTGTCACTGGTGATGACTCTTCTCTCTCTTTCCTTTCTATTTCTTCTAATGTTTCCTCTGGGTTCTCTTCCTCCTCCTTTTTCTTATTTGTTTGATTTCCCCTCTCTATTAGACACAGAAGGTAGTAGAGGAAAACAAATTGAGAAGGGAAAGAAGCCTTCTACTGGAAGGGAGATATCCTAATAATTTAGTCACTTGGTGGTTAGATAAATAATTCAGGTTAACCAGAAAGGGTTAAGCTAACATCAGTGAATTAGCTGAATTAAAAAATAAGTTTTACAACAGAATACACTTTCTTGTCAAGTGCTCATGGAACATTCTCAAGCATAGATCATATCTTGGCACACAAGTCAAGCCTTGGTAAATTCAAGAAAATTGAAATCGCATCAAGTATCTTTTCCGACGACAATGCTATGAGACTAGATATCAATTACAGGAAAAACTCTGTAAAAAATACGAACACATGGAGGCTAAACAATACACTACTTAATAACCAAGAGATCACTGAAGAAATCAAAAAATACCTAGAAACAAATGACAGTGAAAATACAATGACCCAAAACCTATGGAATTCAGCAAAAGCAGTTCTAAGAGGAAAGTTTATAGCAATACTATCCTACTGCAAGAAACAAGAAAAGTCTCAAATAAACAACCTAACCTTATACCTAAAGCAATTAAAGAAAGAAGAACAAAAAACACCCAAAATTATCAGAAGGAAAGAAGTCATAAAGATCAGATCAGAAATAAATGAAAAAGAAATGAAGAAAAGAATAGTAAAGATCAATAAAACTAAAAGCTGGTTCTTTGAGAAGATAGACAAAATTGATAAATCATTCCCCAGACTCACGAAGAAAAAAAGGGTGAAGACTCAAATCAATAGAGCTAGAAAATTAAAAGGAGAAGTAACAACTGGCACTGCAGAAATACAAAGGGTCATGAGAGATTACTATAAGCAACTCTATGCCAATCAAATGGACAACCTGGAAGAAATGGACAAATTCTTAGAAAAGCACAACCTTCCGAGACTGAACCAGGAAGAAATAGAAAATATAAACAGACCAATCACAAGCACTGAAATTGAGACTGTGATTAAAAATCTTTAGACAAACAAAAGCCCAGGACCAGATGGCTTCACAGGTGAATTCTATCAAACATTTAGAGAAGAGCTAATACCTACCCTTCTCAAACTCTTCCAAAATATAGCAGAGGGAGGAACACTACCAAACTCATTCTACAAGGCCACCATCACCCTGATACCAAAACCAGACAAAGACATCACAAAGAAACAAAACTACAAGTCAATATCACTGCTGAACATAGATGCAAAAATCCTCAACAAAATACTAGCAAACAGAATCCAACAGCACATTAAAAGGATTATACAACATGACCAAGTGGGGTTTATCCCAGGAATGCAAGGATTCTTCAACATACACAAATCAATCAATGTGATACACCATATTAACAAATTGAAGGAGAAAAACCATATGATCTTCTCAATACATGCAGAAATACCGTCGACAAAATTCAACACCCATTTATGATAAAAACCCTCCAGAAAGTACGCATAAAGGGAATTTACCTCAACATAATAAAGGCCAAAGAGGAAAAATCGACAGCCAACATCATTCTCAATGGTGAAAAACTGAAACCATTTCCACTAAGATCAGGAGCAAGACAAGGTTCTCCACTCTCACCACTATTATTCAACATAGTTTTGGAAGTTTAGCCACAGCAATCAGAGGTGAAAAAGAAATAAAAGGAATCCAAATCAAAAAAGAAGAAGTAAAGCTGTCACTGTATGCAGCTGACATGATACTATACAGAGAGAATCCTAAAGAT
Organism: Orcinus orca; assembly: GCF_937001465.1. Lineage (NCBI taxonomy): Eukaryota > Metazoa > Chordata > Mammalia > Artiodactyla > Delphinidae > Orcinus > Orcinus orca. The sequence goes on from NC_064563.1 coordinate 134,295,981, forward strand.
GTCACCAGAAAACTACTAGAGCTAATCAATGAATTAGGTAAAGTAGCAGGATATAAAATTAATGCACAGAAATCTCTTACATTCCTATACACTAATGATGAAATATCTGAAAGAGAAATTAAGGAAACACTCCCATTTACCATTGCAACAAAAAGAATAAAATACCTAGGAATAAACCTACCTAAGGAGACAAAAGACCTGTATACAGAAAACTATAAGACACTGATGAAAGAAATTAAAGACTATAAAAAGAGATGGAGAGATATACCATGTTCTTGGATTGGAAGAATCAACATTGTGAAAATGACTCTACTACCCAAAGCAATCTACAGATTCCATGCAATCCCTATCAAGCTACCCATGGCATTTTTCGCAGAACTAGAACAAAAAAATTCACAATTCATATGGAAACACAAAAGACCCTGAAGAGCCAAAGCAATCTTGAGAAAGAAAAATGGAACTGGAAGAATCAGGCTTCCGGACTTTGGACTCTACTACAAAGCTACAATAATGAAGAAAGTATGGTACTGACACAAAAACAGAAATATAGATCAATGGAACAGGATAGAAATCCCAGAGATAAACACATGCACATATGGTCACTTTATTTTTGATAAAGGAGGCAAGCATATACAATGGAGAAAAGACAGCCTCTTCAATAAGTGGTGCTGGGAAAACTGGACAGCTACATGTAAAAGAATGAAATTAGAACACTCCCTAACACCACACACAAAAATAAACTCAAAATGGATTAAAGACCTAAACATAAGGCCAGACTATGTAAAACTCTTAGAGGAAAACATAGGCAGAACACTCTACCATAGCAACACATAAATCATAGCAAGATTCTTTTTGACCAACCTCCTAGAGAAATGGCAATAAAAACAAACATAAACAAATGGGACCTAATGAAACTTAAAAACTTTTGCACAGCAAAGGATACCATAAACAAGACGAAACAACAACTCTCAGAATGGGAGAAAATATTTGCAAATGAATCAACTGACAAAGGATTAATCTCCAAAATTTACAAGCAGCTCATGCAGCTCAATATCAAAAAAACAAACAACCCAATCCAAAAATGGGCAGAAGACCTAAACAGACATTTCTTCAAAGAAGATATACAGATGGCCAAGAAGCACATGAAAGGCTTCTCAACATCACTAATTGTTAGAGAAATCCAAATCAAAACTCCAGTGAGGTATCACCTCACACCAGTCAGAATGGTCATCATCAAGAAATCTACAAACAATAAATGCTGGAGAGGGTGAGGAGAAAAGGGAGCCCTCTTGCACTGTTGGTGGGCATGTAAATTGATACAGCCACTATGGAGAAAAGTATGGAGGCTCCTTAAAAAACTGAAAATAGAACTACCATATGAGCCAGCAATCCCACCACTGGGCATATACCATATTACTCAGCCATAAAAAGGAATGAAATTGAGTTATTTGTAGTGAGGTGGATGTACCTAGAGTCTGCCATGCAGAGTGAAGTAAGTCAGAAAGAGAAAAACAAATACCGTATGCTAACACATATGTATGGAACCTAAAAAAAAGAGAGGTTCTGAAACGTCTAGGGGCAGGACAGGATAAAGATGCAGACATAGAGAATGTACTTAAGGACATGGGGAGGAGGAAGGGTAAGCTGGGATGAAGTGAGAGAGTAGCATGGACATATATACACTACCAAATGTAAAATAGGTAGTGGGAAGCAGCTGCATAGCACAGGGAGATCAGCTTGGTGCTTTGTGACCACCTAGAGTGGTGGGATAGGGAGGGTGGGAGGGAGACACAAGAGGGAGGATATGTGGGGATATATGTATATGTATAGCTGATTCACCTTGTTATAGAGCAGAAACTAAAACATACCATTATAAACAGTTATACTCCAATAAAGATGTTAAAAACAAAGAAAGTGGAACCACTGGGAATTTGGATAAAATAATTATGTATCAGGAACTCATTTTCTTTTTTAATGTCATGATTCTTCCAGAGACATGGAAATATGGTAGATTTACTGGGTTTTTTGGCTCTTCTTTAATGTTTTTCATGGAAAGTAAAGAGGTTGCACAAAAAGAAATCTGTGTCTAATGCAACTAATTAACTTGTTTACTGCTAATTATGCCATTCGAGTATCCTACTCAGAGAAAACTACTGAAAGAAGACTTCCTCTGCATTCGCTTTCCTGGAAGGGTGACAACATAGTTAATTTATCATCCCAACCAGAACATTTTTAAGTGCTCAACAGACATAAATTCGGGCATAAATATGTGAATTTTGTAATTGTGGTCTTAGTTATTAAGGAATTTTATGCAAGCACATACCCACACATCTAGAAATTTCAGAAATTTGGAAATAAGTATCAGATTTATTCTTAAGACTCTAGAAGAATTTAACTTTGAAGGTAATCACCACCTCCTACTCTTCACTATACTTCCAAGATCTAGTGTGGTTAGATGATTGCAGGTCCCAATTAATGTCTATTTTATTGACGGAGAACCAAGTAAAATTTGGAGGAAGGTTCAATCTCCCCAATCAACTTGGTGATAATGGGTACAGATCAGCTTTATTCTTATACTTTAACTCACTAATTCTCATCCTTGAGAGAATTAAATACTATATACTGTAAATATATGTTCTAATACATATCATATATTGTAAGTTATTTTATAACTTTAGGCACTCAGCAATTGATCTGATTTCTATTGTAATCAATTCAGTTTATCTGATTTTGTTTATTACATAATTAACAAAACTGCATCTGAACTAGTATTAAAACAGAATTTAGTTTGTTCTTAATGTACTAGTGTAAAGGTAAACATGCCAAATAGCCAGAGTAGAAGAGGAAATTTTCCTAATATCAGGAAGTCAGGTAGCCTATCATCAAGCTGCCAGCAAGGCAGTGAGTGTTGTTACCTATGAAGAAGGAATATGGAATAGAGCCCAGAATATACCGACCCTTTGTGTTGTGTGGGAAAAGCAGAAATCATTTTCTTAAGTCTGTGTGAAAAATGTTTCCAGTAGACTTTATGTCTTGGTCCAAGGGAGGAGGGCTTGAGGGAGCCACACAGAAGGCATTGATGGCCATAGAGTAATTGCTGTCAATCATGCCTTTCCCCCCAGGAGTTCTGAGATGGAGGACTTGTCACACTTATAAATGAATTTCTGATTTGACAGTCTGCCACCAGCAGTGTTACTTGGCTTCTGCCTTCCATTGATTATATTATAAATCTATTTCTGGAGTGTAGAGGTGGAGTGACATTGAAGCCCTATACAGAAAAAGCTGTGCATTATATATGCACACCTTCATTTTTCACTCATTGATAAATTTCTGCATGGGCAAAGTAATTCCTTCATGTAGTCTCAGAACTCTTTTTAGTTAACCTATGACAGCTATGCAATTAGTTACATTTGTCAATACTCTAATAAAGTAGATGGTTGAATTTTCAAGGCTAGGGGGCTAAATTAATCACCAGTTTTTTTGATCAGTTTGGAAGGACAGTTCCATTTAAAAGCTGTGCAATGCTAAATGAAAGGCAACACTCTGCTTGAACTTGTTCTCTTTTTCTTTAACAACGTCTTGCCTAGACCTCTTTTAGCAAAAAAGTACAAGGTTTTTTCTCATTGGATGAAGTTTCATCTTTCAATGTTCACCCATCCCTTAAATATTGTCTCCTCTGAGAAGATATAGTCTCCTGTAATCTTCATGAAATCCAGGTCTTTCTTTAGTGTGATTCAAACAAAATCTGTTTTTAAGTTTGTTGCTTTTTAGTCCCAATGACTAAAACATTGTTTTCTTTTGCTTCTGTACTCATGAGTTTCCAAATGATTTTTTAAACAAATTGTAGAGGGTAGATTGCATCTATACACCATGGTGAGCCTTGAACACAGACTGTAAGAAATTGACTACAATTACTGAATATCCTTTCTATCTACTGTCTTTTATAATATACTTGGCTCTTTGTCTTGTATTGATCCAACAACATAATAAGCTTTATTAGGTTTCCCCTTAGAATATCCAAGGATACTATTGCTAAAAGATTTAAGAAAAACAGAAAGAAATGACTTAACTAGATTCTCAATTTAGGTTTTCCTGATGACTGCATAGAAAAAGCTAATAATAGCATTGATAATATTTAACCCTATTAAAATACCAAGATTATCTTTCATTCCTTCAGTGTGATACCTAAGTAGTTTAGTGTAATTTTAATTATGCTAGTATTTTTTTTCTTACAACTCTATAGATTAGCACCATAAGATGATTTGGATATTTAGATTTTTTTCTTCCCTAAAGTTCTGTAATTTACATAAATATGAAAACTGCAAGAGACCCAGTCTTACTGTTGTATACATTAAATTGAAGAAGGAAAAGCAGGACAATAACTATAATAAATTAAAAGAAATTCTTCACTCACTACTTGAATCTCTGGAAGAATTTTAGAGTGAAACAATCCACAGAAACAATTTCTAAAATCTATGTTCCTCTCAGTTCCAACTCCCTAATACAACTCAGCATTTCCAAAGTCTTTTTGGCGTTTGGAATGATATTGATCTCCTCACAAGTTCTAGAGACTATGTAGTCATTTGTTTTAAGCATTCATTAGCTAAAAATGTCATCATCCATTCTGAGGCCATCATAAGACTGGTTTGCTTTATTTAACTGGTTTAGTTCAATCCTGTGTTTGGTGGAGATGAGATGAGATGAGAGTTGGAGAGAAGTTGAGAAAGATCAGTCAATGTCATTTGTCCCTTTCTGACAATCAGCAAATGGAGGTAATCTCTAGAGAATACTGACTCAGAGAATTCTTGAGTGTTACGAACATTGCCAGACATTGCTGTATTCCAAGAACACCATCCATAGGGTATACCCCATAATCTACAATAAAAGTTATCAACCTTTTCCCCACATCAATTATATTACACAGAAATAGTTACATTTTTTCCCTGTCCTGTTTTGGACAGGGGATGTGCTATCAAACTACTAGATTTTAGATTCTGTCTTGTTTTTATTATCAGTTAAAAAAAAGGGAAAAAATAAACCCTGCAACTGTCTTAAGATATTGAAGCTGAAATGGGCACTGACCACAAGTAAGGCACATTTTATACTGTATGTACAGTATTTCATTTAAGGTAGAGACTAGAGTGTCTTTTATTTAATGGGTAAATTGGACAAGTGTTTAAAGACATTAGGTGACTTGGGATTTGAACCCAGATGTATGTGATTACAGAGCTCAAGATTTAGGGCTTCTTTTTTATTGGAAACATACTGAATATTTATATTTGAATAGAAATCCCTGTTATGGGAATAATAAGCTGGTTATTTTAAAGTTAAACCACTGGTTGTTCTACACTGAAGTATGAAACAGTTTCGTTAAGTGGAAAATGATAAGTTTAATCACAAGAGCGCTTGTAGAACTTCTTCTGCAGATAAGGTCGTTGTACTAGACAGTCTCATAGCTCCCTACCAGCTAAAAGAGCGCATCACTCTCTTAATGTCATGGCATGAGAATTTAGACAATTCCTTTTTATGTGGATATGTCAAAGCAAATCCCTTATAAGTTATCTGGGTCACAAAAGTGAAATACACGACCTGGCTTCCTTAAAGCCTACATAGCCAAAGGCACTGACTCTTTTGCTGCTCCCTCTAGACAAGGAATAATTCAATACTAGCAGTTGTTTCCTTTCCTATGTGTCAGAGTTGATCTCTGAGAATAGCAGAGAGGGATTGTACAAATAGAAAGGAAGACAACCTCTCTCCAATATGTGAGTGTGCATACAGACCTGTCCACCCAGCTATTTCCCCACTCCAGCTTAAAAGATTTTAAAAAGAAGTCACCTTTATCAGGTAAACATTACAAGTCAGTGCCATTGTATTCTCATACATATGACAGAATGAGCTGTCTTGAAACTATGTACTCAGGTGTTGCAACTTAAAAAAGGGACCATGTTCCCAGTCAATAATGGCTTATATATTGTATTTGATGGATTCTTGTTGGAATTTCTGTTAGCCCATCAGACCAAAAGTTCTTTGAGTGAAAATAAAGTATCTGTTAATTAAACAAACAAATATGCCCACCCAGCTTTTACTAAACACCTGCTGTATGCCTAACACTACATCAGATAGTGTGGAGAACATGGCAAATATAAGATAAGGTCTATACCATGGAGATCTTCTAATACATTGGGAGATAAAAGGCTATCAAAAAAGTAGTAAACAAAAAATATATAACATGCCATATGCAGACAAAGGAGAGTAGAGAGGCTGGTGGAGTTTGGAGAAGGAGCTCTGAGTAATGGCTGGAGCTTCTGGAAAAGTGGATTCCATGCAGGAAAGAGGGAGAGAAGAACAATGGGATACTCAGAGAGCATGCTGGAGAGTCAAACTACTGATGTGACAGGGCAAAGGACAGTGATGGCTTTGGTTTCCTCACACTACAACCCTCAGACCAACAGCTGGTTTGCAAAAGGAGACCCATAATCTCAATAAAAATGAATATTATGGGGGATTAACTGAGATGGTCATCACTTTGAATTCTCCCACTTTAACAAGTTAGGGAACTGAAGCAGGCTGGCATGAAGTGCCCCATTCAAGATCACACAGCTGGTTAGTGACAGAAATGGACTTAGAAACCCATGCAGAGTGACTCTTTCTTGCTTTTAAGTGTACCATTTCCTTCACACTGCACTCCAATTCAAACACTTGTTCTTTTACTTACTCTCTTCTAAGTGATACTTATCTTTTTATAAACTTAGCTGACCCGGTCTAAAGAGTGGAAAAGTCACAGTCAATACATTTTAGTTAGTCTATTGATCAAGGGTTTGGTCAAGTACCCAAATTGAATTCAGACTTCACTAATTTGCTGAAGCCTGAAATGGAACAAACTCATGGTTAATGGTGCCTGGATCTGATTGTCATTTTGCTTGACTACTGATGTATACTAATTGGCTGTATTTTCAATACAATTAAGATTAACCACTTTTTATAAGACTGCATGAAGATATGGGGATATAAAGTTCTTCAAATGTTTGGATCTATTTTCAATTGATTTTCTTATATACATAGAGATATTTACAACTACTCATATATAGACAGAGGCACATTTGTTTTTCAGAAAAAAATCTGAACTCAGAAATTATTAGTTAAAGAAAACAATTGTTGTTTTTCCACTAATTATAACCCAGCAATAATTACAACCTAGGATTCTATCAGACATTATTTTTCACCAAAAATTTTTTCATTCGTCCTTTTTTTCCCTAGAAGTAGCATTCCCTCAAGTCCCACATCATCATTCTTTGTGAGAAAATATAAACCATGTTAGAAACTGGACATGGCAACTCAAAGGTGCAAGGGATTCTTCACATATATCTTGGCATTTGTTTCTCTCTGATGGAACAATGGATGGAGCCGTTTCAGAAACTGAGATTTTTTTTCCAGTCACATTCATAATGAGCAGAAACAGCTCCTTTCAACTGTTAGACACTTAGAACGAACCGAGAGGTACCCTAACATGAACAGCAAAATCTGAATTTTCAGTTGTCTCCCAATCCAAAGACTGTGGAGTCAGAGCTCTCTCCCTCTTTTTCTCAGTGCCATTAAGCCTTGCCATTGTCTTTTTAGAAAATATTTTTATGACCTTCCTTCCTGACTATGTCTCTGTCATCACTTTAACTTGAGGCTTTATTATTACATGCCTTCAATAAGCACCAGGCTGGTTCCTTTTGTCTCTTGACAATTGACTTGATTCCCCTACCCCATGTCTCTCTCTCTCTCTCTCTCTCTCTCTCTCTCACACACACACACACACACACAGTGGAATGACATTCTTCAAATAATATTGCTCTCATTACTTTCCTGCTCAGCAAACTATTGTATCAAGTGAAAATCATTTTCTCAGGATTTCATCATCCTCCACTCACTCTCCAACATGAGTTACTGTGCGTCATGCTCTCTGTACTCCACCTAGGCTTCTAAGATCATCTTTGTGGTTTGGTTCCAGCTATTCACACTGTCTGAAATACAATTTCAACCCTCTATGTCTATACCAACAAAAGAAATAGAGACTCTAAAGCATCCCTGTTTGCCTATCCATCATCTGAGATCCATTTCAAGCTCTGGGTCTTCCAAGAAATGGATCTTGACCAATCTAGCCAACCTAAAGTACATACTGACTTATTTTCTCAGTTACAACTTAGAATTCAGTCCCTTATCTTTCTTTAATATTTTTATGTGACACCTAATAAGTTGAATGCTCCTTAAGGGGGGAACTAAATCATTCAGAGTGTTTAGCATAGTTTTAAAGATAAGAAGGTTGCTTATTAATTGATTATCAAAGACCTCAAGCAAACAGTACAATTTTATTACATAATGCTGTAGTTTTATTCAGACCCTAAGACTGGATGAGATGTGGATGTTTGGGAAAGAGGCCAATAGATGCATGGAAACCACCCCTTAATAGAGAGTGTTGCGGTCAGATGTAAGATAAGGCTAGCACAGGAATCTAGGGCCTCTTGTAAAGTAACCACAACTCCATCCTCCAGCCATTCCATGGTCTTCTAGGTGAGGTTGGTCCACCACTCCACCTTTATTTATTGATTGATTTAAAAAATGATTTTATGAAATGCATATACGATATTTTCACAAGTCAGAAAATGCCATAGTTATGGTTCCTGAAAGGCTAACGTATTCATCTTTCACAAGGTAAATGTTAAGGAGTACATCTAAGTACCAAACTAATTAGCAATTATGTGCACCTCATAAGCAAATGATCATCTCACAACTACAGTCTTTCCATTTCCAGGTTCCCATCCTCAGGGCACAATTCAGGAAAGTATCAACAAACTGCAGGGCAATGCTCTGTGGTGAGTTGAGAGATATTTCTGAGACTGGGCTATTCTGTGAGCCCTGAAGGTAGTGCTGGTTGTAGGTTGGCCAGAGGGATCTTGGTGGCTCTTCTTTGGGACAGGCCTTGGGGCAGTACATATCTGGCTGCACTGGGTTATATGAGTACTCTGCAGAGCTGCGGAGGTTGTGTTAGCTACCTTCCTACCTCTATGAAGATGTTGTTCAGCTCTTTCCAAATCCACAATTGGCTCACTGTCTCAGAGAATTGGTAAATTAAGGGAAAATCTCTTCTATATTCCCATCTACGATGGCTATAATTTTCCTAAACTCAGCATCATTCCCCACCCCTTTATCCAAGCAGTAGGCCCCACTCCCAGCCACAAGGATGTGCACGTGATTGAGGCTGGCCCTAGGGACTAATTCTCATGGAATTTTTTCCTGTCAAGAAAGATATACTTTCTGCTTCCATTATGGAATGTGAGGAGAGGGAAAAGAACTGATTGCTATCATGTGTCCAGCATCATGTGGCTAAAGCTTGTCTGGGAGAACAAAGCTGATACATGAAGGCAAAGGATTGGGAGATGCACAGAAGGTTATGATAGCATTAGAGCCCCTGATGCTCAAAACTTTCAGTCTTTCCAAAGTCTGGCCACTCAGCTCTTCTTTTGAATGTGGGATCTACCCCCTTTATCTTGAAAATAACTCCCTCAAACATCCAGTTTCCCCCTAGTTACATCTTACTCATAATAAAAAAAAGAAATTGTCTAAAACATTAGCAAAAGCCAGTGGGAAATTTTTTAAGCTAAATTTCCACCTGAGAAAAGGAGATTCCAAAGATTTGCTACTTATCTTTCTCCATCAGCATGTTGAGTTTCCATACCTACCTTAAAAATGCTTGCCCCAAAGTGCTTCATGAGAAAAAAAATTGGGCTTCAAGGAGACAGCTTTAATTAGACAAGAGAGTATGGCCCATTTTCAACTCTGATTAAAAACAATAATAAAAACAGAACACAAAGCTTTCTTCAGTAAGTGTAATATTATTTGAATGGAATGAATATAGAATCTGAATCTAATTACAAAGTCACCAAATGATAATATCAGGATAATGGGGTTAATGTGTTTAGTACTGTATGATAGTAAGGCAAATTACTTTTAGTTTAATTGTTAGTCTTTCTCTACAAAAGAAATGACACATTCTACATTACTGATTCCTACTAATAAGTTCTAAGAATATGAATCGCTACTAGTTTGGGAACTTCCCCATGTTATCATCCTAGCATGCAAATTCCATTTTGTATGTGTAAAAATAAAGGCATCTGAGGGAAGTTAATTATACATTGAGGCCATCAAAAATAATAATAGCCAAGAATTTTATAGTATTTACTACATACCAGGTAGTATTCTAAGTTTTCCACATTATAATTTCATTTTATTCTCATAACTGTCTTGTAAACTATTATTATCCCCATTTTACAGATTAAAAAACTAAGGAACTGAGGTAGAAGGAGTTTAAGTTGGCCAAGAGTATGTTTCTAGTCAGAGGAAGAGGCAATGTTCAGATGCAGGGAGTCTATAGAGCCTGTGCTTCTAACTGATTTTACCTCTCAAAGGCAGCTCTTAGCTCATGGAATAGAAAGGCTACTTATCCAGAGTTCCATTTCCCCCCAAACCCTTTGTTTTTCTCACAAGTTCCTAGATTTTCTGAGGGTATGCAGTACATGAACTTTATGGGAAGCTCAGCTTACTTCATGCTACAGGAGTGAAAACTGGATGGTGAAATCCAGTTAGCACACACCATCCTCCCAACCACAGCCATTAGTTCTGGAGTGGTCTTGGGACCTAAAAGAGACACAGGGGCAAATCCCAGCCTTGTTGTCAGAATGCTGGAGCAGACCCTCACTCTCCCAGTCAAAAGCCGTGGTGTGGTATATGTCTATGAAGCCTGGCACTGCTGCAGCCACTTTGCCATCATGAGGAAACTGGTCTAGCATGAAGCTGATGGTGTGAAAGGCAGAGAAAAGTGACAGAAGTCACCATGTCCTTCATGACATCATTGAGCCACTGATCAAACTGACAGTGAAGTCTGACCTCCCAAGAGTTTCTAGTTTTGTGTGAGGAATTAAATCACCTTGAAGAGTTAAAGCTAGTCTGAGCAGAACAAATGTAGTCTAATTCAGGTGAATTAGATTTTTTCCTTGCGATTATTAAGAAGAAATTAGTAGTGTTCTAGATGATAACTCCACTGAAGTGAGTGGAGTAAGAATTAGATACTTTATAAAGCCACGTTAATTCAGGTCAGTAGCATGGTCAGTAACATACATTTTTGCTTTTTAAATGTTTGTTAATGTAGGTTTGAGATGGCAAATGCATAGGGTGCCAGCCCTTCCCCTCCTGACACCCATAGCAGACATTGCTGACCAGCGACCATAGTGCTTCTACTGAGCCAGCATTCCTCTCAGCATTGTGCTTCAGGTAACCACAATCAGGAGATCAGAGTTTGTAAAGGAAACTCGTGGTCACTGATCTAGGTAATCGCTGATTTTTACTACAACATAAACTTGGCAATTTTGTGAAAGCACTTCACTGTAAATCAGCGTTACTCCATAAGAACACTACTATAATTGGGAGTTGCATTGTCATCTAGGGAAGCAAACATGCTATAAGTCAGAATAATGGGAAATGTGACATGAAAACGCAACTCAACTATAAACCTTTATAATAATTTAAAATAAATAATAAACTTGTGTTCTGAAGCCTTTAAAAAGGGCCTACATTTACTGTATACATTTATCTTATAAGGTATCTCAATATACTATGAATAATACTTTCAGATTATAAAATTATAATTCTGTTGCATAAGTTTTACACAAAATGAATCTGTAAGATGATATAAATATTAATTGAATTTTTAATTGACATTGATATTTTCATTTAGATAGGGCTTTTTGGTTTGATTGGGTGGCCATTCAACAACTAACTAATCAGCCCATAACAAGCTAATTATCCAATTAAATTTCAGAGCTTTCAATAAAAAGACCCCATAGAAGGTAAACAAATCCAGAATCATTCCCCTGGTATTACAGCAATACTTAGATTAGTAGGTTTATGCTAATGGTCATGACATATTTTCCATTGAAAATAATTTTGAAACATAATTTCTTTTGACCCTCTCGTCTCATCAACTATAGAAGTAGCTATTCCACATAATTCAAATACCAATCCTAAGGAGTATCATATATGTTGACAAATCACTGTTTAAAGGTCTTTTAAACAATTTTTCTGGGGAAGCACACCATAGTCCTTCATTAAGTCAGTATAGCAGTCCAGCATTAATTCATATGTGCATACCTACTATTTTAGGCACTGGGGACATGTAACAATAAACAAAGTACACATACTCCCTTCCAGTATGGGAGTTATCCTAATATTTGTTCAGTGGAACAAAAGTTAATAACAACAAAGCTTCATAACTGATATCTATCCATACTCCATTTGGAGTTTCTGAAGATTTCAGAAAAAAATATTTGCTGTTACTGTTGGACATGACCAAGGATATACTGAGATGTATTTTACTATCCCAAACCATAGTTTAAGCAGCTCTCGCCTTTTCTCATTGAGCAGCTTCCTCATCTCCTTTTCCATGTCATTAGATTAAGATACACAGCCCAGTCCTCACAGCCTTCCTGCTCTGGAGAACATTTCAGCAGGGTTTTAACACAGCAGAGTAACACATGTCCACAGTCTCAACAGTTCTTTAAGAGATGAATTCAAGCTTCTTTTGAAAGCTGTTGCTCATGACCTGGCAATTAACTGTATTTATGGAGATCCAGTGATGTATGAAGTAATCTGATAGACTGCCAGCAGGGTGTCACTTCCCAGTGGCAGCCGTGGGGTGGGAGAAAGATTTGTAACTGTGTGTACAATTTTCCAATGGCAGCACAACTATGAGCTGATTCTCAGATCCTTCTAAGCAGCGGTATCTTTGGTTGTGATGGAACTGTGGAGGCAAGAGAGGAAGTTATCCCAGAAGGACCCCTGACGTCTGAGGCTACGTTCTTTTCCTTGCAGATGTTTCTGTTGAGTCAAGCTGCTAGTACCTCTCTCTTGCTCGCATAGTAATAATTCCTTCACTTGGCTAGACAAGTGACCTGCATAGTTGATCCTGGTGATGTTCTTATTCTAAGGTAGAGGACCTATTCTATGGTGACATTTTCTTAAACCTCAGTTTTTTTTTTTTTTTTGAATAAATTGAGCTCAAACTTTGAGTATTCTATGAGGAAATTATCCAATAATTAATTAATTAATTCCTCCTTACTTCCCTTTGTTCTCTCTCTTTCTCTCTCTCTCTCTCCCTCCCTCCCTCTAACTGAATTCATGAATTAGCTATTCTCACCTTTCTGCCCATGACATTTAGATTCATACAGACCTTTATTGTACTCAAACAGTTGATAGAGATTGTACTTTTGTTTAAGGAATTGAGAAAAATGCATAATATATGTAAAAGTGGAATTATTATTAATAGTTTGTGTCAGACTCTGGCTAGCTGTTCACCAATCTCATTTCCTTTCTCATGTCAACAATCTCAGGACATTTAGGCTATATGCTTACTTTCCCTGTTTCCTTTCTAGTTAGGTGTGACCATTTGGTTGAGTTCTGGAAGAATGTAGTGTGTTCAGAAGTGATGTACACGACTTCCATCCTTGGCATATTAAAGTCTTTCCACTCATGATCCACCAGCTTAATGAAGCATGGCAATGGTGGGAGACACACAGTAGAAGGGACCAGGATTTGGAAATCACATTTGAAGGAGAGGTAGATGTCAGTTAGTATCACCTGCTTTGAACCTCTGGGAGCTGGGAAAGAAAAGACTGTATTTGGTCTTTAAATATTTTGGAATTTGTTTGTTACAACAGCTAGTGTAATCTTAACCAATAGAGTTAGTACCTATAATTATGATCAAAATCTAAAGATTAAAAGTAGAAGCAATAGATTGACTTTCAAGTGGAGATGTTTACTTTTTAAATTATCTTTTTAAAATAGGTTTAAAAAATCTATAATGACAACAAAACATAGCAATGAAGCAGAGAATTCCAGAACCAATGTGTCATTACATATTTATATACAACAAAACAAGTAGTTTGTTACTACATAAGATCTTCAGATCCTTCCTAGGACCAGATCCATCCACTGTTTTTCTCTCATCATTTAGAATTGGTGAGAGCACTAACAGTCATTTTTATTACTTTCTCAAGCCAGGGCTGGAGCATTGGCACAGCAGTGAGTGTCTAGGTTGAGTTATGGATTCCTGATGGCTTTGTCTTTGGCTGTGGGTTTCCTCATCAGAAGGCTTAGCCAGTTTCCATGGTGATAAGCACTGGGTACACCTGAGGTCTCTTCATCTGGGGGCTTGGTAAGGGGCAGGGTGACCTTACAAAGGGAATATATTAAAGTCCTAGGATGAGGAGAAGAAAGGGTCACTGGGCACTCAGAATTGGCCTTTTCCCCACTGGATTTGATGCTGCCCTACTGGGAGTGACAGATTTCAAAAAAAAGGAAAGAAGTAGAGCATGGATTCCCACTGTCACAGAAATTTCAAGAATAAAGGAGGGAATTTTTGTTTTCAAGTCAGAGCTGAAGAGACTGACAAGAATTCGTGATGCCCTGGAGGAAGCCAGAGATGGATTGGTTTCTCTCCCCAACCCTTGTGGTTTTGGCTCTCAGACGTGAGAGCAGAGCCTATTGGTGAGTTCCAGTGATCTCCTCCCACTCTGAATGGCTGGAAATGAATCAAAAGCTGGCAAGAGCTTAAAAGTGAGTGGGCATGCCTCTGGCTCACATGCATAATATACAGTTTCTGAATACATACAGATTGGCAGCCTTGAGAGTGGAACTTGTCACTGTGGGCCAGCCTTTGAGGGAGATTATTCTCCCACCAATCTGATATGCTATATATATATATATATAAGAGCAATTACCAGGACATGCAAAGAAAGGACCTGTTAACAGAAGGTGTGTTGTTTTTGTAGTAGCAGATGAATAAGAGTCACATAAGCAAGGCCAATTTCTTTATGAAGTTCTAGTAACATTCAATGCCTCATTCATGCTTTGGCTCCTTCCAGAAGCACTAAAGGGAATTATATGCTTGAAATGCATGGTGTTTATCCATAGTTTCTTTTGAATATGTGTCTTTCTGATTTTCAGCTTTCAGAGTTAGCCAGCACCTCCAACGGTCTCTGCCATTCAAGGTGCAGTTCGTAATTTTCCTCAACCCTCCATTCTCCTTCCTCTGCAATGTGCTGTATGAGTTAGTACAAAAATGTGGGAAAGCAATGTACATACTTGAAACACACAGAGAAAGTCAAGGCTCCTTCCAGTTCAATGAGCCTAATGCACCCTTTGGATCTCACAGGATTGGCTAAAGATTGCTCTCTCCATTGTGTTCCCATTTTTTCCCTCTCTCTCAGACCATCATTTTCCTCAGCCCCAATTTTTCTTAGTTATCCTAATTTATCAAATGCACTTTTTTCTTAAGTACTTCCCTTTCAATGCACTTTACAGCAACATAATGGAAAGTGGAAAGAAACACTATGAAAAGCATTGTAATTTTATCTAATATTTGAAAGCTACAATTTTGTTACAGATAAGACAATGTAATCAGACATAATTAGATAATATAGTTCCCATTTTCCTTCTTATATTCAGTTGACCTTGTTTTGCTAGTCATGTCAGTCTTTGGGAACACAAGTACCCTATTCCTTCTTAATTCATGCTTTCTTCTTCCAGTTATTGAATCCAAGAGAGAGAAACATATGAAGTTAGAAATCTCAGGAATTTAACACAGTATCGGTGTCATAGCAGGAACGCTTAGAGAGCGAGTGAAAAAAGGTAGAGAAGTGGCAACAGCTGAGTCAAAATTCTGCTGTGATGCTTGGTTTCAGCCCCACCCACTTGAAGTCTTCATTAAGCATCCGTTATCATTCCTGCACATGAGGATACTCCCATTGCCAGAGTTACAGGCTTTGACAATAGCAAAGGTGATATGGCAGCTGCCTTATTCTGGGAATGGGAACACAACATGCTCCCAAAGTAATAACATTTCTTATTAAAAGGGAAGATATCTTTAGCTGACCCTTCATTCCCCCCCCTGAGACTGACAGGCAATTTCGACTGTTTATTTTTACTTAGTTCTGATGAATGACTCGATTTCATTCAGCTTCACAATGATTTGGTGGGGCATGCTGCTTGTTGGCACTGAATGTAAGTGTAAGTGAAGGGCGTTATTAGAGACATTCCAGAGCAATCTTGGTGAAATTAGATTCTTTGGAAACTAAATCAAGCCTTTCAAGGAGGGGAAGCTGGACAAGAGGAGAGTAATGTGAAATTGGCTGAATTATCCTTAGCTTTCAAGGCATTAGACAAGGTTAGAAAACCAAAGTTTATATTCTATTTTCACTCATGTGTGCACTCTGTCCATAATAACTAGTTAATGAGTATATTGATACTTACACCATGTCTGTTTACTTTTAGAAAGCACATTTTCATTAAATTGTGCAATTGTGGGTACACAAATATAGTGCTAGTTGATGAATTGCTTTATTCTCTTTACTTGAAATATATTTTATTTTACTTTATTTTTAAAATTTTTATTGGAGTACAGTTGACTTACAATGTTGTATTTGTTTCAGGTGTACAACAAAGTGAATCAGCTATACATATACAAATATCCACTCTTTTTTAGATAATTTTCCCATATAGGCCATTGCAGAGTATTGGTAGAATTCCCTGTGCTATACAGTATGTCCTTATTAGGTATCTATTTCATATATAGTAGTGTGTTTATGTCAATTCCAATCTCCCAATTTGTCCCTGCCCCCCTTAACCCCTGGTAACCATAAGTTTGTTTTCTACATCTGTAACTCTATTTCTATTTTGTAGATAAGTTCATTTGTAATCTTTTTTTATATTCCACATACAAGTGATATCATATATTCGTCTTTCTCTGTCTGACTTACTTCACTCAGTATGACAATCCCTAGTCCTATCCATGTTGCTACAAATGGCATTATTATGTTCTTTTTTACAGCTGAGTAATATTCCATTGTATATTGGAATATACATCTTCTTTATCCATTCCTCTGTTGATGAACCACATCTTCTATCCATTCCTCTGCTGATGGACATTTAGGTTGCTTGCATGTCCTAGCTATTGTAAATAGTGCTGCAATGAACATTGGGGTACATGTATCTTTTCAAATTATGGTTTTCTCTAGATATATGCCCAGGAGTGGGATTGCTGGATCATATGGTAGCTCTATTTTTAGTTTCTTAAGGAAACTCTATACTGTTCTTCTTAGTGACTGTACCAATTAATATGAGCAGATTTTAAGTACAGCCTAGCAAATACTAACTGGAGCCAAAGAAAACATTGCTTTCTATTTACCAGATCCTCCTCTCTATTTTGATTATTTTTATTGAGGTTTCATAAACTTTTCTATTTGCATTCTATTTGCATCCCTCCTACCAGGAAAACTCTTTTCCCATAGCCTAGATGGCTTGCTTTCTTCATATACTAGGTCTCGGTTGAAATGTTACCTCAGCAGAAATGCCTTCCCAAACTGTCCCATTTAAAATGGTTCATCAGACTCAAGTCATTTTTTTATGCTCACCTAATTCATTTTATATGTGTCAGTTATTTCCTTGTGAAACAACAATATATTTAATTTCAATTACTTTTTTTATTTTGAAGTATAGTTGATTTACAGTGTTTCAGGAGTACAGAAAAGTTATTCAGTTATACACATATCTATCTATTTATCTATCTATTATTTTCCAGATTCTTTTCCATTATAGGTTATTACAAGACATTGAATATAGTTCCCTGTGCTATATAATAGGTCTTTGTTGTTTATCTCTTTTATATACAATAGTGTGTATCTGTTAATCCCAAATTCCCAGTTTATCCCTCCTCTCCTTCCCCTTTGGTAACCATGTTTGTCTTCTATGTGTGTGAGTCTATTTCTGTTTTGTAAATAAGTTCAATTGTATCATTTTCTTAGATTCCACATATAAGTGATATCATATGATATTTGTCTTTCTCTGTCTGACTTACTTCACTTAGTATGATAATCTCTAGGCCCATCCCTGTTGCCACATCTTTCTTCTTTATCCATTCTTCTGTTGATGGACATTTAGGTTGCTTCCACATCATGGCTATTCCAAAATATGCAAACAGTTTATACAGCTCAACATTTAAAACAAACAAACAAACCAATCAAAAAATGAGTGGAAGACCTAAATACACGTTTCTCCAAAGAAGACATACAGATGGCCAATAGGCACATGAAAAGATGTTCAACATTGCTAACTATTAGATAAATACAAATCAAAACTACAGTGAGGTACCACCTCTCACCAGTCAGAATGACCATCATCAAAAAGTCTACAAATAACAGTCCCTCCCATCAGGAAACTTGCACAAGCCTCTTAGATAGCCTCATCCACCAGAGGGCAGACAGCAGAAGCAAGAAGAACTACAATCCTGCAGCCTGTGGAACAAAAACCACATTCACAGAAAGATAGACAAGATGAAAAAGCAGTGGGCTATGTGCCAGATGAAGGAGCAAGACAAAACCCCAGAAAAACAACTAAATGAAATAGAGATAGGCAACCTTCCAGAAAAAGAATTCAGAATAATGATAGTGAAGATGATCCAGGAGCTCAGAAAAAGAATGGAGGCAAAGACAAAGAAGATGCAAGAAATGTTTAACAAAGATCTAGAAGAATTAAAGAACAAACAACAGAGATGAACAACACAATAACTGAAATGAAAAATACACTAGAAGGAATCAATAGCAGAATAACTGAAGCAGAAGAACAGATAAGTGACCTGGAAGACAGAATGGTGGAATTCACTGCTGCAGAACAGATTAAAGAAAAAAGAATGAAAAGTAATGAAGACAGCCTAAGAGACCTCTGGGACAACATTAAATGCAACAATATTTGCATTAGAGGGGTCCCAGAAGGAGAAGAGAGAGAGAAAGAACCCAAGAAAATATTTTAGAGATTATAGTCGAAAACTTCCTTAACATGGGAAAGGAAATACCAACCAAGTTTCAGAAAGTGCAGAGAGTCCCATACAGGATAAACCCAAAGAGAAACATGCCGAGACACATAGTAATCAAACTGGCAAAAATTAAAGACAAAGAAAAAATATTGAAAGCAGCAAGGGAAAAATGACGAATAACACACAATGGAACTCCCATAAGGCTAAAAGTTCATTTCTCAGCAGAAACTCTACAAGCCAGAAGGGAGTGACATGATATACTTAAAGTGATGAAAGGGAAGAACGTACAACCAAGATTATTCTATCCGGCAAGGATCTCATTCAGATTCAATGGAAATCAAAAGCTTTACAGACAAGCAAAAGCTAAGAGAATTCAGCACCACCAAACCAGCTCTACAACAAATGCTAAAGGAACCTCTCTAAGTGGGAAACACAAGAGAAGAAGAGGACCTACAAAAACAAACCCAAAACAATTAAGAAAATGGTCATAGGAACATACGTATCGATAATTACCTTAAACGTGAATGGATTAAATGCTCCAACCAAAAGACACAGGCTTGCTGAATAGATACAAAAACAAGATCCATATATATGCTGTCTACAAGAGACCCACTTCAGACCTAGGGACACATACAGACTGAAAGTGAGGGGATGGAAAAAGATATACCATAAAAATGGAAATCAAAAGAAAGCTGGAGTAGCAATACTCATATCAGATAAAATAGACTTTAAAATAAAGATGTTACAAGAGACAAAGAAGGAAACTACATAATGATCGAGGGATAATCCAAGAAGAAGATATAACAATTATAAATATATATGCACCCAACATAGGAGCACCTCAATACATAAGGCAACTGCTAACAGCTCTAAAAGAGGAAATCAACAGTAACACAATAATAGTGGGGGACTTTAACACCTCACTTTCACCAATGGTCAGATCATCCAAACAGAAAACTAATAAGGAAACACAAGTTTTAAGTGACACAATAGAACAGATAGATTCAATTGATATTTATAGGACATTCCATCCAAAAACCACAGATCACACTTTCTTCTCAAGTGTGTATGGAACACTCTCCAGGATAGATCACATCTTGGGTCACAAATCAAGCCTCAGTAAATTTAAGAAAATTGAAATCATATCAAGCATCTTTTCTGAACACAACACTATGACATTTGAAATCAATTACAGGGAAAAAAATGTAAAAATTACAAACACACGGAGACTAAACAATATGTTACTGAATAACCAAGAGGTCACTGAAGAAATCAAAGAGGAAATAAAAAAATACCTAGAGACAAATGACAATGAAAACATGATGATCCAAAACCTATGGGCTTAAGCAAAAGCAGTTCCAAGAGGGAAGTTTATAGCTATACAAGCCTACCTCAAGAAACAAGAAAAATCTCAAATAAACAATTTAACGTTACACCTAAATGAACTAGAGAAAGAAGAACAAACAAAACCCAAAGTTAGCAAAAGGAAATAAATCATAAAGATCAGAGCAGAAATAAATGAAATAGAAACAAAGTAAACAATAGCAAAGATCAATAAAACTGAAAGCTGGTTCTTTGAGAAGTTAAACAAAATTGATAAACCATTAGCCAGACTCATCACAAAAAAGAGGGAGAGGACTCAAATCAATAAAGTTAGAAATGAAAAAGGAGAAATCACAACTGATACTGCAGAAATACAAAGGATTATAAGAGATTACTACAAACAGCTATATGCCAATAAAATGGACAACCTGGAAAGCAGCAGGGGGTGGTGGTGGTGGTGATGAATTGGGAGAATGGGATTGACATGTGTACACTGATGTGTATAAAATGAATGACTAATAAGAACCTGCTGTATATATATATAAAAAAAGATCCAAAATAGAAAAAAAATGAGCCAAAATTAAAAAAATGTCTACAAATAATAAATGCTAAAGAGAGTGTGGAGAAAAGGGAATCCTCCTACACTGTTGGTGGGAATGTAAACTAGTGGAGCCACTATGGAGAACATTATGGAGGTTCCTCAAAAAACTAAAAATATACAATGGAATATTACTCAACCATAAAAGAAATGAAATTGAATTATTTGTAGTGAGGTGGATGGACCCAGAGCCTATCATACAAAGTCAAGTAAGTCAGAAAAAGAAAAACAAATACCGTATGCTAACACATATATATGGAATCTAAAAAAAAAAAAAAGTCATGGAGAACCTAGAGGCAAGATGGGAATAAAGATGCAGACATAGAGAATGGACTTGAGGACATGGGGAGAGGGAAGAGTAAGCTGGGACAAAGTAAGAGAGTGGCATGGACATATACACTACCAAATGTAAAATACATAGCTAGTAGGAAGCAGCCGCATAGCACAGGGAGATCAGCTCGGTGCTTTGTGACTACCTAGAGGGGTGGGATAGGGAGGGTGGGAGGGAGATACAAGAGGAAAGAGATATGGGAACATATGTATATGTATAGCTGATTCACTTTGTTATAAAGCAGAAACTAACCCACCATTGTAAAGCAATTATACTCCAATAAAGATGTTAAAAAAAACTATACTTCATTTTAAAAAATAAATTAATTAAAGAACATATATGTACCTGAAAAAAATAAAAAATAAGATAAAATAAAAAGCAATTTTAGGGATAGCAGCAGATAGATACTTGGGTGAAGGGACCTTTAACAATGACACTGACCTGACTGGTTTCAGCAGCTACTTTGACCTATGTGGTTTTGCCTTGAGACCTCTAGAACTGGCACCTCTAGGCTTCCTCCTCTCTTCCTCCTTCTTTTCTTCTTGTTATGTTCATGATAATGACCTCATGAAGAAGAAAGTATAGCATAGAATGGTGGAGCATAGAACAGCACAGGCAGCATGGCAGGGTGGTAAGAACACAGGCTACTTGCCAAGAGACTCAGTTCTTCTGTGTGCTTAATATTAGTTGTATGATTTGGAAAAATCACTTTCCCTACCTGGACATTGTTGTTTTCATCTTTAAAATGTTGATAATGATGATGATGAAGATGGTAGGAACTAACAGCTACCAAGCACTTACTAGATGCCAGGTAGTATTCTATGTGCTTAACAACAATGAACTCATTTAATCTTTACATCTTAATGATGTAGCTACGTTTTATTTACATAATTTTACAGATGAGGAAACTGAAAAAAAAAAAAACAAACTAGAAATAGAGTTACCATATGATCCAGCAATCCAACTCTTGGGCATATATCCGGAAAAGACAAAAACGAATTTGAAAAGATACATGCATCCCAATATTTAATTATTTTTTAATTTTCTACTTCTCCCAACAAAAGATGAGTTCTATGAGATGTTGCCTGTCTTATTAACTGCTACAACCCCAGCTTCTGGAATAGCACCTGACACATAGTAGAGTTCTTCATTTATTCAGCAGCTCAAGGAATGGATAAGGGAAAGAGAGGCATGGTACAGCAGCTGGAAATTTAAAGTGGTGCTTATCAAATTCCGAACCAAATAACTCTAACTCTGTCTTTTATCTTTTCACTCAAGAAAGCAAAGCAGAACATAAGTGAATTAAAGTGACAGCAATAGAAGAATATCCTTGAACCCTCTGCAATTTTTTAAAGACAACCTTGATTTCAAACTTTATTTTTTAAGTTTCATTGGTAATGATTTTCTTCTAATAGTGATAACAGCATGTTCTAACGTCTGTCTTAAGAGCCCCATGGTATGAATGCAATTGCAACTAGATCAGAGTGACAAATTTGTATTCTCTACCTCTGTGAACACTTTACCTTTGGATTCTCACAAATAAAATAGTCAACATCTAGCATCCGCCACCAGCTCATTTGTGAAGCCACTAGGAAGCACACAGATGAGTGAATATGCTGATTTTGAAACATGCTTGGCCAGGCTAAGTCAACGTGGAAGGGATGCTGTCAGTCTGTTCCCTCATGTCTCATTGAAGGTTCTGCCCAGATCAGTGTGCTAACATTTCCAAAGGCAAGAAATTAGCAGTATGTTTGGTTGATGCATTTGACATCTCCTTTAAGCATTTCATTCTTAGTGACTAAGTACATGGACATAACGGAAAGGGTTTTTAAATTCTCAGAGAAAAAATTTATACCTAGGAAAGGAAGGTATTCTGGGTGGAGGAGATAGGCTAGTCTCTTCTGTGCCTCTGTGTCAGTAAAGTTAATACAGTGCTCTGATCATCTGTGGCCGCCTGGTCTGCAGTTTCTCTAGTCAGCTCTTTCAGAAGCATAGGAGAGTAATTTCTCTTCTTACATGCTTGTCACATCCATGTAAAACCTAGCATTATTGAATGATGTGTTACCAAGCTTTGGTGACAGTAAGCATCGTGGAATTGCTGATACCACATACTTGAAGCATGATAAGTATTAACCTAAGAATGATTTGGATTGTGGTGCTAATAAACAGTTTGAAGTACAGACCCCCAAAATTAATTCTTGCCATAAGAGGGCACTTTGCACTTTATCCAAACAATGTGTTGGTTCATTCTTATCTTATTACCGTTAGAATGTAAGTTAAATTACTGCCTAAATAGGTGGGGACCCTTAGCTGAGGAGCATCAGAGACTATGGAGGTTCAGAATCTCTGAGAAAATCCAGTTATTATGATGGACAGTGACAATACACTTGTGTGTTTTGTTGAAGAACCCGGTTTCATACATATTTTTTGTATCAATATACAAAATTAAACTTCTGAATCCAGTAGAGCTAAGTACGATGGACATTGAGATAAATAAGGGTGTGTGGCATTAAACAAATATGGAATGTGTCTTAAACAGCTACGTCTAAAGAATGGGACAAGCAATGTAACCTGTAGATTAATATATCCCATATATTGAAAGGCAATAATTCCCTCCCAGAGTGCAAGGCTCATGATTTAATATAGGCTTTCCTTATTTGATTTGATCTCCTCACACGATACTGTAATGCAAACCAGATTCATGATCAATCCTGATTCCAGATGAATCAAGGGAGACCCAGAGAAGTGAAGTAGCTGCCTATCCATCCCATAGTGAGCATTGAGGCCACAGGTTAGACCTAACATCTGATATATAAAAGGGTGACATCTCAGGAAACGATGCTGGTGTGTTTCCACCTGGTGCCTATGATGTGCTTTTTTGATAAACAGAGCTATTCACAGGAAAAAAAGTGGTTAACGCATATCCCTTTGTCATGGAGAAAATTCATAAATTAGCATGAAAGAAGGTGCTCAATACAAATGGGGGAAAAGCTACTTTTGGTCCTCTGATTAAGGGGCAACACTTCCTAGGGCCAGATTGCCTTTGCTAAGTGTTATTATTCTCTTCTTTGTTTTTCACTCTGGGCAGCACACTGATTTCTGGTTTCTTCATTTTCTTAAGTAAGGAGAAGGGTCATTTCTCCCATTTGCTGTGGTAGTTTGTGGTGCCTTTGTGATAAAGGAGAGATAGGCAGATGCCATCTTTGTTTTTTCCTTACTTACTCTGTATAATATTTTAGGTAACTTAGATGCTCCTTCTGTTCTGATTTTGGGATTCTGGGTGAGGGAGAACACACATATGGATGTGAGATGTCTTACTGGGCTCCCACAAGCCAGGGGTGCACAGAGACAGATGGACCATTTACAACCTACTTGGCAGTGTCATAGATCACAGGATGCCCAAAGTTCACCAAGAGGAGATAAAGATGTCAGAGAAGACCCTTGAAGAAATACATCAAAAGCTTCTCCCTTCTGCCTCTATCAATAACGATTCCAACTGTATACTGCAGGTTGTGGGTTGTTATGGTGACAGGAAGCGGGTATAAATTGGGACGCAAAGAAAGAAAATAATTTAGCCAGGAACTCATCTCTAAAATGTTTGCCCCTGAGATAGGTTTAAAATATTGGATAGCCTGTAGGAAGTATAGTTGGGCTGTAGAATGTAGAATGTGTGTGGACATTTTTAGATTAATGAAGCTTTCCATCGTTTTTTCTAAAGGCAATGGTGCATGGAGCCTAAGAAAGTAAACTCTGAGATTAGAAAGCCTTGTTTCAAAACTAGTCTTCACTACGTAACCACTTCTGCAATCTTTGTCTTAGTTACTTTAACTCTCTGGATCTGTAAAGTGGGGATGATGATAACATCCATTTTATAAGTGTGTTTTGAGGATTAATGACTTAAGCAGGAAAACAATGTCTTACTCATAGTAAATGATCAATATGTGTGACTGTCATAATTATTCCAAATTTTCACAGGTGGTTGTGGAGCTGAACAACACCAATCTGAACTGTGCAGGTTCACTTATACATGGATTTGTTTCAATAAATTCAGCCCCCTTAATGTTGGGGTTTCAGCATTTCCGGATTCAACCAACCACAGATGGCAAACTTAGTACATGATCCATGGTTTGTTGAATCTGTCAGTATGGAATCTGTGCATTAGGAGGGTCAGTTATGGGACTGAGCATCTGGGGATTTTGTTGTCCATGCTGGATCCTGGAACCAAACCCTATATAGGGGATGACTATATAGTATATGTGTAACCTGAAGGCTGTGGAGTCAACTGCCTGGATTTCAGTTCTTGTTCAATCCCTTGCTTGCTGTGTGACTTTGAGCAAATCACTTAACCTCTCTAAGCCTCAACTTTCTCATCTGTAAAATGGAGGTGCTTGTAGATATTTCATAAGGTACTTTTAGAATAAATGGGAAAACCCCTGTAAAGTAACAGTGCCCACTGGATTATAAATGCTCAATTGATATAAGCTGTCATCATTATTTAAGGAAGCTATGACTAGTGAGGTGACAAGACACCAGGAGTGGGGTGGGATAGTTGTACCAGCCATAGCACTGTGGTATAATACAATTCAGGGTTCTTCTTGCAGTACCAGAATAAGAGTTTCCACTGACGAAAGAAATTAAATCCACAAATTTTCCCTTCTCCATTCTTGTTGGTTTACAACCTCCAGAGCTTCCTGGGTAGAATCTGAAACTGGCCCCCTACCAGGAGGACAGAGAGAGGCAGAAGAAAGAGGCAGGTCACTCCGGATTGGTAGGTAGCAAGTTTAATAAACAAGGGAACTTACACAGGTGGCTTGTCTTGGGCAGCCACAAGGCCAGTAGATCTCTGCACCCACCTACCAGAATCTTAAAGGTTTATATAGAGGATTTAACTGGATTCAGTCACGTATACTGCCCAGATGGTCTCAACGACACATTGCTGTCTCAAGTCTATGTCCTTGTAATGGCTCCCACTGTGGGAAGAGTGGGTAGTACATACATTCCAAGGACAGGGAGAAGGGGAGGAGCCTCTGATTGCCCATGTCCAACTCAAGGGTCAACCGTGGGTCGTGTTCTGTTGACTACCTCCTCCAACAATGCTTAAATACTATCATGAAAAGATTACATATAAGAATTGTGTATGTATAAAAAGAATGTCCTTATCTCTTGATCAGAGGTAATGTTGAATGATTGTGATGCTTACTGCTGTGAGCACAATTAAAAATACCCAACCATCACTGGCAAATATTTATAGAATAAGAATAACAGATATTAAAATGTACTAAAGGGAAATACCTCTTAAGTCTTAATTACCACCCAAATTGAAAAGAAACTGAAATTTTATGACTCCACTGTTATCACATAATAGTAGTAAATTATTGTATGCATACTGTGCTATTGTTCTCAACTATTCACTGCCTCCCAAGAGGTAGAGCACACTTTCCTGTCTTGATAATTTTGGGTTTGTCCATAGGTCATTTTTGATCAAAAATGGATCAGAAAAGTAGGTGAAAGTGATGATATACTGGTCTGAACAGACACATTAAGTGGCATCTCAGCTTCTTGCTGCTCCCTTGAGTTTCTGCCCTCCATTATGTCAGCAGCAGACTCCAGAGAATGGCTGCTCATTCAAAGAAGTCATATGCAGCCCAATTGAGCCCAGAAGAACCTGGCAAAATCACAGCAGATCGCAGCCATTGTGAAATATGAACAATAAATTAAATATTTGTTTTTGTAACTCACTGGGATTTGAGAGTTGTTTGTTGCTGCAGCAAAAGCTGAATACTAAACGTAGAACCATTTATAGAGGACTTGCTATGTGCCCAGTGCTTGGGTAAGTATTAAACATATTCTTTTATTTTATCCTCTCCCTATTCCTACGAGCTGGGCATTGTTATTCCTGTTTAGCAGATAAAGAATAGAGTCCAAAAATGTTGAATAATTTTCTATGTAGTTTACTAGGGACCAAGGTGAGATTCAGCTCAGGGCTGTTTAACTGCAAAGACTGGAGTTATAGGCAACATGGTATGCTGTATTCTAGGGACAGAAACTATTAGGGAAAACCCTATAAAATTGTTGGTTTTAAAAGGAAAACTTGTCCAAATCCCAGCCTTTCCATAGGGTTCAACCTAAGAATTCTTGATACATTAAAAAAAAAAAAAAAGAGAAACAATACACACAGTATTTTCTGAACAGATTCAAAAGTAAATAATAAATGTTGAGAAACAACCAAAATTTTCTAGGACCAAAACTTTTATGACACTTGATTTACTTAGGTGCCTCCAACACAACCCAAACCGCACTGGATTGTACTAAAATGCCTTACACTCTCCTGCAGAAAAGAAGCTAGGTTTTTATTCTAATTCTTCTAAATTCTTAGCATAGTCTCCATGGCCCTTTCTATATAACCCTGGCCTTAAGAAAGGCCCCTGGGCCTCCTTGACTTTCTCTCCCTAGTTGAGCTTTGAGGATTTCTCTCCATTTGAGAAATGAATAATTTATAATTAGAAAGTCTACAACATGAACCCCACATGGTCTTAGCCTTCTTAGCCTCCCAACTTGGTCATATCCTCATTATGGGAAAAGCCACTCCAAAAGGCAAACATATTTTCATAATTGTTATTTAATGGATGTTGCTTGCTCCTGGGATTTCTTTCTCAGTATCTATTTGTAATTCAAAGGTCAGCATAATACCACTGGCATACACAAGGATTCTGAGAGATTTGTTCTTCCTGCTTGAAATTCAGATACCGTGGCACAGTAGATTACTCTAGGAGCCTCTTATGTGGTGTGGGTCACAGTTAGGATGAATCTGACCTCATCTTTTTTTTTTTTTAATTTTATTTATTTTTTGGCTGTGTTGGGTCTTCATTGCTGTGCGCGGGCTTTCTCTAGTTGCGGTGAGCGGGGCCTACTCTTCGTTGTGGTGTGCGGGCTTCTCATTGCAGTGGCTTCTTTTGTTGTGGAGTACAGCCTCTAGGCATGCGGGCTTCAGGAGTTGCAGCATGCAGGCTCAGTAGTTGTGGCACATGGGCTTAGTTGCTCTGCGGCATGTGGGATCTTCCCAGACCAGGGATCAAAGCTGTGTCCCTTCTATTGGCAGGCAGATTCTTAACCACTGTGCCAGCCACCAGGGACGTCCTGACTTCATCTTAATTTTAGATCTTCACCAGTCCTCAGAAAACTGACCTATGAATGTGGACTATGACTGGGAGCTTTTGCTCACTGACCTGGCATAAGGGAGATGTTACCACGTGGAAAAGCTTCATGCTCTGCCATGGTCATTATTCCTCCTCTTAACTGACCCTAATATCTCCTAAATGGGTTTCTCCTTAAGGTAATTTAAGCAGGAAAAGGTGGTCCAAGAGAATAATTTAGGCCTCACGTTATGTACATACTTGCAGGATTTATATGGCAAGCTACATTTAAATTAGTAATGGCAGGCTCGTTTCAAGATATTATATATTGAAATATTATTCCACAAGAAAGCTGTTTTCCAAGTAAGCATGGATGATGATTATTTATTAGTTTAAAATGCATCCCTTCTTCTCATCTCACAAAGCACCACTTCCATTTCGAATGAGCAGTTTATGCATGAAGATTGGCTGCTTAGAAGCACTTGTGGCTTGAGCCACGGGGGAGAAAAATGCTCCATAAAGTTCACAGTATTTATGGTAGATACTTGCATACTTCAAAAATAGAGTGAAATTAAAAATAAGAAAGGACAAATTCTAGGGCGTCCAGCATGGTTTGTGTGTTTGTATATATATATGTGTGTGTGTGAGAGGGTTATTTTTCTTCTTTCTGCTTTTATTTTATAGCATGATATTTGGAGCTCGCTGTTGAGGTTATTTCCAATCAAACTGCATTCAACCCTGGAACAATGGATAGATTGTCAGCACGGACGATATGGGTTATGGGCCACAGGTCTCTAGGTTTAAATGGAAGATGTAGAACTAACGTCTGTAAGGTCAACATTATCTCTCCTCCCCCAGAGAAAATCTGACAGTAATTTTGAGGATAGAGGCTTGAAGGGAGCAGCCAATAGTACTTGAAATAAAAGATCGGAGAAGAATTAAAACTCTCTAATAGAGTAAGCAAGGTCAGGGGCTCAAGTTTCCTCGTGAGACCCTGACACCAATGACAAGGATCACCCTCCAACAGCATCCCCCTGCCCCACTGCACTTTCACTCCATCAAGTAGTTAACTGCTCATCTGTGTTCAAATAGTAGCTTACACACTGAGGCTCGGATGAGCCTGCAACAGAGTCCGATCTTTTTTTTAAACATTAGATATACAAGACTTTGAAACATGATGTGACAAAAGAAAGTTGTTTTTTTCTTTTTTTGTTTTCTGGAGCTTTCTTTAAAGTTAAAAACAACTGCAAGCTGCCATGCAGAGTGCTCACCACATGATAGACGTTGTTTGTGGTGCTTTAACACATCATCCCAGATATAAAGAAGAACAGTGGCTACATAGTAACCAATGGCACACATGTGCAGGGCACTATGGGACCCAACATTTATTATGCAGTTAATTCTTGAAAAAGCTGTCTAAACTCACTGTTTCCATTTTTTTCCTCTTATTCTCACTTGTAATCCACTAAGATTTTTAACCCTATCATTTCACTCTAATTCCTTTATCAAGTCCATCAGAAACATCTGTCTTAGCAATTCCAGTGGTCATTTCTCAGCATGTATCTTTATTGACCAGTCAGCAGCACTTGATGTACTATTTTTCATAATGATGATGAAGAATGGTATGAAAGCCAGAGAAGAGAGGTTTCCTGAGAAATTCTATTTAGAGGTTTCCTGAGAAATTCTATTTAGAAATTCTATTTAGAATTTAGAATAGAAATTCTATTTAGAAATTCTATTTAGATGGTAGAATGGAGGTACAGCAACCATGGGCTTGAGGTGCTATGTGGCTGAGTGAGGGCTACAGGCAATCACCACAAGACAGCAATGAGCATTGTTGTAATATTCATGTATCCCATTCACTTGTTGGAAAGTTATATAGACTCTGAGGGCCTTAGTTCTCTCTCTAATGGTGATTAAGTTAAAGCTATTAACATTTTTGAGTAGGGGGGACTAGGTAAGATTATTGAATGTTTTTATGTGCCAAGCACTGTTTTAAGTTAATTAACGTGCATTAATTGATTTATTCCTAAGCAATCAGGATTGTCATCCCAATTTTACAAATGACAAACCAAGGAACAGAGAGTTCAAAAATCTTACCCAAGATCATCCACTTAGTGACTAAATATGCCAGGATTTGGACATTGAGAGAAGGATAATCATAGTTCTTAAGCTCATAGCATTTGGAACATCCAACTTGGCCATTTACCTGGGACACTCTGATAAACACCTTGTAAAGTTGAGATCCACGAAGATGTTAAAAAATATGGTTGTTCTGCTGTACCAGACAGTGTGCTATATTTTCTAAGCACTTCAAATGTGCTAACTTAATCCACACAATAACAATATAAGGTTTATATACTATTATACTCCCCATTTTACAAATGAGGAGATTGAGACATAAGTAATTTGCTCTAGTTCTTATAGCTAGCTAGTGTAGAGCTAGATGTAAACCCAGGTATATCCTATTATATTACTGCTGTTCATGTACATAATTTACATTATGGGGCTCTCTTATTATGTTAATAGAGTTGGATAATTTAAAAAATTTTGAGTCTATTTAAAAAACTTGAGCCTACTGATTTAGAGCAGGGATCAGGAAACTTTTTCTATAAATGGTCAAATGGTAAATGTTGTAGGGTTTGTGGGCCATACAGGTTCTATTCTGACTACAGCTCTGCTAAGGCAGCCATAGACAATATGTAAACAATTAGGCATGGCTGTGTTTCAATAAAACTTTATTTACAAAAAAATGGTGGTTAACTGAATTTGGCCCATGTAATTTCCTGAATTCTGAATATTCTGTTTAATGAAAATAATCTGAAGTTCTTTCATGACCATGGCAGAGATCACTACTTGATTCCAATATACCTTTTTTTTTTTTTTTTTTTTTTTTGCGGTACCGCGGGCCTCTCACCGTTGTGGCCTCTCCTGTTGCGGAGCACAGGCTCCAGACACACAGGCCCAGTGGCCATGGCTCAGAGGCCCAGCTGCTTCACAGCATGTGGGATCCTCCCGGACCGGGGCACGAACCCGCGTCCCCCGCATCGGCAGGCGGACTCTCAACCACTGCGCCACCAGGGAAGCCACCAATATACCCATCCTTATGTTCTTTTTTGAAAATAGAATCTATTTTTTTTAGCTGGGCATATGGCTGTCCAGCATAGAAGTTACCCCCATTCCCAACTACCTGAAACAAGCTGTGACCATGTGACAAGTTCTGGCCAATGGAAAATAAGCAAACATGGTATGTACATCATCCAGGAAATACTAGCAAAAGCAGAGACTCTCCTCTTTCTTGTGGGCTGGTATTTGGATCAAATATCTGGAGCTCTAGCAGCTATTTTGGACCAGGAGGTCACCTTTGGAATGAAACTGTGCCTGATGGGGCAGAAAGATAGAAGAAACAAGTTCTTTAAGCCATGGAACACCAAGGCATCCTATATCCAGACTTCTTTTATATGAAAGAGAAATAAACCTCTATCTTAATTAACTTCTTATTTCAGTCACATTCAGCCTAATCTAATCCTACTGGTGCAATGGTCATGTATCTTTCTTATATATATCAAGAAGATGAACTTGTTCCACGATACTAGGGAAATGACAGGATGGGAATGTGATGTGACATAAGAAAAGAGATCTGAACCAGAAGTCATAAAACCTAGCTTTGCAAGTTACTGTGTGATTCTGGGCAAGTTGCTTTAATATCACTGCCAGCTTCCTCATTTGTAAAATAAGAGTTGGCTACACCTAATTCACATGGGTGTTGTGAGGCTAACACGAAATAAATTGTGTGAAAGTGACAGGGTAATATTTATCCAATATTTGTAGAAATAGTTGGCTACACCTAATTCACATGGGTGTTGTGAGGCTAACACGAAATAAATTGTGTGAAAGTGACAGGGTAATATTTATCCAATATTTGTAGAAATAATAAATGTGTATGTGTATAATTTGTATTACCATGGAAATAATATACTAAGAAGAGCAAGGACAAACACTAATATAATTAACATGTTACTTTAGCAGTGAGATTAAAGCTATTGTGAGGGAAATTTTAAGCTTCATCTTTATACATCTGTGTATTTATTACAATAAGCATATTTATTTAGAAATTAAAATAATAAATGGAAGCAAAAAGAATACATATACATAATGTATATATCGATATATATAGCATATACATATAATAAACATAATATATAAATATAGCCCATTAGAACACCAGACAAATATGGGGTTCATCTTTGTTGAAACTGAATATGACAAAGTGTAAAATCCATCAGTTGTGCAAATTTATTATTATTATTACTATTATTATTATTTATAAAGTAGAAGAAAGGAAGTAGAAGGAGGGAGGTGTTAGGGAATTTGACCAAGAAGTATTCTTTCAAACAAGGCTGACCTGAATATATGCCAACCTTGTTGTATGACTCACCATTTCCTGAATGTGCTAGACATCTTTTATCTCTCCGTACATTGACCTGTGTTGTTTTTTCTAACATGTATGACATTCCCAGCTTAATAAACTTTTGCTCATCTTTAAACTCAAATATCCTGTTTCCCTTTCTAAGGTCTTTGGCAGCTCTCCCAAGCAGAATATATTTCTTCTTGTAATTCTTCCACATGCTATAAATATGTTTGTCTTAGAATTTCATAACCATTTATTTATATGCTTTTGTTCCAAGTAGAATAAAACCTTTAAGACCTCTTCTATTTATCATTCATTCACTGAAAACATTTTTTGAGTGTTTCTCATACATCAGGCACTGTTTACATTCAAGGGTTACTGTAATGTACAAATAGACAAACACCCTTTCCTCATGAAACTTACATTTCACTGGGGGAGACAAAAAAAAACCCCAAAAGTTAAATATATAAAATGTCAGATGGTGATAAGGATGAAAGGCATGGTTAGTGGATGGGAAGTGAGCAAGGAGGTGCTTTTCAGGTAGAATGTTCAGAAAAGGCATCTCTCAGCCGATGTCCCTTGTCACATGCACAAAGAACTCAGTAAAGAAAGGGGTGAGCTTTACGTGTGAGCAAAGGCCTTGAGACAGAAGCATACTAGTCATGCTAAAAAAGACTGCAAGTAAGCCAGTGGGGATGGAGCAAAGTGAATGTGGAGAGAAGTAACTGCACATCAATTCAGATGAAAAGGGGAAAGGTCATGAAGGTTCTCATAGGGCATGATAAGGGTTTGACCTTTATTTTTAGTTTAATGGGAAGACTGTTTAGGGTTGTGAGAAGGCAAGTGACAAACAATCTACTTAACAGGATCCCACTGCCTTCTTTGTGGAAAATAGATCAAGTGGGTCAGAAGCATAGAGCCAGGGAGTAGCTCAGGTGAGGGGTGAGGATGGTGGAAATGGTGAGAAGTGGTTTGATACTGGATATATTTTGAAGTTAACTGGAAATTAGTATCTCTAATTACAGAACAAATATTTAATATGAATTTGTGGGAAGAAGGAATCATTGAAGTAAGTGATTCAAGGTTAAAGCTAGAGAGTCTTATTATTTAAATGATTATAAAGAGATAATTCAGTTTCAGTTCCTAAATGGAGAGTCATCAAAAAAAGCAAAAATAATGCTATGTGTTTCTTGGGTTCTTGTTAAAAAGTTCCAGATTTTCTGTAAAACTCCTAAGCTTGCAGTTGCAAAAAGAAAGGCTTTAAAAACCAGGGAAGACTTTATGCTATATTTCTAAATGTTAAAACAATAGTAAATTATGATATTGAGAGTACCACTAGGATGATGAGAAAGTCAGTGATGTTAAGAAAGCAAAAACCTTTTTACTTCATACAACCCAAAACATAGCTTAAATTAAAAAGAAATTATAAAAAAAGTGTTTACAAAATCTCTGATATCTGTGGTTTTGGAGATAAAAACATATTCTGGTATTTGCATAATTTTTAGATGATATAGTATATCTTTAGATATTATGTGGATATATTAATAATATGCAAAATGATGACAAATGATGTTTATTGGCTTTCTGGCTAAAAAGGATGATGCAGCTAAGCTTAATTGTGATGGGATATTTTGCTAGTGGGGCTTTAAATTTCCATGAATCATTTTGAGAAATCACATAAAAGAAAAATATAAAAGTTGTAAGATGATCAGAATCTCACATTATTCTTGGAGAAAAAAATGGCCTAAAGAAAAAGAACTTTAAGAAATGTGTTTGGGTTTTCTAAATTACTTCCAATAGCATCCTTTACATCATTTTAAAGTTTGGAATTCACATACAGTCATATCCTGGATCAAGATTCTTTAAATTTGAAACCAGAATTGTTCCGAAACATTTTATTTGAACACTATTTTGGGGAACGATCGTCTCCTTCCCCACTCAAACCTGCATGATCTTATATAATAAGAAATTCCACTCCTTCAGAATAATTTTAATAAGAGACTTGCAGCCTCCTCTCTGCCTTCTCAATCGTTCCTCTCCACGGGAAGGCAGTGGCCTCAGATAGACTGAAAAAAGTGTGATGCACATGGCTTGAATCTCCTTCTCATACTCTGCCCACCATCTTCTCTCTTCCTTATGGGTCTGTACATTGGTCACAAATGTGGAAAGGTTTGAGTAGTTGGAGGCCCATCTGGCCATTTGCCTAAGCCATGATACCTGAGACTTTCTCTCAATGGGCTCAGATCTCAAGGTGAGTGTAGTGGTTAATATTATGCATCAAGTTGGTTGGGTCATGGTGTCCAGCTATGTGGTCAAACATGATGCTGATGTTTCTGTGAGAGTGTTTTTGGATGTGATTAACATTTAAATTGGTGGACTTTGAGTAAAGCAGATTGCCCTCTTTAATGTGGGTGGGCTTCATCCAATCAGTTGAAGGCCTGAATAGAACAAAAGACTGACCTCTCCCAAGAAAGAGGGAATTCTGTAGCAGAAGTCTTTCATACTTGAACTGAAACACTGGCTCTTCCCTGGGTCTCTAACCTGATGGCCTATGGACTTGCACTGTAGCATCAACCTGCTGGTCCACACT
This sequence comes from Orcinus orca, assembly GCF_937001465.1. Classification (NCBI taxonomy): domain Eukaryota; kingdom Metazoa; phylum Chordata; class Mammalia; order Artiodactyla; family Delphinidae; genus Orcinus; species Orcinus orca. The sequence goes on from NC_064563.1 coordinate 134,331,271, forward strand.
GCAAATTTTGGATTTGTTAGCCTCTAGAGTTGTTGAGCCAATTCCTTAACATTATCTATATATATGTGTATTAGATAGATAGATAGATATAGATATAAATATAGCTATAGACATAGATATCTCCTATTGGTTTTGTTTCTCTGGAGAACCCTGACTAATATAGTATAATACAAGGACTTGAATAATTTTAACTCTTCATATCCCAACAGATATTGTTTTCAAAGTATCAATGAGATAATTAATTGCTTATATTTTAACTTAAGCAATTTCTGAAGTTTTCTACATGGTACCAACAAATTTGACATTAGAGTTATTCTTATGGGAACTCATGCCTTCATTTCAAGGGCAAATTAAGTAGCCTTTGCCCCAAACCATTTTGTTGTTCTAAAGTGATTCAGCTAGATCATGGGGCTAAAAAATTACCCCTTTGATAAACGTTTGCATTGTTCAAACTCATCTTGTACACCTGAAACTAACACAATATTGTTAATCAACTCTACTCCAATATAAAATAAAAATTTAAAAAATAAAAATAAAAAGTATTAAAATGAAAAAAATTGGCAATACTTTAGGGTTGCTTAACTGGTTAAGTATAATCAGAACAGCCTGACAAAGAAATGCAGTGAGAATCAATTTGAAGTGATGTACTAAAATTCAACATTTGAAATTCTTACATTTAGGGTTTGAAGTTGCTAATTCTGAAAACACCACACATTTTAAAGCAGATTTTACTTTGGACCCAAGCTCTAGGTGAAAGTTATTTTTTGCAGCTTTAAAGAATATCAGAACCCAACAAAAATAGAGATTAATAGGGAATGGGGATTTTATGAATACAAATATATATCATATTTTACAATGCCTAAATCATGATGAATCAATAATGAGTTACAGCAAGTTACAAAAGAATGAAAAGTTTGGGGTGATTGAACGTTCATGAAACTGGACTTAACAGAAAAGCTCTCGTAAACCTGTATTCAATGCAATACCACAGTTCAGCCACTACAGTCAGGTAGGTTGAACTCTCAGGTTTTCCTGAATCCTATTGTCTTTTAACTAACATGTATCATAAATGCTATAAATGACTCAAGAATGGTAGTTTTGATCAGCTTACAAGGGCTTCTATGGATGGACCAACTGGCAATCAGGGAAAAGGAGACATGCAGGAAGAAACCTAAACAGTGCATGTCATGGGACAGGGAGTGAAAGGAAGGGAAATAACCGTGTTTCAGTTTATTGCTGTTCAAATAAACACCCCAAATCTTAGTGTTAAAAACAAAAACGGGTTCATTTGCTCACTATTCCTAATTTGGGCTGGGCTCAGTTGGATGTTTTTTCTGCTGGTCTGGCCAGTGGTTACTTGTGTGGTTGTGTTTAACTGGTGGGAAAGTTGGGGGCTTGAATCAGTTGGGACACTGAGATTATTGAACCTGTCTCTTGCTATATATAATATAGTATCAGGACCTCTTTCTCTCTGTACTTTGCCTCAAGCAAAATAACAGGATTTCTTACCTGGTGGCTTGGGGCTTTTTAAAAGAGTAAAAACAGACACTGTCAAGCTTTCTTAAACCTTAGCTTTGGAATTGGCACACTGTCTTTTCTGCTAACTTCTACTGATTAAAGTGAGTCAAGGAGCCAGCCCAGATTCACTATACATGGGCACGATTACCAGCAGGTTTTGTTCATTGGAGGTCACCAACATAGCAGACCACCACAAGCCCAAAGCCTTTTATGCCTGAAAACCTTAGTAAGTGATTTGGGTATAGGCAAGGCTGTGCTTTAGATAGATTTAAATATTGCTAAATTAAATTTAGTATTATAAATAAGTCGATATGTTGCTAGAATCCCTGACATTATTTGACACTTTATAAAAGGCAGGGATTGTGCAAAGTACTTTATATAATTTCTTTATTCTTAGACCACCTCATAAGATACATTTTTATTATTAGCCCCATTCTAAAGATGAAGAATGGGCTTAATAATATTAAAAACTTGTCTGAGGTCACACAGCAGAACCAGTATTCAAACTTAAACAGTCTTACTCCAGAGCAAACATTTAAACGAGTTCCCCTTGCTGTAATTTAGTGTAAGAAGTCTGGTTTCCAAAATTCCAGGGTCTGTCACCATGAAGTTGGTTGATGGATTCTCTCTTCTAGGCCTAGATTGACCCCATTTCCAATGTGGCTTATTGTAATAAAGAAGAGACACCTAAAGTAAACTCCATAGCTGTGTAAGTTTCACAGAAAGTGGTTTCCTGGGTGAAAAAAAGGCATAAGTTGGTAAACATCTCACCACAGGTTGCAATGAGCTCACTGAGACTCTGGTAAGAGGTATGCCTGACTGCTCTAATCACTAATTTTAAAAAGAACCTGTTTCTGGACCATTATGTGGTGGTATATCCTCCATACACTCTCTTACTCAAATCCTTCTTGAAGTGTAGGCAAAGTATTTCGGCCAACTTGTGGCCTCTTTATAACATAGATCATAGTGCGATGTAATTAACTTATTTCATATATCTTGACCAACAGAGTCAGACACTCACTGTATTATACTCTCTTTTTTTTTTCTATTATTTTTTGAACCTTCAACATTGAATATACTGCAGGAGCCAAGAAGGAACTCAATCAACATTTGTTGAATGAATGTTTGGTGGTGACAAATACCTACATATTTTTCTATCTATGTTAGCAAGCAGTGCCACTGAATGTCATTTCACTCATTCTAAATGATTGATTCTGCCACTCAAGCAGAAACACAATGAGCTAATGCAGATGAATTTAAGAAGCCTTTGAGGACCTCTCTGCCGTGGAATGTTGCCTGATAGAATTCAATACTGCATGCTGTCAGATATGAATTATTCACTGGCTCTTCACTCCTATATAATTATACCTTTCATTCTGCTGTGCCTGCACAGATAGGATTAATTCACGCATCATACCCTGTAACATTTATAATCAGAAAGACTGGAAACATTTCACAGAAAAGAAAAACACATAAGTATACACTTAAGGTAACCACACTGGTAATTGGTTCTCCAGTTCCCATCTAAGCAAGAGAAGTGGTGGAAGAAAGAAACAGTGTGTTGCTTTTTGTCAAAATATTCATTGTTCAATAAGTAATTGCAAAATAGAAACACCTATCTTCAAAAAGCTTAAGAACTATGAATCAATTGTGAAATATTATACCACATGTTCCAAAATAGGGTAGTTTGCTGGCAATGTTGGAAAGCACTGGCTTGGAAAATTTACACATAGAATCATTCCAACCATGGAAATGTATAAATTAAGAACACTGTTCTGAATTAATTACAGTGTGTGTGCATTTGTGTGTGTGTGTTTTGTTTAGTCTTTCCCATGGGAAATAAACCAGGACTGTTGAATTAGAAACACCCACGCACACACAAACGTACATGCTTACACAAAGTAAAGCAAATCAAATCAGAGATGAGAAAATGTAGACCCATTCAACCTCTTATTTTAATTTCCTTTCTGTTTATATGAATAAATAACTATTTATTGAAAAACTAATATGTGCTGTACACATCTTGAGGTACTGAGAACAGAGGAGTGAACAAGATAGATACAACGCTTGCTCCATGAAGATTAGTGTCTCCCTGATCACAGCCTGTAGTTAACCTGATATATCTCCTTACAATTTATTTTCATAGAGTTCTAGAAAATGCTACAATCCTTCACATAATAATTGCAAAGCAAATACACATTGAATGAATCCGAAGAACTCGGAAAACTTAAAGCTGTAGTAAAAATTTCAGTTTTTAAAATTTAGATGTTAATAAGTTTGTAAGTGCTGTTAGGAAGATAATTATTTATGTTATTGTGTGATGTGCACAATGATCACAGAAATTTCAATAAGGATACAAATGTAAGAATTCAAGGTCAATAAATAATGCAACAGAGGTGCAAAGATATTTATGACATTAATTTGAAGCTAAATCACAGAGAAAATCATATCCATTTGGTTGGGAGGGGATGTGTTATAACACAGACAGAAAAGGGAGCTCCCACAGGTCTGTCTATACGGGCATTAAAAAAAAAAACAACTCATTATGTGCTTATGGTGAAAATCTGCTCCTTTAATGTGTGTACTGTAATATTCTAGTACCACAATTTATCACAAAAGATAAAGGTAATGGATACCGAAGTGGTTATAGATTATATGGAAACACACAGTATTTGCCAGAGGCAGATATTTTATGCCTAAGCTACGTAAATGAGGAGTGAGATAAAAGCAGAAATGCTGACTGACCACCTGGTGCCACCTGCTCTGGCTCCTCTGCTTCTCCAGCTTTACCTCCCACCATCTCACCCCTTCAGCCCCATTGGCCTTCTTTCAGTCCCCTGAATGCTTTATGCTCCCACCCACCAAAGGACCCTTGCAAATGCTATGCCATCTTGCAGAGATGTTCATTCTATTCTCCCACTCTCCTTCAACCAGCTAACTCCCAACCACCCTTCAGATCTCATATCACACACTACTTCCACTGGTACCCATTCCTCAACTGTGTTGATTGTGGAGAATCTCCATCATACACTCTCAAAACACTATGAACTTCTCCATGGCATTTATGGCAGCCCTAACTTTATATACATAAATACAATGTTCTGTATAAAATTAATTTGATGTACAATTTTATGTAAAATTTTATATATAATTTTATCTACATATAATATAGGCTTCTCCCACTATACAGGATTTACTGCAGCTTTGTCACATAGTAGGTTCTTAATACATGTCTATTGAATAAATAAATGAGTGGGAAGGATGAAGCATTAGGAAAGTAGAATTGCCTTATCATAAAGTTTGAAGACCAAATAATTTTGCAGTTTTAATATTTTTTAGAACAATGATTTGATAATTTTTGTAACCCTAAGTTACACAACTATATTAATTTCTACCAAAGTCTAAAGAAGTATTCAGAAGAAAATTTACATTTTTTGGAAATTACTTAATAGAAGTGACAGTATTCTAAAAAAATTTTCTGCACAATCCATTACCACTACTGATAATCAATAAAAATAACAATTGGAGGAATTGTGATAGATTTTCTTTTTTCACCCTCATTTTGTTCTTCAATCCTTGGTTAATTCATGTGTTTACTCGGCCCTTCACCTTCCACTTGACCTTATAAGAGTGCTTAAGATAGTGAGCTTGGGACTGTAACAGACCTGGGTTTGAATGATGGTTCTACCAGTAGAGTCTACCCTATAATTTCTCTCCCTCTCAGCATCCTAATATATAAAATAGGAATAAATATCCTGCTTCAAGGTTCTTGTGTTTAATGAGGTAATGTACGTAAATTGCTTAGAGAGTTGGGATTTTTTTAACATCTTTATTGGAGTATAATTGCTTTACAATGGTGTGTCAGTTTCTGCTTTATAACACTGTGAATCAGTTATACATATATCCCCATATGTCTTCCCTCTTGCATCTCCCTCCCTCCCACCCTCCCTATACCACCCCTCTAGGTGGTCACAAAGAACCGAGCTGATCTCCCTGTGCTATGCGGCTGCTTCCCACTAGCTATCTATTTTACATTTGATAGTGTGTATATGTATATGCCAGTCCCTCACTTTGTCACAGCTTACCCTTCCGCCTAACCATATCCTCAAGTCCATTCTCTAGTAGGTCTGTGTCTTTATTCCTGTCTTGCCCCTAGGTTCTTCATCACCATTTTCTTCATTTTGTTTATTTAATTAATTAATTAATTAATTAATTAATTATATATATAGTTTAATATCTTTATTGGAGTATAATTGCTTTACAATGGTGTGTTAGTTTCTGCTTTATAACAAAGTGAATCAGTTATACATATACATATGTTCCCATATCTCTTTCCTCTTGTGTCTCCCTCCCTCCCACCCTCCCTATTCCACCTCTCTAGGTGGTCACAAAGCACCGAGCTGATTTCCCTGTGCTATGCAGCTGCTTCCCACGAGCTATCAGATTTACATTTGGTATTGTATATACATACATGCCACTCTTTCACTTTGTCACAGCTTACCCTTCCCCCTCCCTATATCATCAAGTCCATGCTCTAGTAGGTCTGTGTCTTTATTCCCGTCTTACCCCTAGGTTCTTCATGAGCTTTTTTTTTTTTTTCTTAGATTCCATATCTATGTGTTAGCATACGGTATTTGTTTTTCTTTTTCTGACTTACTTCACTCTGTATGACAGACTCTAAGTCCATCCACCTCAATACAAATAACTCAATTTTGTTTCTTTTTATGGCTGAGTAATATTCCATTGTATATATGTGCCACATCTTCTTTATCCATTCATCAGTTGATGGACACTTAGGTTGCTTCGATGTTCTGGCTATTGTAAATAGAGCTGCAATGAAAATTTTGGTACATGATTCTTTTTGAATTATGAATTTCTCACGGTATATGCCCAATAGTGGGATTGCTGGCTCATATGGTAGTTCTATTTTTCATTTTTAAGGAACATCCATACTGTTCTCCATAGTGGCTGTTTCAATTTATATTCCCACCAATAGTGCAAGAGTATTCCCTTTGCTCCACACCCTCTCCAGGATTTATTGTTTCTAGATTTTTTCATGATGGCCATTCCGACCAGTGTGAGATGATACCTCATTGTAGTTTTGATTTGCATTATTCTAATGAATAATGATGTTGAGTATTCTTCCATGTGTTTGTTGGAAATCTGTATATCTTCTTTGAAGAAATGTCTATTTATGTCTTCTGCCCATTTTTGGATTGGGTTGTTTGTTTTTTTGTTATTGAGCTGCATGAGCTGTTTGTAAATTTTGGAGATTAATCTTTTGTCAGTTGCTTCATTTGCAAATGTTTTCTCCCATTCTGAGGGTTGTCTTTTGGTCTTGTTTATGGTTTCCTTTGCTGTGCAAAAGCTTTTAAGTTTCGTTAGGTCCCATTTTTTTATTTTTGTTTTTATTTCCATTTCTCTAGGAGGTGTGTCAAAAAGGATCTTGCTGTGATGTATGTCATAGAGTGTTCTGCCGAAGTTTCCCTGTAAGAGTTTTATAGGGTCTGGCCTTACATTTAGGTTATAATCCCTTTTGAGTTTACTTTTGTGTATGGTGTTAGGGAGTGTTCTAATTTCATTCTTTTACATGTAGCTGTACAGTTTTCCCAGCACCACTTATTGAAGAGGCTGTCTTTTCTCCACTGTATATTCTTGCCTGCTTTATCAAAGATAAGGTGACCATATGTGCATGGGTTTATCTCTGGGCTTTCTATCCTGTTCCTTTGAGCTATATATCTGTTTTTGTGCCAGTACCATTCTGTCTTGATTTTGTAGCTTTGTAGTATAGTCTGAAGTCACAGAGCCTGATTCCTCCAGCTCCGTTTTTCTTTCTCAAGATTGCTTTGGCTGTTTGGGGTCTTTTGTGTTTCCATACAAATTTTGAAATTTTTTGTTCTAATTCTGTGAAAAATGCCAGTGTTAGTTTGGTAGGGATTGCGTTGAATCTGTAGATTGCTTTGGGTAGTATAGTCATTTTCACAATGTGGATTTTTTCAATCCAGGAACATGGTTTATCTCTCCATCTATTTGTATCATTCTAATTACTTTCATCAGTGTCTTATAATTTTCTGCATACAGGTCTTTTGTCTCCTTAGGTAGGTTTATTCCTAGATATCTCTTATTCTTTTTGTTGCAATGGTAAATGGGAGTGGTTTCTTAATTTCACTTTCAGATTTTTCACCATTAGTGTATAGGAACGCAAGAGACTTCTGTGCATTAATTTTGTATCCTGCTACTTTACCAAATTCATTGATTAGCTCTAGTAGTTTTCTGGTAGCATTTTTAATATTCTCTATGTATAGTATCATGTCATCTGCAAACAGTGACAGCTTTACCTCTTCTTTTCCAATTTGGATTCCTTTTATTTATTTTTCTTCTCTGATTGCTGTAGCTAAAACTTCCAAAACTATGTTGAATAATAGTGATAAGAGTGGGCAACCTTGTCTTCCTGATATTAGAGGAAATGGTTTCAGTTTTTCACTATTGAGGACGACTTTGGCTGTGGGTTTGTCATATATGGCCTTTATTATGTTGAGGAAAGTTCCCTCTATGCCTACTTTCTGGAGGGTTTTTATCATAAATGGGTGTTGAATTTTGTTGAAAGCTTTCTCTGCATCTACTGAGATGATCATACATTTTTTCTCCTTCAATTTGTTAATATGGTGTATCACATTGATTGATTTGGGTATATTCAAGAATCCTTGCATTCCTGGGATAAACCCCACTTGATCATGGTGTATGATCCTTTTAATGTGCTGTTGGATTCTGTTTGCTAGTATTTTGTTGAGGATATTTGCATCTCTGTTCATCAGTGATATTGGCCTGTAGTTTTGTTTCTTTGTGACATCTTTGTCTGGTTTTGGTATTAGAGTGATGGTGGCCTCGTAGAATGAGTTTGGGAGTGTTCCTCCCTCTGCTATATTTTGGAAGAGTTTGAGAAGGATAGGTGTTAGTTCTCTAAATTTTTGATAGACATCCTCTGTGAAGCCATCTGGTCCTGGGCTTTTGTTTGTTGGAAGATTTTTAATAATAGTTTCAATTTCATTGCTTGTGACTGGTCTGCTCATATTTTCTATTTCTTCCTGGTTCAGTCTCAGAAGTTTGTGTATTTCTAAGAATGTGTCCATTTCTTCCAGGTTGTCCATTATATTAGCATATAGTTGCTTGTAGTAATATCTCATGATCCTTTGTATTTCTTCAGTGTCAGTTGTTACTTCTCTTTTTTCATTTCTAATTCTATTGATTTGAGTCTTCTCTCTTTTTATCTTGATGAGTCTGGCTAATGGTTTATCAATTTTGTTTATCCTCTCAAAGAGCTAGCTTTTAGTTTTATTGATCTTTGCTATGGTTTCCTTCATTTCTTTTTCATTTATTTCTGGTCTGATCCTTATGATTTCTTTCCTTCTGCTAACTTTGGGGTTTATTTGTTCTTCTTTCTCTAATTGCTTTAGGTGTAAGTTTAGATTGTTTATTTGAGATGTTTCTTGTTTCTTAAGGTAGGATTGTATTGCTATAAACTTCCCTCTTAGAACTGCTTTTGTTGCATCCTATAGTTTTTGGGTTGTTGTGTTTTCATTGTCATTTGTTTCTAGGTATTTTTTGATTTCTTCAGTGATCTCTTGGTAATTAAGTAGTGTATTGTTTAGCACACATGTGTTTGTATTTTTTACAGATTTTTTCCTTTAATTGATATCTAGTCTTATAGCGTTGTTGTCTGAAAAGATACTTGATACGATTTCAATTTTTGTAAATTTTCCAAGGCTTGCTCTGTGACCCAAGTTATGATCTATCCTGGAGAATGTTCCATGAGCACTTGAGAAGAATGTGCATTCTGTTGTTTTTGGATGGAATGTCCTATAAATATCAAATAAGTCCATCTTGTTTGATGTATCATTTAAAGCTTGTGTTTCCTTATTTATTTTCATTTTGGATGATCTGTCCATGGGTGAAAGTGGGCTGTTAACGTCCCCTACTATGATTGTGTTACTGTCAATTTCCCCTTTTATTGTTGTTAGTATTTGCCTTATGTATTGAGTTGCTCCTATGTTGGGTGCATAAATATTTACAATTGTTATATCTTCTTCTTTGATTGGTCCCTTGATCATTATGTAGTACCCTTCTTTGTCTCTTTTAAAAGTCTTTGTTTTAAAGTCTATTTTGTCTGATATGAGTATTGCTACTCCAGCTTTCTATTTTTTAATTTATTTATTTATTTATTTATTTTTGGCTGTGTTGGGTCTTCGTTTCTGTGCGAGGGCTTTCTCAAGTTGCGGCAAGCGGGGGCCACTCTTCCTCATGGTGCGCAGGTCTCTCACTATCATGGCCTCTCTTGTTGCGGAGCACAGGCTCCAGACGTGCAGGCTCAGTAATTGTGGCTCACAGGTCTAGTTGCTCCATGGCATGTGGAATCTTCCCAGACCAAGCCTTGAACCCGTGTCCTCTGCATTGACAGGCAGATTCTCAACCACTGTGCCACCAGGGAAGCCCGCCAGCTTTCTTTTGATTTCCATTTGCATGGAATATCTTTTTCCATCCCCTCACTTTCAGTCTGTATGTGTCCCTAAGTCTGAAGTGTGTCTCTTGTAGCAGCATATACATGGTTCTTTTTTTGGTATCCATTCAGCCAGTCTATGTCTTTTGTTTGGAGCATTTAATCCATTTACATTTAAGGTACTTATCAATATGTAAGCTCCTATTACCATTTTCTTAACTGTTTTGGGTTTGTTATTGTAGGTCTTTTCCTTCTCTTGTGTTTCCTACCAAGAGAAGTTCCTTTAGCATTTGTTGTAAAGCTGGTTTGATGGTGTTGAATTCTCTTATCTTTTGCTTGTCTGTAAAGGTTTTAATTTCTCTGTCAAATCTGAATGAGATCCTTACTGGGTAGTTTTTTCTCCTTCATCACTTTGAATATGTTGCCACTCCCTTCCTCCTTGCAGAGTTTCTGCTGAAAGATTAGCTGTTAACCTTATGGGGATTCCCTTGTGTTTTATTTGTTGTTTTTCCCTTGATGCTTTTAATATGTTTTCTTTGTATTTAATTTTTGATAGTTTGATTAATATGTGTCTTGGCATGTTTCTCCTTGGATTTATCCTGTATGGGATTCTCTGTGCTTCCTGGACTTAACTATTTCCTTTCCCATATTAGGGAAGTTTTCAACTATAATCTCTTCAAATATTTTCTCAGTCCCTTTCTTTTTCTTTTCTTCTTCTGGTACCCCTATAATTTGAATGTTGGTTCATTTAATGTTGTCTCAAAGGTCTCTGAGACTGTCCTGAATTCTTTTCATTCTTTTTTCTTTATTCTGCTCTGCAGTATTTATTTCCACTATTTATCTTCCAGGCCATTTTTCCTTTCTTCTGCCTCAGTTATTCTGCTATTGATCCCTTCTAGAGAATTTTTAATTTCATTTATTGTGTTGTTCATCACTGTTTGTTTGCTCTTTAGTTCTTCTTGGTTCTTGTTAAACGTTTATTTTATTTTCTCCACTCTATTTCCAAGATTTTGGATCATCTTTACTGTTGTTATTCTGAATTCTTTTTCAGGTACACTGCCTATTTCCTCTTCATTTGTTAGATCTGGTGGGGTTTTGCCTTGCTCCTTCATCTGCTGTGTATTTCTCTGTCTTGTCATTTTGCTTACCTTACTGTGTTTGGGGCCTACTTTTTGCCGGTTACAGGTTTGTAGTTCCCATTGTTTTTGGTGTCTGTCCCCTGTGGTAAGGTTGGTTCAGTGCATTGTGTAGGCTTCCTGGTGGAGGGGACTAGTGCCTGTGTCCTGGTAGATGAGGCTGCATCTTGTCTTTAAGTACAGTTTATTATAACATTAATGTGGAATCTTAAAATGTACTGTGATGTTCCAAGGAAGAGCTGAACTTGATGAAAGAAAATCAAAGAGCAAACCAGTTGGATTATGCATAATAAGTTTCTGCCTCCCGTTCAGTTATCTCATCCTGATAGAGGGTGAAGCAACCAAACCACACATCTCGAAGCACATCTTTGTCATCTGTCATTTTTCCAGTGGTTAAAGCAGTACATATAGGCTAAATTCTTTTCCAGTGAAAGCCAAACAGAAGCTCAGGCTTCTCCTCTGGCTTCCTGCACCATTGAGGATGCTTGGGTCTCGGGCTCTGGCTGGGCGGTGACAGAGAGTGCCAGACACACTGTCCCACTGAGATGCACCAGACCGGAGTCCCACTGGCCCACGCAGCTGCAGAAGGCACATGCACGGAGGTTGGAGTTGAGCCCTGCTGCACTCTGCCCTCCCATATCCAGCAAAGACAGCCCACAGCACTGTGCCACCCAGTGAGTTTTTGGCACCAGTTAGAATTCAATAAATAGTAGTGAAGGGTTTTTTTTGTTTTATATTATTATTATTACACTTGTCTTAATTTCATTTCCTCTCGTCTTGATTATAGGTTTAGCTTTTCTGATTTTCAGTCTTCCTGTGACCATCGTATTTCTATACACTTTTTGATCACAAATGCTTCAGGTAACATGACATGCATGCTGGTATGTTCTGCTTAGGCTTACTTTGATCTTCACTTAACTCAATGTAATATTCCTTCTTTAGTTGTCTCGCTTTTAGCTTATGCTACTGTAGTTGTATTTTGTATATCTTTGTAAGCTGCCTTGCAGCCTTTCTGAAATAGGGTGGGTACTTGCTCAAACTACTAACCTATAGCACCCAGATGCTCATTTTTTAACACACCTGTTGATTGCTGGGGTCCCTTATCCAGGACAAGTGAGAGAGGAGAGAAATACTAGACTTCTTTTAGGAGATGCTGGCTGTGGGTAAAATCATGCCTTACCAGGGCTTCTGTCTTTGTTTTTGGTCTTTTCTCTTTGTTTCCTACATGTTTTCATACTGTTCTGAAACTGTCCATCAAATCCAAGCATCTAATTCATCAAAACCTTGTTGAGAATGCAATTATCTCTTGAGAGTTCTCTAGAGCTTCAGAATCCCATAATCAGAAACTAGATGAGGACAATGCACATCTCCAAAAAATTGATCATTTGATGAGGATATTTTGGTGTACAAAAAAACAACCAGGGCAGAGAGGAATTTTGGGAGTCAGGGCCTCTTAGGAATTTTGAAACTACATTTTCTATTTCATAAATACTTATGGTCCTGGACCCTTAAACACAGGTAATATTCCTTAGCCCTAGGGATAAGACATTAACCCTTAATAAGCCATATTTCTAAATAGCTTGAAGTAGAAGAATGATTATTTCCTTTCTTTTTACTTCTTAACTTGCTGTTTTGTCATCATTTCTAAAAAGCTCAATCAAGAGCTAGTGATTACCTGATGATTTGAGTCTTGTTTGGTTCTATAATTGTGGGTAAATAACCTGTTCCTCAACAGCAGATGTGTTTTCCCCAAACCATGTGAATGTTTGTTCCCAACCCACTTCATGGGAGCAGGCGCACTTGGTCAAAGAATGCTATAGGAAAAGCTGATCCCCTTGAAGACAATAGCATGTTGCACCCTTCACAACCCCAGTAGGCTGCTGCCCACTCTTCTATTATCATGCACATTCATTTCATGCAGTCAACACATTGTTCTTTGCAGAGTAGAGAGTATAATTTCTTAGAAATAAAAATAGGAAGTGGATATCAATAAGCAGAAAATTGAACTGAAACACTAGAAAATTTGAGAGAATTGCATTATTTCTTCATTTTTAATACAATGAAAGAACCAATCATGAGAAATAACATTCTTTTGGGGCCAACCAGGAAAGGGATAGCTATGTAAAAGTACTAAGTCAGATTATCAATCTCCAGAAATGATGATGACATATGGTGTCCCCTGGTTTATTTGCAGATGTTAATTTTGGGCTGTTTTTATGCAGTCCAACTTCTTTTTTTCTAACCAATTTAATCTGCTTTATGAAAAATCTCCAGGTACAGTGGAACAGTTATTGTGATAACTGTAGTAAGATACATATTAAACAATAAAGTCTCTGCTAGATTCAGATTAAAAATAAGATCTGCTCTGATTTGCCATGATTTCACATGAATCACACGTTTATAAACATGAAAATTGATAAGTATATGTAAATAACTAAATAATACATACATACCTATATCTATATCTGTATCTATATCTGTATCTGTAAATGTATCTATATCTGTATCTGTGTCTGTATCTGTATCTATATCTATATCTGTATCTATATCTATATCTATGTAGAGATCTTTCCTCTGATACTAGCAGGCACTCACAAATCTCATATTATGAGAAATCAGACAAATTTTAGGCTAAACTCCTAGTCGTGTGTTCATACATTTTTCTTATGCTAAAAAAAGCAATAATTTTATTGGTAATGCAGTAGACATGAAGCTTAATTGTCTTTTTCTAAGACTCGCCTGGGGCCGAATGATCATTGGGAGTGTGTGAGAGATGGGGGGAATAGAAATGAAAATGACCTTTATATATTTTTGTTGCAAGGAGCACAGAAAATTTTACTTTCAAAACTGCCCATGGTTTTAGAGATAAAGTCCAAACTCATAGCTGAGACACAAGGGTCTTCATGATCCAGCACCTGTTTTCTCTCTAGCTATTCTAGCAAATGGGGACTGTTTGCTCTAAGAACAACCTGTAATCTTTGAAACCTGAAATTTTACTTCATACTCTTCCCACATGTTTTTATTCATGGACTGCTTTTTTCTCCATTTTTTAAAAGTAGCTGACTTGGAACTATTATTCAAAATTAACCTTCTGATTTTAATATTCCTCATGTGCACATCTCATATTTTCTGATATCTTTCTCCCTTACTAGAAGGAGAGTTTCTGGAGTTCCTGGGCTTGTTCTGCAATTACCTCATATTTCTGTGCCTGGCCCAGGCCTGGCCCATTGAAAAGGCTCAGTAAGTGTTTGTGGAGTGAAGGAATAAATGAGTAATTGACACTGAACTTCCAATCCATCTTCCCTCCTGCTAGTTAGTAGTGCTTTCAACAACATTTGATGCTTGTTAACATAGGTATATCCAAGGAAAAGTAACATCTGGCTATTTATACCTCATTATGAATAAAGAAATAAATTTGTGACTGTATTTAGTTGAGTCACAGGAGGGAGGACTGAGAAACTGAAGAACAGGGCAGCCAGGCCGCTACTGAGATGGGGAAGGCTGCAGCATAAGACGGTCTGAGAAGACAGAGACAACCCTCCTATGTATTGTTACTTTCTTCTGAGTCAGCCTTACTCCTGGACATGTATTTCACATTTAAATCTAAGTATTTCAAAATCCATGAAGAATAAGCAAAAAGTAAATCAACTTGCTTATAATTAAGTCAAATTAAAAGCAGACCCATTATGGTAATAAGATTTAGAATATCAAAAGTTATGGTTTAGAGAAAAGTTAACTGCTCCACATCAGTAGTAACTGGAATAAAAATACAACAGCCCTATACAACACGGCCTCCAATGGCGAGTATGGAAAAACCCCAATATTCTATACTTTACCCCAAGGAGCCTCATATTTCTGACCAATAAAATTTAACTTCCAGTATTCTAACTAGGAATGCGAATTTAAACATTTAAGAAAGGGAATAGGTTTGATTATATACTATTAGATTCTGGAAAGGAAGATGATTCAAAAGTTAAAAAGTGAAAATTTGTCTCTATGCTCCTAAATGATCTCAATCAAGGAGAAAAGGGGAAACTGCTTAAAGTAGCAAGCATGTTTGCAAAAGACCCATTCAAAGAACTCGGATGTTAAGAGCTCATCCCAGGCATATTAGGAAAAGAGGAACTACATGATTCAAGGGTGAACACAGATTTATATAAGCCTGTAGGATGGGTGCCAGAAAGTCAAAGAGAACGTCCAACCACTGGAGGCAGTGGAAACTGAGTCAGATAACCAAAAAGATAGTTTTGTGTTTCAGAGTGTGAGGAATGTCAATGCTCTCTGAAGAATTTGGTGATGGTGAAATAAAGATGGATTCCTCAATAGTCATTTAGCTTCTCTTTGGTTTATGTTAAAAAACAAAATCAGGGCTTCCCTGGTGGCGCAGTGGTTGAGAGTCCGCCTGCCGATGCAAGGGACACGGGTTCGTGCCCCGGTCTGGGAGGATCCTGCATGCCGCGGAGCGGCTGGGCCTATGAGCCATGGCCGCTGAGCCTGCGCGTCCGGAGCCTGTGCTCCGCAACAGGAGAGGCCGCATCAGTGAGAGGCCCGCGTACCGCAAAAAAAAAAAAAAAAAAAAAAAAAAAAAAAAAAAAAATCAAAGGTAGAACAGTTGTTAGTAAGTGGGAACTGAAATCCAAGATGGGTTCAGATATTACAAGTGGACCCTCTCCCAGGAGACACCTAGACACCCCTCCACTGCTCTCAAGGGGTTCCGGCTCCTAGGTTAACTGTGTTAAATTAGAAATTGCGGAACTGCTAGAATCTTAGAGAAATCACAGCAAATAATAGAGGTATCAGAAGGCTGGTGAAGGGCAAACTGCTATCTGGTTTTCAGCAAAATGTGGATTTTACAAACCAAAGCATTGAGTTTGATGCTGCTTACAGTAAATATTCTAAAATGGATTATTAAAGGAATGCCCTGTGATCTCCTGAGATGAAATAATTATTACAAATATCTAGCATGGTTTGCCTGAGAGAAAAATATGAAAATAAGACTCATCTCCTTTTCTGTCAGAAATATGAGGCCCATAGATCATAGAAATTTAGCTGACAGTATTTAGATTGCATAAAGGAATCTGACACAATTACGTGGACAAGATGTGTTTAGGCAAATCATTAGACTAGTTAAACCACTGTACTTGAAGAGCACAAATTAGTGGATCAATATCATACTCTAGGTAATTTTCTGGTTGTGGTTTCCTTCAAGACTCTGTGAATTTATGGAAAATAGTTGTACAACTTGCAGATAACATGAGGTGAAAGGATCTGAATCTCCTAAGTTTTGGTAGACTATATAGATGATCTATATCTGAATGTAATTTCAGTGATAATTGTGAGATCCTATTCTTGGATTACAAAAGCAAGAAGACAGCTACAGAAGGTGAAAGATGAGATTTGTTGGCAGCATCGTAAGCCTTAGGGATCTGAGTCGACAGTAAATTTAGTATGAATCACCAGTGAGATGTTACGGAGACAAAGAGTCCAGTACGTGGGAAGGGACAGTCCCACAGCAACTTTATTTGCTCAGACCATATCTGGAATAAGGTAATACTCTGTGGGTTTTGCATTTCAGGAAGAATTTAAATTTGTAGGACAGGCAACAAGGATAGACCTCAACACCGTATCTTATAAGGAACAGTTGATGAAACTGGGAATATTTGGCATGTAGAAAATTCATCTCTCTGGTGGCAGGGCAGGTTATATTTGGTCTCACTTATGTGAAAGCTTTTCACATGAAAGAGATGTAGACTCTTCTTTACAGTTCCAAAGCCTTAAATTAAGACAAAAGGTGGAAACTTAAAGAAGTTTCTTGACATTATCAAGAAGTTCTTAAATGATGTGTTTGCTTTTCTTGGAAGTACAAGGCAGCCTTCCAAATGTTGTAGAGTGGGAACTGAAGACAGGAATGTTGAACTTCATGAATCAATGTCCTTTTTCAGCTTTGAGATTAGATGATTCTATGATTTGAGGAAACACATTTTCATTCCTGTCCTATTTCTTACTCTAAGTCACATCTTAAAAGAAGAAAAGAAGAAAAGAAAAAAAAAAAAAAAAAGAGAGATTAGAAGACATACCAGCAATGCAGACAGGACTTTTAGGAGAGGGGAATTGAAGTCTCAAAGTGTTCAGAAATATTAATACTTTTGTCAGCCAGATCCTTCTAAAAGAAACCACCCCTTGCAATTTCACTTCCAGAAAGACATCAGAAGGGACTGTTTGAGTTTCATGTCTATAAATAGGCATTCTTTCATGTATGACTTTTTTCATATTACATCATCTTTGAACATCTTTGAAATAGAGCAATGATAAGGCATAACCACAGCTATTTAACCAACTGGAATTCCTGAAATTCACTTTCTAGGGAGATCTCCACAGTTGATTTGAGGAATCACTACCCACCCAGCAGAAACCATTATTTCAAAACAGTTACTCAGAGGATGGATCAGGCTTGACAAGGGACTAAGAGTGGTGAGACAATGATTTCATGCGAAATCACTTCAGTGATAGTTTTGGCTCAAAATAATTTGTTTTACACTGTGTATTAATGACATTTTCTAGTATTGTCTTGCTGAAATATCCAGATGATTCTCAATGTAGAACAAGAAAGCTTAAGGCTGAATCCAACAGTAATGAATTATGGAAAACATCTCAAATACAACCACCCTGATAGCCACAATTTTATAAAATACAAACACCAGCTGGAAAAAACATAATGGGAGATTTGACGTGGTGAATAAATAGGAAAAGGATATGGCTTAACAAGTGGCTGAATTTAACTTTACATCTGGATGGTTTGGCATAGTTCAGCTAGCTAGCAAAAACATACAATATTTGGCTTCTCTTATTTTTTTAGTTACTTGCATAAGCAAATAAGAAAGTTATGGCAAGTGCATTTTAATTTTTATGAAATAACATAACTACCATGAATTGGACAGTGAGTTATATTTAACTTTACTCTGATGGCAATAATAACTTTCCACTGTCAATTGAAAATCAATGCCTTTATTGAATTCAGCAAAAAACCCCCAAACGAACATGTTAGCTGATGGAATACTTCCAAATGTGTAAAGTGTGCATCAAAATTATATAAGCTTGTCCATTGCTCTTTCTGTGACAAACGATGCAAATTTAGATTCTGTGGCAGAGATTTTTTTAACGCTTCATAATTACTTTAATCTCTGTCTGAGGCCAGCAAGCTGCTTCTGATTTGAGGACAACATTTCTGACACCTTCTAATGACTGAGGTAGTTATTCTTCCAATAATGATAATAAATGTGAGCTGTCATATTCACTCTTTTGCTCCATCTCCTTTGAAATAGAACGATTCCGTCTACGGCCATAATAGAGTTAACAGGTCCACATATGGCCAGGACTCACAAATGGGTTGAAATTATTCACAGATAAAGCCAAGATAAGCTATGATTTGATAGCTCTTACCTCTGACAAGGCAGGTCCCTCTCCATGTGGCTCTCTGTACTAGGATCATGCTTCCATTATCACAAGAAGATTAACTAGGTCTACACTGATTTATACTTATAGTTTCAACAAACTTCCTATATCTTCTACAATTACTTTCTTTTATGGACCTTTTCTTTTGGAGACTTTTCCTGGAAATAAAGGCCGGTGGGTTCTTGGATCTGTTGCCTCATGCCAAATGTTCACTTTTACTTCTGCTACAGATGACCAACACTCAACTCTGTATAAATACATTTGACTCATCCTCAGGCTCAACATTTTATTATTTCTGGGTGAAGTATTATAGGATGTTCTAAACCTCTAGTGGATCCCTTTATTTTCTATGTGCTTTGCCTTAGCAAACATAACAGTCTGATCTGCCAAAAACACGTAGCGCATTACAAAGCCAATTACAAATAACCTTGACTCATCCATCGTTTTGAATCACCCAGGCCATTGTTTGCTTCCCAAAGTGACCATTCAAGAGATTACACATCTTTTGGTTTCAGTTGATGGTCCAGAGAGGACATAACCAGAAACGTAATATAGTTTACCTCCCTATTTCTGTTTATTGTCAGGGTGATTTGAAAGTGTGTTGAGAATGAGAAATAGAATATTTACTGCAAAGGGTACTTATGTTCCTTTTTCTTAGGAACATAGAGTGAAGTTAGAACTGGTAATATAAAGCAAAAGAAAGAAAGGATTGCTTTGCTACATATGGGTCAATATACTTCAAATTCTGATCGCTTACTAGAAATTTTTTAAAGTTTTGTCCACATTTTTTGGGGCTCAATTTAAGACTATTAATTTCAGAAGAAAGATCTTGTATTCAGTGTGTAGCAGAGAAGGACTTAGATTTTTTTTTTTTTTTTTTTTTTTTGCGGTACGCGGGCCTCTCACTGTTGTGGCTTCTCCCGTTGCGGAGCACAGGCTCCGGACGCGCAGGCTCAGGGGCCGTGGCTCACGGGCCCAGCCGCTCCGCGGCATGTGGGATTTTCCCGAACCCGTGTCCCCTGCATCGGCAGGCGGACTCTCAACCACTGCGCCACCAGGGAAGCCCCTAGATTTTAAAATATATATATATACTCATATATATATCTGATCATGATAGGAGAGTCTATCCAAATTAAAGTTCATTCCTTCCCATCATTATAATCAAGAAGAAAAGGGCAAAGATTAGGCAGTGATATCTGAAAATTATCTGATGGACAAGTCAACCTCAAGTTTTTATAACATTATTATATTAAAGACTTTATCTTTGCAATGTACCTTGCAGGCATCTTAATATTTTGACATTGAATACAGCCAGGATGCTAATAATTTTTCACTTTCTATGAAGAGCTCTCTCTCAGTTTCACTCACAACTTAAGATCTACATAGACTTCTTTTTTTTTTTTTTTTTTAAACATCTTTATTGGAGTATAATTGCTTTACAATGGTATGTTAGTTTCAGCTTCACAACAAAATGAATCAGTTATATATACACATATGTTCCCATATCTCTTCCCGCTTGCGTCTCCCTCCCTCCCACCCTCCCTATCCCACCCCTCCAGGCGGTCACAAAGCACCGAGCTGATCTCCCTGTGCTATGCGGCTGCTTCCCACTAGCTATCTACCTTACGTTTGGTAGTGTATATATGTCCATGCCTCTTTATCGCTTTGTCACCGTTTACCCTTCCCCCTCCCCATAGCCTCAAGTCCATTCTCTAGTAAGTCTGTGTCTTTATTCCTGTTTCACCCCTAGGTTTTTCATGACATTTTTTTTTTCTTCAATTCCATATATATGTGTTAGCATACGGTATTTGTCTCTCTCTTTCTGACTTACTTCACTCTGTATGACAGACTCTAAGTCTATCCACCTCATTACAAATAGCTCAATTTCGTCTCTTTTTATGGCTGAGTAATATTCCATTGTATATATGTGCCACATCTTCTTTATCCATTCATCCGATGATGGACACTTAGGTTGTTTCCATCTCTGGGCTATTGTAAATAGAGCTGCAATGAACATTTTGGTACATGACTCTTTTTGAATTATGGTTTTCTCAGGGTATATGCCCAGTAGTGGGATTGCTGGGTCATATGGTAGTTCTATTTGTAGCTTTTTAAGGAACCTCCATACTGTTCTCCACAGTGGCTGTATCAATTTACATTCCCACCAACAGTGTAAGAGGGTTCCCTTTTCTCCACACCCTCTCCAGCATTTATTGTTTCTAGATTTTTTGATGATGGCCATTCTGACTGGTGTGAGATGATATCTCATTGTCGTTTTGATTTGCATTTCTCTAATGATTAGTGATGTTGAGCATGCTTTCATGTGTTTGTTGGCACTCTGTATATCTTCTTTGGAGAAATGTCTATTTAGGTCTTCTGCCCATTTTTGGATTGGGTTGTTTGTTTTTTTGTTATTAAGCTGCATGAGCTGCTTGTAAATTTTGGAGATTAATCCTTTGTCAGTTGCTTCATTTGCAAATATTTTCTCCCATTCTGAGGGTTGTCTTTTTGTCTTCTTTATGGTTTCCTTTGCTGTGCAAAAGCTTTTAAGTTTCATTAGGTCCCATTTGTTTACTTTTGTTTTTATTTCCATTTCTCTAGGAGGTGGGTCAAAAAGGACCTTGCTGTGATTTATGTCATAGAGTGTTCTGCCTATGTTTTCCTCTAAGAGTTGGATAGTTTCTGGCCTTACATTTAGGTCTTTAATCCATTTTGAGCTTATTTTTGTGTATGGTGTTAGGGAGTGATCTAATCTCATACTTTTACATGTAGCTGTCCAGTTTTCCCAGCACCACTTATTGAATAGGCTGTCCTTTCTCCACTGTACATTTCTGCCTCCTTTGTCAAAGATAAGGTGACCGTATGTGCGTGGGTTTATCTCTGGGCTTTCTATCCTGTTCCATTGATCTATATTTCTGTTTTTGTGCCAGTACCATACTGTCTTGATTACTGTAGCTTTGTAGTATAGTCTGAAGTCAGGAAGCCTGATTCCTCCAGCTCCATTTTTCGTTCTCAAGATTGCTTTGGCTATTCGGGGTCTTTTGTGTTTCCATACAAATTGTGAAATTTTTTGTTCTAGTTCTGTGAAAAATGCCAGTGGTAGTTTCATAGGGATTGCATTGAATCTGTAGATTGCTTTGGGTAGTAGAGTCATTTTCACAATGTTGATTCTTCCAATCCAAGAACATGGTATATCTCTCCATCTATTTGTATCATTTTTAATTTCTTTCATCAGTGTCTTATAATTTTCTGCATACAGGTCTTTTGTCTCCTTAGGTAGGTTTATTCCTAGATATTTTATTCTTTTTGTTGCAATGGTAAATGGGAGTGTTTTCTTGATTTCACTTTCAGATTTTTCATCCTTAGTGTATAGGAATGCCAGAGATTTCTGTGCATTAATTTTGTATCCTGCTACTTTACCAAATTCATTGATTAGCTCTAGTAGTTTTCTGGTAGCATCTTTAGGATTCTCTATGTATAGGATCATGTCATCTGCAAACAGTGACAGCTTTACTACTTCTTTTCCGATTTGGATTCCTTTTATTTCCTTTTCTTCTCTGATTGCTGTGGCTAAAACTTCCAAAACTATGTTGAATAAGAGTGGTGAGAGTGGGCAACCTTGTCTTGTTCCTGATCTTAGTGGAAATGCTTTCAGTTTTTCACCATTGAGGACGATGTTGGCTGTGGGTTTGTCATATATGGCCTTTATTATGTTGAGGAAAGTTCCCTCTATGCCTACTTTCTGCAGGGTTTTTATCATAAATCGGTGTTGAATTTTGTCAAAAGCTTTCTCTGCATCTATTGAGATGATCATATGGTTTTTCTCCTTCAATTTGTTAATATGGTGTATCACGTTGATTGATTTGCGTATATTGAAGAATCCTTGCATTCCTGGAATAAACCCCACTTGATCATGGTGTATGATCCGTTTAATGTGCTGTTGGATTCTGTTTGCTAGTATTTTGTTGAGGATCTTTGCATCTATGTTCATCAGTGATATTGGCCTGTAGTTTTCTTTCTTTGTGACATCCTTGTCTGGTTTTGGTATCAGGGTGATGGTGGCCTCGTAGAATGAGTTGGGGAGTGTTCCTCCCTCTGCTATATTTTGGAAGAGTCTGAGAAGGATAGGTGATAGCTCTTCTCTAAATGTTTGATAGAATTCGCCTGTGAAGCCATCTGGTCCCAGGCTTTTGCTTGTTGGAAGATTTTTAATCACAGTTTCAATTTCAGTGCTTGTGATTGGTCTGTTCATATTTTCTATTTCTTCCTGATTCAGTCTTGGCAGGTTGTGCCTTTCTAAGAATTTGTCCATTTCTTCCAGGTTGTCCATTTTATTGGCATAGAGTTGCTTGTAGTAATCTCTCATGATCTTTTGTATTTCTGCAGTGTCAGTTGTTACTTCTCCTTTTTCATTTCTAATTCTATTGATTTGAGTCTTCTCCCTTTTTTTCTTGATGAGTCTAGCTAATGGTTTATCAATTTTGTTTATCCTTTCAAAGAACCAGCTTTTAGTTTTATTGATCTTTGCTATCGTTTCCTTCATTTCTTTTTCATTTATTTCTGATCTGATTTTTATGATTTCTTTCCTCCTGCTAACTTTGGGGTTTTTTTGTTCTTCTTTCTCTAATTGCTTGAGGTGCAAGGTTAGGTTGTTTATTCGAGATGTTTCCTGCTTCTTAAGGTGGGCTTGTATTGCTATAAACTTCCCCCTTAGAACTGCTTTTGCTGCATCCCACAGGATTTGGGTCGTTGTGTCTCCATTGTCATTTGTTTCTAGGTATTTTTTGATTTTCTCTTTGATTTCTTCAGTGATCACTTCATTATTAAGTAGTGTATTGTTTAGCCTCCATGTGTTTGTATTTTTTACAGATCTTTTCCTGTAATTGATATCTAGTCTCATGGCGTTGTGGTCAGAAAAGATACTTGATACAATTTCAATTTTCTTAAATTTACCAAGGCTTGATTTGTGACCTAAGATATGATCTATCCTGGAGAATGTTCCATGGGCACTTGAGAAAAATGTGTATTCTGTTGTTTTTGGATGGAGTGTCCTATAAATATCAATTAAGTCCATCTTGTTTAATGTATCATTTAAAGCTTGTGTTTCCTTATTTATTTTCATTTTGGATGATCTGTCCATGGGTGAAAGTGGGGTGTTTAAGTCCCCTACTATGAATGTGTTACTGTCGATTTCCCCTTTTATGGCTGTTAGTATTTGCCTTATGTATTGAGGTGCTCCTATGTTGGGTGCATAAATATTTACAATTGTTATATCTTCTTCTTGGATCGATCCCTTGATCATTATGTAGTGTCCTTCTTTGTCTCTTTTAATAGTCCTTATTTTAAAGTCTATTTTGTCTGATATGAGAATTGCTACTCCAGCTTTCTTTTGGTTTCCATTTGCATGGAATATCTTTTTCCATCCCCTTACTTTCAGTCTGTATGTGTCTCTAGGTCTGAAGTGGGTCTCTTGTAGACAGCATATATAAGGGTCTTGTTTTTGTATCCATTCAGCTAATCTGTGTCTTTTGGTGGGAGCATTTAGTCCATTTACATTTAAGGTAATTATCGATATGTATGTTCCTATTCCCATTTTCTAAATTGTTTTGGGTTCGTTATTATAGGTCTCTTCCTTCGCTTGTGTTTCTTGCCTAGAGAAGATCCTTTAGCATTTGTTGTAAAGCTGGTTTGGTGGTGCTGAACTCTCTCAGCTTTTGCTTGTCTGTAAAGGTTTTAATTTCTCCATCAAATCTGAATGAGATCCTTGCTGGGTAGAGTAGTCTTGGCTGCAGGTTTTTCTCCTTCATCACTTTCAGTATGTCCTGCCACTCCCTTCTGGCTTGTAGGGTTTCTGCTGAGAGATCAGCTGTTAACCTTATGGGGATTCCCTTATGTGTTATTTGTTGTTTTTCCCTTGCTGCTTTTAATATGTTTTCTTTGTATTTAATTTTTGACAGTTTGATTAATATGTGTCTTGGCGTATTTCTCCTTGGATTTATCCTGTATGGGACTCTCTGTGCTTCCTGGACTTGATTAACTATTTCCTTTCCCATATTAGGGAAGTTTTCAACTATAATCTCTTCAAATATTTTCTCAGTCCCTTTCTTTTTCTCTTCTTCTTCTGGAACCCCTATAATTCGAATGTTGGTGCGTTTAATGTTGTCCCAGAGGTCTCTGAGACTGTCCTCAGTTCTTTTCATTCTTTTTTCTTTATTCTGCTCTGCATTAGTTATTTCCACTATTTTATCTTCCAGGTCACTTATCCGTTCTTCTGCCTCAGTTATTCTGCTATTGATCCCATCTAGAGTACTTTTAATTCATTTATTGTGTTGTTCATAATTGCTTGTTTCATCTTTAGTTCTTCTAGGTCCTTGTTAACTGATTCTTGCATTTTGTCCATTCTATTGTCCATTCTATCTCCAAGATTTCGGATCAACCTTACTATCATTATTCTGAATTCTTTTTCAGGTAGACTGCCTATTTCCTCTTCATTTGTTAGGTCTGGTGGGTTTTTATCTTGCTCCTTCATCTGCAGTGTGTTTTTCTGTCTTTTCATTTTGCTTATCTTACTGTGTTTGGGGTCTCCTTTTTTGCAGGCTGAAGGTTCGTAGTTCCTGTTGTTTTTTGTGTCTGTCCCCAGTGGCTAAGGTTGGTTCAGTGGGTTGTGTAGGCTTCCTGGTGGAGGGGACTAGGGCCTGTGTTCTGGTGGATGAGGCTGGATCTTGTCTTTCTGGTGGGCAGGTCCACGTCTGGTGATGTGTTTTGGGGTGTCTGTAGACTTATTATGATTTTGGGCAGCCTCTCTGCTAATGGGTGGGGTTGTGTTCCTGTCTTGCTAGTTGTTTGGCATAGGATGTCCAGCCCTGTGGCTTGCTGGTCGTTGAGTGAAGCTGGGTGCTGGCGTTGAGATGGAGATCTCTCGGAGATTTTTGCTGTTTGATATTATGTGCAGCTGGGAGGCCTCTTGTGGACCAGTGTCCTGAAGTTGGTTCTCCCACCTCAGAGGCACAGCACTGACTCCTGGCTGCAGCCCCAAGAGCCTTTCATCCACAGGGCTTCTTAATTTGGGATGATTCGTTGTCTATTCAGGTATTCCACAGATGCAGGGTATATCAAGTTGATTGTGGAGCTTTAATCCGCTGCTTCTGAGGCTGCTGGGAGAGATTTCCCTTTCTCTTCTTTGTTCTCACAGTTCCCAGGGGCTCAGCTTAGGATTTGGCCCCGCCTGTGCGTGTAGGTCGCCGGAGGGCGTCTGTTCTTTGCTCAGACAGGACGGGGTTAAAGGAGCCGCTGATTCGGAGGCTCTGGCTCACTCAGGCCGGGGGGTAGGGAGGGTCACGGAGTGCGGGGCGGGCCAGCAGCTGCAGAGGCCGGCGTGACGTTGCAGCCTGAGGCGCGCCGTGCGTTCTCCCGGGGGAGTTGTCCCTGGATCCCGGGACCCCGGCAGTGGCGGGCTGCACAGGCTCCCCGGAAGGGCGTGTGGCTAGTGACCTGTGTTCGCACACAGGCTTCCTGATGGCGGCAGCAGCGGCCCTAGCGTCTCATGTCAGTCTCTGGGCTCCGCACTTCTAGCCGCGGCTAGCGCCCGTCCCTGGAGCTCTCTCAAGCAGCGTTCTTAATCCCCTCTCCTCGTGCACCAGGAAACAAAGAGGGACGTAAAAGTCTCTTGCCTCTTCGGCAGGTCCAGACCCCTCCCCGGACTCTCTCGCGGTGCACTAACGCCCTGCAGGCTGTGTACACGCCGCTAACCTCAGTCCTCTCCCGGCGCTCCGACAAAAGCCGGGGCCTCAGCTCCCAGTCCCGCCCGCCCCGGCGGGCGAGCAGACAAGCCTCTCGGCTGGCGAGTTCCGGTCGGCCCGATCCTCTGCGCTGGAATCTGTCTGCTCCGCCCTCCGCACCCCTGCCGCTGTGCTCTCCTCCGCGGCTCCCAAGCTCCCCCACTCCGCCTCCCGAAGTCTCCACCCGCGAAGGGGCTTCCTAGTGTGTGGACACTTTTCCTCCTTCACAGCTCTCTCCCGCTGGTGCAGGACCCGTCCCTATCCTTTTGTCTCTGTTTAGTTTTTTCTTTTGCCCTAACCAGGTACGTGGGGGGTTCCTTGCCTTTTGGGAGGTCTGAGGTCTTCTGCCAGCGTTCAGTAGGTGCTCTGTAGGAGTTGTTCCACGCGTAGATGTATTTCTGGTGTATCTGTGGGGAGGAAGGTGATCTCCGCGTCTTACTCTTCTGCCATCTTCCCGGAAGTCCTACATAGACTTCTTGGATGACCCTTTTGCTAGAGATCATATATTTTATTTAATGGCTAATTTTAGAAAAATAGAACAAGGATAAGGTATAGCAAGGGAGATTTAAGAGAATGTCTCATATATTTCTGACCTACATTCCAATTCCTTGTTTACTTCCCTCTTTTCTCATCTGTATCCCTATTTCTTGAAACCCCTAGCTTCATGGATGGCATATGTGTAGTTAGGCTCAATAAATATCCACGGAACATAAAAATAAATCACTGAACAGTTTCTTCTGAGTACACTCATGCTATCAAGATATCACTCTTAAAGGATTTGTTGGATTGGTTCATGGGAGGGGACACTGAAGCTCTCGAGGGACCCAAGGTAAAGACTGTTACAGCTCAAAATAGTGGCAGACACTCAGAATCTGAATCGGGACCCCTGAG
Source organism: Orcinus orca (assembly GCF_937001465.1). NCBI lineage: Eukaryota > Metazoa > Chordata > Mammalia > Artiodactyla > Delphinidae > Orcinus > Orcinus orca. The sequence continues at coordinate 134,358,540 of NC_064563.1, forward strand.
TCCAGTCTAATTCTGCTCTCATTTTAACTTGACCTTTGAAGGACTTAATTATTTGGGTTTTGTTTTGGGTTTAAATTCAATTTTCTCAAAAATGTAGATCAATAGTATCTTATTTTTGTTTTTTTTTTTATAGAACCAACAGTTGAATTTAATGAGAATGCATGATACACAATGAATATATAAAAAAACAATTGTTTTTACATGCTAGTAACAATTGAAAAATAAAACCTTAAATCTTATCTATAGTGAATATCAAATGGATGCTTTGAAAAATATGAAATGTCATACAGATATTTTACTGATGTTTGATACTTACATAACTATTTGTGCCAATATTTTGAAATTTGTTGAAAGTGAGATTCTTTTTACATGAAAAGCGTTAGATATTTTTCTTATGTGTAAGAGATGTGGCCCTGACTTTTTAAAGGATTTCTTTTTTTATGTTTATTTTTTTATTCTTTATTATCTTGAAACATTTAATAGAATGGCTTATGTTAGAGATTGATAAACACATGCCATTTAAGATTCTCAAAATGCCAATGTGCATTTTATTTTTTTTATTTTTATTTTTTAAAGTATTTCTTATTTTAGAATTCTGGTTCCTGCTGAAAGCTTTAGAGGACAGCTGGGCAAGAGAAACCTCCATGTCTATAGGAGGAGAAAATCCAGAGAGAAGATAGATGGATTTTAATTTATCAGGAATAGACCTACAAATTAATTCATTTGTCGGGGTTAGGAAGGGTGACTAGCTAAGGGAGAGGATTTGGAACCAGCTCCCCTTCCTTTAGAGGAAGCTCTGTTTTTCTGCTGATTTAAATTTATAGGCTCACTCTTTCTAGAGTGATGAATCTTCCTTTTGACTGATTCAGTCCCCACAGACTCCTAGTTGTAGGGCAGGAAGTTGGTTCTGTCTCGTCCAAGTTTTCAATCTGTGATAGTGTACTGGGAGTAGAGAGGATACAGGCAACTGTCATTTTCTGACAGGAGAGTGACAGTGAGAGTTGGACTCACCCTCATTATGCTGTTTTGAAAGGCATAATGTCTCAGAAGTAAACACTTAGCAGTTTATGGGTCTTAATTTGATGTTTGCTCTAATAGATACCTCTGTCATTCCATTTTCTCCTTTTGCTTAATTTTGTTTTATTTCCTATAAATATGATTTTTTTAACTTGAAGGATCTCAAGCTTTAATTTGTTTACCTCTGAAAGTAATACAATCTTGCAGTTCTCAGACGATTTAGCCAATGCTACCAAATATCTGACATCACCTAATACCTAGTAGCACTAAAACCTGAAGGTCAAAATTACACCCTCAGCTGGGGTCTGCATAGAGTGGTAAGGATATACCTGAGGCCTCAACTTTTGACTCATGATTTGGCCATTCACTTTAATAAATCATTTAGATTTAAATTAAGTTTAGATGCATTTAAGGAAAAAGATGCTGAATTGAAACTAAAAAAATGGCTTTAGTTTATTTTAGGTACATGCTTTTTCAAAACAAGTTAATTACTAAAAATCCCTCTAGATTTAAGAAAAATGTAATGAAAAGCAGAAAGTTTGGAATCATTATGGATTTTTAACTACGGATTTCAACTTCAGACAGTATCTCTTGCTGCTTTACAGAAGTATCGTTAACAACAACATCACTTGTCACTATCCAGAAGAAATATTAAGTGTATTTACACATATTCCTCCCTCCTGTATTTTGCCACCTGTCCATTTTGGTGAATTATATCACGCTTACGTTGTTGAAGTTCATAACATTTACATACTATTCTGTCAAATTATTTTGACAGGTTGATAGATCTCTGCTACTCTTAAAAGATTCAATGCTGATAACTAGTTTTGTTACTACAGATTTTCTATTCCCTATGTCTTTATTTTGATATACCTATTCTTTAGCTGGATATTCTTTTTTTTATTGAAGTATAGTTGATTTACAGTATTGTGTTAATTTCAGGTATACAGCAAAGTAATTAAGTTATATATATATATATATATATATATATATATATACACATATAAAATATATATTCTTTTTCAGATTCTTTTCCCTTATAGGTTATTACAAAATCTCAAGTATAGTTCCCTGTGCTATACAGTAGGTCCTTGTTGGTAATCTGATTTATATATAGTAATGTGTGCATGTTGATACCAAATTTGCAATTTATTCTCCTCCCCGCCCCCTGCTTTCCTCTTCAGTAAACACAAGTTTGTTTTCTAGGTCTGTGGGTCTATTTCCGTTTTATACATAAGTTCATTTCTATCATTTTTTACATTCCACATATAAGTGATATCACATGATATTTGACTTTCTCTGTCTGACTTACTTCACTTAGTATGATAATCTCTAGGTGCATCCATGTTGCTGCAAATGGTATTATTTCATTCTTTTCTATGGCTAAGTAATATTCCATTTTATACATAAACCACACCTTCTTTATCCATTCTTCTGTAGATGGACATTTAGGTTGCTTCTATGTCTTGGCTATTGTAAATAGTGCTGCAATGAACATTGGGGTTCTGTATCTTTTTGAATTAGAGTTTTCTCCAGACATATGACCAGGAACGGGATCCCTGGATCATATGGTAACTCTAAATTTTCTGGAAGGTTCTGAGTTCTTGCATGCTCCAGAATACTTGCTGATACTTGATGGACAAAGACGTGAATAATAGTCTTTCTCTTACTTTCAAAACTTTCAAGGCTGTACACTGTCTTCAGACATAGAGTGATAGTAAGGAAAACTCAAAGGACACTCATGTTATTCCTTCTTTATGTTCATGTAAATATTTTTTATCTTTAAAATTAAGTAACGTCACTAGAATATTTTAAAATTGATTGTTTTAATTTTTTTCAGGGAATTGGGGTGACTGACTAGAATGATTTTTGCTGTATTTCAGGAAATTTTTTCTTTGTATTCTTGGATGTTTACCCTCCTTTGTTAAAATTTCTTTTTCAGGAATACTAATTAAGCAAAAGATATGTGGTATATCTTTTTCTCTCTTCTGTGTCTGTCACCATTTTTGTATTCATTAAAAACAAAATCCCTGTTCTTTTCCATTTTGTTTTGTGAGATTTCTCAATCCTATTCACTACATTTGTATGGTTCTTATTCTTGTTAATCCTGTTTTATTTACTCTTTCATTCCTTTGTTAGTTAAGTTAGCTGCCTTCCCTTCTATCTCTGATTTGCATGCTTTTATCTCCTCTTTACATCTTTCCTGCCTTTCCCTCAGGAGATCATCTTGTCTACAATTTATTCGAGAAAACAAAGAGTTGTCTAATATCTGTTTTAGTTTCCTCTTGAAGTATTTGTACTCATTTGCCTTTTGCTGATTTTCATTCTTCCCTTTTTGTTTCTCCACATTGTGTACACCTATGTTCCATGTTGGATCTTTTAGATTATTTTTTCTTTTTCTAAAGGGTTAGTAGTTTGTTGAAAAACTGTATGGGAAGGGGCAGCAAGATAGGAAGTGAGTGGGCAGACACGTTGAAACTTTGAAAACCCTCTCTCTAACCTTGTTATGTGCTTTGCCTTAGGGGAACATCTCTGGCTTTGCCTTTCAAAAAAGTATTGGTTAGAATAAAGTCCCTTGATTCACAGGCCCTTTTGTTGTAATTTTGATGGTCTTTGCTTTCCTTTCCCTTCTTTAATCTCCTTTGCCCCTGGGCCCCCTCTTCCCTCTTGGCTGAAATACCACATGGAAGACAGACCTCCTCCTCACATGTGTGTCCTCTCCCATTCTGCAGAGTTGTACCCAGATTTACTGAGAATATTCTTTTTTTTTTGTTTTTCTGTGACCTATCTTGTATACTTCTGCTTTACTCAAAACATCAGAACATGACTTTTCAGGACAGTGACATATTTTTTAGGGGCAAATCTTTGTCCTGCTTAAAGATCAAGAAGATACGATTTTCTTCTTGTTATCCTCCTTCATTTTAGTTCAGATTTGATGGTGCTTGGCAAATATTCTTTACAGTTTCTAGATTTGAGTTATAATTATTTCCTTGTATTTTCTTGTTTCTTTCATAATGACATGTTTTCTCCATCCAGTTTCCATTTATATGTATGTGTGTGTGTGTTTACTTTTGTTTTTGATTTTTTGAATAAAAATGTGGCATAAAAGTGTGATTTCATTTAATCAAAGCCCTACTCTCTTCTTAACACTCCTCCTTTTTGGTTTTACTGGCTCTTCTTCCTTCTGCTTTTCTGACTCTTTGTCTTTCCCCTTTCCATCTCCTTTAGTTAATCATTTTCCTCTTCTTTGTAATGTTAGGGATTTCTAAGAGCATAATTCTCAGTCCTCTGCTCCCTTCTTCACTATTATTTTCCTTTCATTATTCTTTCCAACAGTTCTCTCTTCTGGGGTCTTCCTCTCTCCTGTCACCTCCTATTTCTTCTCTACACTCTCCCTCAGCACTCCAGCTACTGCTCTATGCAGAATACTCCCAAATTTATATTTTTTAGCTTGATCTCTCCGAAGCTCGATGCCTGCACTACAATGGCTGGTTGTCTTTCTAACCTCCAATCAAACATCTTCAAAAACAACTTATCATCTTATCTTCTATATTTGCTCTTTAGCTGGACTTTCATTTTTCCATCAGTTCCATCTAGATATTAGATAATGGTTTCAAGAGCATATATGACCTTCCCTAACAGTATTGCCATGGTTCTATGGTCTGCCTAATTACTTGTTTTTTTGTTTATTCAGTTCTCAATATTCTTTCTTCCTTTCTCTCTCTCTCTCTCTCTCTCTCTCTCAGACACAGAATTCACCATCACCCTACTTAGCCATAATTAACTAGCAGTAACATTAACATTTTCACAGTTACTAAGTGTTAAACTTAAGTTTTCTTGAACTTTTCCTTCTATCTTAATCCTCACAACCAATTAGATTCTAATATTTGTAGACTTTGCCTTGCCAATGACCATCATATCTGTCCCCTGTTTCTCATTCCACTGCCACCACCCTAAGACACTAATGCCCTGCTTACTGGCTATCACTGTAGATTTCTTGGGACCCACTCTAAATTCCCTTCCCTTCTCTTCCAACGTATAACACGTGCTGCTGCCAAATTAGACTTCTTGAACTGGAACTATAACTATATCATTCCTCAGCAGTAGTATATTGCCTGTGACTTGCCCTCATTCCTGGAATGAACCGTTAATTTCTCTGCATTCTCCATAATGTATTCCAACCTGTGCTTCCAGCCTCCACATGTACCACTCAACTTCCAGAGCACTATCCTCCACTTGTTAGGGTACAAACCAGACACAAACTGTCATTTCTGTGTCTAAGCTCATACAGTTGTTTTATCCAGAAGGCCTGCTTTCCACTATCATGCTTTTCAAACTCTCCTTCATTTTTTCTTAAATGGGAACCTTCTTCCTGGAGCCTTTGTTTCCCTGTGGCTAGATGTGCCCTTTCTTTCAGCCCCTACCATCATCTGCAAGGCTCTATATGACCTGGTCCTTTGCATACCATTTATTATACTCCAGCTTGCTTGGCCTTCTTTGGGTTCCTTTAATATGCCAAGCTCTTTCCTCTTTCAGGGTCTTCACATTAGCTCTTTAGTACACCTAGAATTCTCTTTCCCTTCTCCTTAGAATGTGTTGCTCCTTCTTAAGTGCCAGCTCTTAAGAGAGTTCTTTTCCCACCTTCTTTAAATAAAAATTTCAGAACTTCTTCACAAGTCAAAGAATTCTTTGTCATATCACTCTATCATCTGTTCCCCAATTGACTGACAAGTCCATGAAGACTGAAAAGAACCCAAATCTGTTTTGTTAACCAATGTATATTCAACATATATAAATGACACATCATTTCCTAAATAAATGAATGATTGAATGATTAAGCACTTTGTTCATAAATTTTCTTATCATGTTCTACTCTGTATTATACTATCTAATATACTTGCCTTACTATTTTTATAAGGTTTTAGGTCCACTAAAGTAAGAAAATTTTTATTGTTCATCTTGGTATCCCCTAGTCCCTTGCATGATGCCAAGCATCCGTGAGATTAATAAATGTTTGCTGAATTAAATGGATTTGAATTAAACCTTCAGAACAATATTAAGTTACTGCCAGGATATCACAGATGGTAAAAGGCAGTCTCCTTTGCTAATAACTTCCAAGGTTGATGATAAGATAAAATCAGTCAAGCATGCATCAATATGGGAAAAGCTCCTAAATACGAAATCCTCTTTTTAAAAGTCGTATTGTTGCCTCATTGTCATATTAAAATCGTGTCTCGTGTGCCCATCCTTAGAGCATCAAGCACAGTTCTTATGTATCAATGTGGAGAAGATAGGTATGGGGTGATGGAAGGAAGGATAAAAGGTTATTAAAAATAGGCTGTTTGTTTTTGGCAATGTTCTTGACCAAAAATGACTCATCAGTGTGGTTTTACTTCCTTCTCCTTTCTTACCTCCTTGACTTCAGTTTCTCAACCTACCTCTAATGAGAGAATGCACATTAAATTCAAGGTGAGTACCAACGAGGGTTTTTTAAATCTTGTGCATTTCAAGTGCATGTTGAGAAAGCTACTCCAGTTTTCTGCAGGTGTTAATTATGGTAGAAGCTATTCTAAAGGTGGAGAGTACGGAGGGGCATGCGCCTCTGGTCTCCATGCCTTCTAGTGCCCTCTAGTGCCTGGAAGGGAGAACTACTGAACCAAACAGGTTGTCCGACTATTGGAGAAGCTCTTACCTTGCGTGAAATGAGAAAACAGGGGCCCCAACAGAAACATTGTTTTAGTGTACAAAAATCTGTGTTAATCCTAAAAGAGTGTATTCTCATGAAGTTTAAGTTTCCTCTTTTTGGTTCTTTTTCAATCACCGATCTTCAGAAAGATCACAATATTTTTCTCTCTTCATTAACTTTAGCCAATAGGAAATGCTCAAAAACTATCTCAAATATTTAAATAATCTTTCTTTCATAATCAAAATTACTACTTGTCATAAGGATGAATATTCATGTGGATCTTAAGTAAGATTTCTTAATTCCTACAGATATAAACATAATTCAATGGATGTAACTTTCCTTTAGGGATACAAATTAAGCAGGTTGTACATTTTTAAATCTCTATTTTTTAGATATGTGGCAATGCGTGTTACTCATTTTAAGGTGTTCTACTAGTTTAATGTTCTAATCACACACACACACCCTGGACCCAATCTCTGACATCCTCTTTTGTGACCACTACTGTTCAAAGCAACATTAACAGACACAACAATGACAACCACAACACAAAAAGAAATTAAACCTAGGAATAGATAATGTGGTCACAGGCACTAGGAGGTTATTGATGAATGTAATTTTTTGAGTCAGTATTTTGTTCTTATAACATCTTGTATTTTTTTTCTGCATCCAGACTCTGACAGTCCTTCGATCTTACCATGTACTGGGCACATAAATTCTCTTCATTAAGAACTTGAACCACTGTTCTCATTTTGTGTAAACTCATCAGTCACATCCTGAGGATAGCATATTCCAGCTCATTCCAAGTTGGAAATCACCAGTATAAGAGGAAAAGTGATACATATTACATGGTAACTAACAAGTAACAATGTTTGTATAAAAGCCAGAGAGTATCCCCAAATGAAATTTATTATTTTAATACAGCATACCTGAAAGCAAATTTCGACTTATGATATCAACACAAGCTAATTTAGAAGATGGTAATAATACAATCGTACTTTGTATAACTGTCAGTTTGTACAAACCTTTAGCTTATTTTAATATCAATGAAAAGATGACTCTATCATAAGGGCTCAACTACAAATGATTTTCTGAGACAAGAGAGTAGCATTCCTTGTGCCAAGCAGCTTGGTTGTGAACACAGTAAGAGACAAAAGGTAAACAAATTAACAAATGTGAACAGGATCCTCTTTGCATAATTGGCATCCTCTAGGATTCTACTTTCAACCTGTCCTTTGCTTTTGGTCCCTCTGTTAACCAAATAACACAGAGTTGGACTGACATTAGCTTGAGTCTTATTCTGCTTCTTACCAGCTGTGTGATTAAGCATTTGTGACCAAGCACATTAATTAAAGTTCCTGGGACACATTTCCTCTTCTGCAAAACAGGTATCTAATGACTAACTTACTGAGCAGTAACTTTGAACTTAACTAAAGAAACCATATGTACAGAACCCAATCTAAGTTAGGCTTACTAACCCTATCCTGAGGCTTCAGCAAACTTAGCAACTAGGACACTTCCCAAAACAGCATCTATAGCACTGGCCAGCCTCTCTCCTGAACTTTGGTCCCCCATTGTAGCATCAATTTTGACATCTTCATTTGGATAAAATGTCCCATGTTCAAATTCGACATGTTAAAAAATCAAACATATTTTCTGTTGCCCTAAGTTTGCGCTGTTTCCTAATATCCTGGTTTCTCTTAAAGGTAGTGCCATCCCCCTTACTTACTTAGCTATCAGAGCCATCTTTGACTCCTCTCCCTAACTCCCTACCTACGTGGAAGAGTTGTCAAGTCCTACTGTTTCTCCTTCCACAAAGTTTCTTAGATCTATTCCCATCCATCCATTCCCATTATCAGCATCCCAGTTCAGATAGGCTACTTCTTTTCTGAGCTCTTTTGATGGACTACCAACTGCTCTGACTGACTTCAGCCTCTGCTCACATCATCTCATCTATACCTTTCCTTTTGAAGGACTTTCTTTAACACCTCTTACCAGGTCAGTGCTTTTCTCTCATCTATCTTGCTCTGCATGCCAACACCTTGACATTCAAAGTCTTCAGGAATCTGACCCAACTTAAATAACCAATTCTCTCCCTAAGAGCACTTTCAAAATATCTGATGCACTAAAAAAAAAATGCAAATAGTCAGTTTCTGAACGGTTCCCATACCTTGGGCACCTCCATCCATTAAGACTTTGATCATTCTGTTACTTCTACCAGGAAGTTCTTCTACCTGTGGAAACTCTACTCGTTCCCCAAAGTGTGGATTAAAAACCACCTCCTCAGACTTCCCTCATCCTGCCTCCCCTTGCTCAACCTCTTTTGCCCTTTATCACGTCCACTTTAGTTCTCTGTACATACACCTTATCTGTCTTACTAGATTGTAGGATACTTGAGAGCACAGTTCATATCTTCTTCATAGTAGGCACAGAGAAGACTCTAAATAAACATGGCCTGGAAGTTGAAGTGAATGAAGGAACAACCACATAACTATGCAAGTCATTTAGGGAATTTTACATATGCCAAATATTTCTCAGCTGATGAATGCTTTATACAAAGTAAAGTGTGAGTCACCTTATGATATAGAAGAATATTTTCTTTTGTCATCTTGAGAATTATATTTTTTAAATTTTAGCACTTGTGTCAAATTACTATATTTCAGCTGTAGATCTGAGACTGCAGTAGGAATATATTTCTATTTTAGTGCTTCTTAATTTATATAGCCTCCCTGATAAATATACCATATTTATCAATAAACTATTTTGAGTGTCTAGATAAAAACCTTTTGGAAACACAATTCATGCTGATCATATATCTTAAAGCTTCAAGATTTGCATAAAATCAACATATCTTCTCACTCTTAAAGTACTATTCTGTGCCACTCTAAAAGTAGTAAATATATATATATATTTTAATATCAAAGGAATTCTAGCCTTATTGAACAGTTTAAGGAAACTACTTTTTCTCATCCCTCCACTGGCAAATATTTTACATTATCTTTAAAAACCCTATCAGTTCAAAGGAAGTGACTGTGAAATTTGTGCCATAATGAATCTTTCTTTCAAGTAAGTAAAAGCTCAATACTTAAAACAAGAAAAGACTTAACATTTAACATTCATACAGCAACACACAGTTTCTCAACCTCAGAACAAATGACATTTCAGTCAATAATATTTTGTTGTGGGAGCTCTCCTGTGCGTTGTAGGATGTTTAGCAGCAGCTACTTACTAGATTTTAGTAGGAACCCCTACTATGAAAACCACAAATGTCTCTAGACAGCACCAAATATTCCTTGGGGAAAAATTGCCCCTAATTGAGTACCACTGCAGTAGTAGAAGTATTTAGTACTTCTACTTGTTGTGTTTTTATTAATTAATCTGTCCATTCCATTTTTTCAGAGAAAAAAAATAACCTCACTATGCTTTTTCCTTAGTCAACTATATAGCATTCATGGAAATGCCTGATTCTTCTCATCTGTTAGAGTACCAGGGGTAAGTATTCAGTGAGTGTCCGTTGAGTGAATCTCTACTGGGTGCTATGCATTCTTCTAGGCACTGCAGAAAGAAATGTAATAAAATCAGGCAAAAATCCCTGAAACTCACACTCTAGTGGATGAAGCAAGACAATAAACAAATACATAAAATATATGGCATATCAGGGGTAGATGATAATAAGGTGAAAATTAAAGAAGTAATAAAAGGAGTCAAGGAATAAGCAGTGCTGCTGGAGCAGTGAGTACCTGGGGGTGAGGTTGGGGTTATAATTTTAAATAGGATGGTCAGGGCCAGCCTCACTGGGAAGATGAACAAAAGACCTGGAGGAGGTAAGGGAATAAGCCTTAGAACACTTGGCAGTATGGCTTTCCAGGTGGAGGGAACAATTGCAGAGGCCCAGAAAAGAGAACATGCCAGAAGTGATGAAGGATAACAGAAAATTTGGGGTTCTTGGAGGGGTCTGAGAGATGGGGAGAGAAGTGGGGTGTATTCCTGGAGAATAGTAGCATGCATGGCCATCACATAAGACCTTGGAGGTCACTATCAAGGGTGGAAAAGTAACTGTCATGGAAAATCATATATAAAATAGTGGAAAAATGTTTTATAATCATTTTCAATTACATTGAGAATACTGTTCAGGATGGTTCAAGTACCCCAGGAAAGATGTCAATCTAGACAACTTCCCCAGAAATGTCCACACTCCTGATCATTCCTTTCCCTCTTCTTTGATCCAAATTAAACAGTCTAGGGGGTCAACACTTTAAAAAGATCTTGCTAAGAAACTTGCTTATTTAACTGATGTAAAAATGCATATGAAGGTGTTAATGGTTTAATAATGTTTCACCCAGGGATATTTGCATCTTAGAGGAAAGCCTCTTGGAGAATTGACTCTTTAAATTGATTTTTGAATTAAAAAAGTAAATTACTAGCTTGAGAACTGAAGTCATTTTAACAGGCCAGGGAATGAACTAAGATGTTACACAAAAACCTGAACAAACTTTCTGGCCAACCCAGTACTTAAGGTACCTGGATCTTTTCAAGACTTGAACTTGAGTTCTGGATCTAAGGTCACTGACAGTCATCTTGTATTATCAACTAAATAAATATTAATTGAAATCCTATGATGTGTCACTCATTGTCTTTAGGGCTGGAGAGGTATTGGTGAGAAAGTTAAGTCCAGACTTTCACCAAGCTATTTTTTATAGAACGAAAGAGACACAAAATAAAGTGGTAAATTAAAAGAGAATACTATTCGTTACTGGTAAGCACTATTGAGAGAATTAAAATACAGGGATATACTAGCCCATCTGCCTACAACTTTAGAAGGGCAGTTAAGAAAAGCTTCTACCAAGAAATGATACTTAAGCTGAGATCTGAATGAAGAGAAGGAACAGGAGAAAAAACTTCCCAGCAGAGGAAATAACTAGACCAAAGGTAACAATAAGCTTGACATGAGAAAAAAAAAAAAAGAAACCCAGTGCCTCAGGCCAAGTAAATTATGGTAAATTATGTAGTCAGTAGAGATATATAGTCAGAAAAGTAGACTGAGGCCAGAAGGCCTTGGTAGTATATGACAAGGTTTTTGTTTTTTTTTTCTCTCTCTCTGTAATAGGTACTTGAAGGAGGGTTTTTAAGAAGGGAAATTAAATGTTCTAGTTTGTGCTCTAAAAAGATCATGGTTAAAGTTTCACCTGGGGGAACAAGCATAGGAAAGAGACTGAGACCAGTAAGAGACAATGGTGGTAGTGAAGGTAATGAGAAGTGGATTGACTGGGGGTAATTTTTGGAGACAGAGTCAGTAGGCTTTTCTGATGAATTAGATGTGAGGGATAAAGAACAGAAAAGAATCAAGAGCAGCTCCTAAAGTTTTGGCTTGAGCAACTAGATGATGTGGTACACATTTAGTGAAGTGGGGAAGACTGGAGATGAGGAAACACATTTGGGGAGAAAAGGAAGAGTTCAATTTTGGAAATGTTAAGTTTCTGATTCCTGTGTAGACGTTGAATAGAGATGCCAAGTTGGCCATGATACACAAGTCTGGATTTTCTTGGGAGGGGTCGTGTCTAAGTTACAGATTAAAAGTCAGCAGCAGTGACTAGTATTTAATAGCATGGGACAAGGAAAGTCACCCAGAGAGACTATACTGCTGGAGATAAGAAGTCCTTATGCCCATGCATGGTCTACATCCAAAGATTTCACAGAGGAAGGTGAGCCAGCAAAAGGGACTGACAAGGGCAGGTAGTGATTTAAGAGGAAATTATTAGCATATAGCATCAGAGAATTCAAGATAATGGAGTAGCCAATTGAAGTCTATGAGGAGTCAAGGCAAATAAGAATGGAAAAGTGACATTTGATATGACTACCTGACAGCTACATAGCCTCTCAGAGGTATGCAATGCCCCTTGGCTACTGTAGTTTTTTTAAAAAAATTTTGGCCATGCCAAAGTAATCGATGGAGAGACAAAGGGGAGAGTATTATGAGATGAAGTCAGAGAGCTCAGCAGAGGGAAGACGGTACAGAACCATGGGAAGGACTTTGAATTTTTTCATTCAAAGTATAACTGGAAGTCATCGGAGGGGTTTAAGCCAGGGGATTATATGTATACAACCTGGTTTCAGTTTCAGAAAACACGAGTGACGCTGTAGGTAATGGATCATAAAGGGTGAGCAGTGTGGAAGCAGAAAGATGGATTAGAATGCTACTGTAGTGGTCCAGGCAAAAAAATATGGTGGCTTGAAATGGGTGATAGAAATGAAGAAAGTGGTAAATGGCAGAGTGGGGACTTCCACAGTGGACCTCACTTCAAAACTGTGTTCTTTTCCATTGTTTCACACTGCCTTTTAAGCCCAGTGATCCATCACAATTTGGCAATAATTCAGTAGTCCGTTCTGTAGATGCATGCCAAGTCACCAAGAAATTTCTCTTACAACAATACATAAATGTGACAAGCTTGACATTTGTATAAGGAGCTTACATCAAATCTATCTGGGAAACAATAGAAATGGTGGCTTAAAACACAAGTAGGAACAACTTAAAGACTTAGGTGGGCATTTATGATTTTTTTTTGTTAGATTTCTAGAAGAAACATAACAAAGTCTTCCATTGCTAGAAGACACTATCCATCAATAAATTATCTTTTTGTTAATAAAAGGGTACATTTTATATTGAAAACTTAAAGAATTAATGTTCATAGTAAAATGATAAATAAGGTATTTCAATTATAAATTGACCAATAAATAATAATCCTACAATTATATACTGTAACATATTTCTTTTCTTTGGATCTAACCTGGCCACTTATGGATCTAAGATTTAAGATTTGAGTTATCTTAGCAAGACCCTAACCACAAAACCAAATTGTTAAATGTACATCATTGTTTGTGTCCTGTAAAAGTACTAATTTTTCAATTCTTAGAGAAAATAAAGGCAACAGAATAACCATCTTTCAGCAACCCCTAAGAGGCAGATAATGGAGAATGACCCCATTCCAACCTGAAAAGGCAATATTCTTCAAGGCACATTTTGGCCATGATACTCTGCACATGTTCCTCCTCTGCAACATGTCTTTTACAGCAGCATCTCCTATATCAGGGGCACCCAGTGTCTCCTGGAGCCTTTTAATAGTAGCGCTTAGAAATTGTCCTTGTCAGCTCTGGTTCCTGTAAAAAGTGACTTCCCAGAGGTTGCTTCCATGAGGCCTCAGGTATTTCTTATTTCCTCTCGCTGCTAGAAAAATACCCAGGTCTCCCGGTAGTAGTCAGGCTGTTTAGTTCTAAACTATCAGTGCAGTTCACAGCACTGCCCTTCAGAACAGTTTTCATGAAGGTCTTTTGAGGACCTTGTTTAAGGAGTCAGAGCTGCAGGAGGGAAGCAGCCAGCTTCATGAGCCACCACATCATGCCAAGTCGTACCTGTAGCTCCTCTCAGAGGCAGAGTCTGGCCTTTGGTTGGTACAAAACCTTATTCTCCTTAAGGGAGATTTACTGCTATGGAAAAGCCCTTTATTCCATCCTAGCAGTATCAGAACTCATGCAATCGAGGGGCTAAACCCACAACTTCTTCTTCTCATACTTCCCCTGGGACCAAGAGGTGCTAGCCACAGCTTTGGCTACCCAAAACTTGCTCAAAAGAGTAATACAAAGTTAACCCTAAAAGGGTCCAAGAATCATATTAGTTGGAGGAACGTATTTCAAATCACTGGCAGTCCCACTGCCCTCCTGCCCTCTTATAGGCTCAAGGGATAATAATAAATATAGATATGTGTACACACACATACACACACACATACACACACACACACACACACAGTGGAATATTACTTGGCCATAAAAAGAATGAAATATTGCCACTTGCAGCAACATAGATGGACCTAGAGAATATTATGCTTAGTGAAATAAGTCAAACAGAGAAAGACAAATACTATATGACAGCACTTATATGTGGAACCTAAAAAATAATACAAAACAGAAACAGACTCACAGACATACATAGAAAATAAACTTGTGGTTACCAAATGGGACAGGGAGTGGGGAGGGACAAATTAGGAGTATGGGACTAACAGATACAAGCTATTATACATAAAATAAATAAGCAACAAGGATTTACTGTATAGTACAGGGACTTATACCCAATATCTTGTAATAACCTACAATGGAATATATAATATGAAAAAAATGAATCACTATGCTATACACCTGAAACTAACACAACATTGTAAATCAATTATACTTCAATAAAAAAGAACGTAGGAGATTGCCTTGGAAGTATTTGAACGTAGAAGTCACTTCTGTCCCCTCACACTGTGAAGGTGGAATGGAAGGATTCTTTCAAGTTCAATGTTGATGCTCTTGGCTAGCTGACCTCAAAGACAGGGTCTTAGACTGAAAAGGATGGCTTAGATTTGTCAGCACTGTGGGAGAATCATCTAAGACCCCAGTTCTCTGATGACACTACACTATTATCTCATCATGCCTTAGAGTTATGGAATTTCCATGATATTTTGAAATTTGTCACCATACAGATCAGAGTTTGAATTCTGCCTCTGCTCTTTTCTAACGGGGAAAGCTCAGCCAGGTATAGTAACTTCCGAATATCTCAACTGTTTTATGTACTCTGAAAATAAGTACACATAACCCGTAGGGTTGTTGTGAGAAGTAAATGAGACACCATTTAGAAAGCTCCCATTGTTCATAATGGTGCACCGTGGCTATTCAATAGATATCAGTGATTATCATATATTTTTCTTCATTCACAAAGGGAAAAAGTGTGGTACATAAAGGAATGTCACTTGATGTCTCATGAAGACATGTTGTAAATCAAAGAATAAGAATCAAGGACTTCTAATATTTGCTTCAGGTGAAGGTTTGTTAAGAGACCAGTTGAATACCAGTGAGATGTACTGGTGTCTGACCAATCCTTCCAGTTAGCACAGGGACCCCAGAGAAAATAATAGGCTGTTTACTCAAGTTCTTTGACTGCTGGAAACCTCCCAGATGCAGCTTGAGAGCCTTGGGCACAATTACAGGCTGCTGTCGTCACTGCCAACCTGGGGAAGCAACAGCACAATTGGATCTGTCTCTTGCTGTCTTTTGGCTCAAGGCAAGAGAGATGGAGGATGCCCACCTGCAGGTAAGACAGAGAGTCAAGGAGACAAAGAGTCTGGCTCATAAGAAATTCATATGCCCCTCTCACCAGCCCTGCTCCTGCCCTTTCACCTGAGCTCCCCTCTTGAATGACTGAAACCACAAGGGACAAATTATGTCCACAAATGTGTCAAAGATACGGTGTCCAACACGAGGTAATACGTGTGACTTTTGGTATTCAAATTACTCCTTGACAAAACACTTGATGCTTTGGATTGCTTTTAATGTAAAGCGTGTAGCTGAAACAGGAGTGTGATTCAGAGGAGGAGAGGAATTGCACCTCAGACCATTAAATATTTATATACTTTAGAATTTTAAAATTTTAGAATGAGAGAGAGTCTCAGAGATCACCTAGACATGCACTGTTCAATGTGGTAGCCACTTAGCCTCACGTGGCTCTTGAGCAGTTGAAATGCAGCTAGTTCAGATTGAGTGCAGTATAAGTGGAAGATAGGAATTTTGAAGACTTAGTACAAGAATAGGAAAATGTTGATTTTTAACATAATTATATGTTGAAAATGATAATATGTTGGATATAATGGGTTAATAAAACTTATTATAAAATTTATTTCACCTGTTCCTTTTTACTCCTTTCAAGGCGGCTACTAGAAAATCTAAAATTACATATGTGACTTGCTTTGTGGTTCTTCCAATATTGAAAAATGCTGTTCTAGACTCAAGCTCATATTTTAGAGGTGAGAAAACTGAGGCCCAGAGAAGTGATATCTGGAATCATATGGTGTTTTACAAATTTTCTGCCAGGCTAGATGACCACTCCATGTATGTTATGAACTAGTTAAGTTATTGCATATTTTTGTAATTATTTTATTTTGTGTATATCTGTGTTCTGTTGTGCTTAAGATTGTTGAGAAGTGTGTAAAATGCCATTCACTCCCATCTAATAAGTTACAAGTTCAGACACTAGTATGAAAATTTATATTTTTGCTTTAACTTTTATTCATAAATTTGAACTCTTGTAATTGATTTTTAATTGAAAATTTTATTGAGATCACTATAGTTTTACCTTAAGTTGTAGGAAATAATATGGAGTTCTCTTGTACGTTTTGTGCAATTCTCTACAATGTTACGTTTTGTAGCATTTTACAAAACTACAGTATAATATCACAACCAGGATATTGACAGTGATACATTATACCAATCTTACTCAGGTTTCCTCAGTTATGCTTGTATTTAATTTCATGTGTTTGTGTGTATGTGTGTGTTAATTTTTTTTTTACCATTTTATTACCTGTGTAGGTTGTGTATCCACTGTGACAGTCAAGATACTGAACAGTTCCAACACCACAAGGACCCTTCCTGCTGCCCTTTTATAACCACACCAACCTCCTCCTAGCCCTTCCATGTCTTTCCCAAACACTAATTACAGTAATTCCCCCCCATCCTATTTTTCTCGGTCAAATTGTTTTAACTACTCTAGGGCTTGTTCATTCCCACAGAAATTTAGAACAAGCTTGTCTATGTCTAAAAATAAAAACCTTGAGGAAATTTTCATAAGAATTGCATTAAACCTATAGATCAATTTAGGAAGAATTGACCAATTTACTATGATTTTGAGTCTTCCAATCCATGAACCCATTATCTTCCCCCATTTGTTAGGTTCTCTTTGGTTTCTTTTATCAGCATTTTGTCATTGTCAGCAAGTATACCCTGTACATGTGTTGCTAAAGTGTAGACCTAAGTAGTTTGCTTCTTTGGAGCAATTGTAAATGGTATTGTTTTAAATTTTAGTTCTGTATGTCTCTTGTTAGCATAGTGAAATGTGGTAGATATTTACCTATTGATACTTTCTCCTGTAGCCTTGCTGAACTCACTCATTAGTTCTAGGAAGGCTCTTTTGGGGGATGGGTTGAGGGGAGAGGGTAGATTTCTTTTTGGAATTTTCTACAGTGATAAGAGTTCTATTTCTTCCTTTCTAATCTGTGTGCCTCCTCTTTCTTTTCTTTGCCATATTACAGTGGCAAGTACTTCCAGCAATATATTGAATAATAATAATGAGAGTAGACCATTCTTCCCTTGTTTTCAATATTAGAGGGAAGGCCTTCAATCCTTCATCAAGTAAGATGTCAACTGTAGGTTTTCTGTACTTGTTCTGTATCAAGTTAAGGTCATTCCCCTCTTTTTCTAACTTGCTGAGAGTTGTTATCATGAATGACTGTTGGTTTTTGTCAAATGCTTTTTCTGCATCAATTGATTTGATTGTATGTCTTTTCTTATTTAACCTGTTGATATGGTGGATTACTTTGATTTCTTTGAGTATTGAACCAGCCTTGCACACCTGGAATAATTCTCACTCGGTCATGTTACATACTTCGTTTTGCGTATTGTTGGATTTAGTTTGTTGGTATTATGTTGAGAATTTTCATATCAAAGTCTTTGAGAGATATTGTTCTGTAGTTTTTGTTATTTTGTATTTTATGCTGTCTTTGGTTTTGCTGTCTGGTTAATACTGGCCTCATAATTATTATTTATTTTTATATGAAAAAATTTTCTTCAGCTTTTTTTCCCTCCAAAGTCTTGGTTTTAGGCTATTTTGTAACCCACATTTTATAATAAAATCTTTTCTTTTTAATTCTAGGCTTTTATGAAGATTAAATTTAAAAAGCATTCTAGCAGTGTTTCATTTATTATCTAATATATTGTTCATCACTGAACAATAAAATACAATTTATTAGCTTCCCATGACCTAAAAAAGTTTGAAGATCAAAATCCAAGGTATCTAGGGATTGCCCCAGCTCTCCAATGTCATCAGTCATGGAGGGTGGGTAGCACTGCTCATCCTTCTACAACCTTCCTTACTTACTATGACACCAGCTGGACTCCAAATCACCTGCTTTGTACAGGTGCTTATGTTCTTTTGTTTACTGTAAGAAACAAAGAACTGACTGATGGAGAGGCAGCAATAAGCGAATATTCAGGGAATGCCATATACTTTTAATAAATCCCTTGTTTGTAAAGACAGATAAGTCAAATGCTCCCTAGGCAGAATGTTTTTATTTATGATACAACTATCCAGGGTCTGGAATTGAAGATTTATGTGCTATACTAAGCACAGAGTAAAGCTGAGTACGCAGCAGGTAAATTTTTTATGACAGCATAGACCTTAACATTTGGTCTGCTGGCAGTATTCCAATGATGATGGACAACTATATAAAGATATATATGCCAGTGATGATAGACATTCTCTCTCTCCCTCTCTTTTCCTCTCTCTCTCTCTAAATATATATATGGATCTATGTATTGAAATGTTCCACACATATTGGACCATAAAAGTATTTTGATATTGTTTTTATAAATCATATCTTGAAACTTTAATACCTGAACATCATATATAATGATTTCCATAAGCATCAATTGGGGAGCTTTATAAAAATGCTGATTCTTGGGTTCAATTGCTAGAAATTCTGATTCAGTAAGTCTGAGATAAAGGTCCAAAATCACACATTGTATTTCACTGTACCTTAAAGACTTTTTCTGTGTGCTCGCTCAGAATTTTCTAAATCAAATTGTGCTTTATGAGTTAAACAAACAAAAAATATAAACTTATTGTACAAAAGAGAAGTTTCTTAACCACTCTCCAGACTCCTAGATTCTGATCCCCAGATCAGGTGCTTTTAACTCTTAGCTATTTCATTTGGCAGTTACACACATTTCTAAATACATTTACACTACTATGTTTTGGTTTTTTCATCAACATTGCCTCGTGAAAAAAGGAGGCTGTAGCTCACTTAGAAACCACTGACATACTTTTTCTTATACCCTGTTATTCTTCTAAGGTTGTTTTATCACAATTTTTAAGAAATGAGGAGTCAGTGTTTTCACTATTATACTTGTTTAAATACTGCTCACGGCTGAGACATGTAACAAACTATTTCATTTCTCTTGTAGCCTTGTTTTCTCTGCAGGTCATAATTTTTTCATTTGTTTAGTTTTGTATAGACAGCGATCACACATTCTTCCCCATCTTTCTCACAGAATTGCACAATCTTTTTCAGTAAGATCAAGAACATGAAATAATCTATTGGTTCTGTTTTTTTTCCCCCTTGGAGATACCACATTTATATATATACCACATTCATCCTCCTGTTCCAACATGAATGAGTTGTTCTCTAGGTCTGCTATGTCATAAAGTCTCCCTTCAACATTATTTTAAAGATTCTCTTTGTCACTCTCTTTTATTTGGATCTTCTCTCATTTTTGTAAAGTTTATTCAACAGAAGTTTTCTGAGATAGGGTGCATTTAAGATACATTTTTGAGACCACATATTTGTGATAATGTCTTTATTTTGCCATCACACTAGACTG
This sequence comes from Orcinus orca, assembly GCF_937001465.1. Lineage (NCBI taxonomy): Eukaryota > Metazoa > Chordata > Mammalia > Artiodactyla > Delphinidae > Orcinus > Orcinus orca. The sequence goes on from NC_064563.1 coordinate 134,378,701, forward strand.
ACAACTAGGCTTATTACAAATATCTGGATAAATATCATCTTTTGCCAAATTTTTAAGGCTAGGATTCCATTATTTTTTAAATTTTTCTTTGCCACAAGAAGTCTGATGCTGTTTTGACTGTCAAGCATTGCATGCAGCAAACCTCTCTTGTATTATTTTTTTTTCTGATAATTTCCTCCACCCTATTTTCTCTGAAGTTTTATCTCTAAATTGATCCCCAAATCTTACCCTTTTGCTCCATTTTCTATTTATTTACCCTTTTGTTGACTTTCTGAAAGAATTATTAACATTACCTTTCAGTCATTCTATTATTTCAAACATCATAATTTTGATAACCAAAAGTTATCTCTTATTCTTGTATTTTTAAATAAAAGGCTGCATTTAGTTCATACATGCTATATATAACCTAGTCTCTCTGAAGATAGTAATAACAATATAGTTTGAACCCTTCTCCTGCTCCTTATATTGCATTTGTTTTCCCAATTTTGCTCATTTTGCTCTTTGTCTTTAATGTAGAATTTTCCATAAGTGTCTATTGATCTTTGTGTCCATTATTCTTCAGCTCTGTGAGCCTGAGGTTTGGTGGACTTTCTTGTAGGGCAGTGCTTCTCAGCTCAAGGTTTTTTATTTTTATTTTTTTTTTCCCAAAGTGGACATCTACCAATATCTGAAGACAGTTTTGATGGCCTTGGCTGTGTAGGGGGTGCTACTGGCATCTGTGTGCAGAAGCCAGGGATGCTGCTAAACATCCTACAGTGCACAGGACAGAACCCACAACAAAGAATTATCCACCTCCAAGTGTCAACAGTGTCACTGTTGATAAACCCTAATGTAGAGTGTTGAGGAGGCACGGTCCCAGGCATTCTGCCGAGTACTCCGACATATTAGTGTGCATAGGACTTTATTTTCTTCGTGTCAGTTTTTATGAAGAAGAATTCTCCAGACTCCTGCCTACCTTAGCTGAGTCAAATGATACTTTAGAAATGCCATAAGAGTAGTACAACATTCATAAAGCATATTAATATTCCATTTAAAATTCTGTATACTATAATTCATTTCAAATATAATTGTTTATTGTAGACTTCTCTTCTCCACCCTTCTCTCCCTTCCCACTCCCAAATAAAAACAACTACACTCTGTACCTCTATTCATCTACCATTCTACATTACCTAAAAATATTCATAAATTCTTTAAATTCGACCTTTTTTTCTGAAAATACTTCCATGTTATTTTCCAAAATAAATATGTAAAATTCTAGCTTAAACTTGAGAAGTAATAATCAGCCTTCTTAATTCTATCACAATAAACACAGTGAAATATGGCAGCACAATGAAGAAAAACAGATTCCAGCAAGGACACTTATTTTACAAACATTGAGAACCTCAAAAATCACATAAATGAGGGTATTGTTGCATAAATTATGGGGCACATGTGCAAAAAAAATGTTATTCAGCTATTAACAATGGAGTTTTTAATTAATGATATAGGAAGTATGTGTCATAATATTAGGTGAGAAATGCAACATAATTTTGAAACATATTTTGATAATGATTTTCAAAATAAAGTATGCACATATTCTTTGATCCAGCTATTCCACTCTTACAAATCTGTAGTATAGGCATGACCTCCCCCAATATGCAAATATATGTGTATAAAGATTCACCATTGTGATGGATGGCAAAAGCTGGAAAGAAACAGTCAAAATGTGCATTCGTAGGCAACTGGTTACATAAAGCTTACAAATCGTGGTACTTGCATGCAATGCCATACACTGCAATCATCTAGAAGAAGAAGGAAGATTAACATGTGCTGATAGGGGAGCACATTCCATGTTGTCATAAGTGCCAGAAGAGACTTTTTTTTTTTGCATTTTTAATTACTTTTAACTGCATAGATTTTTTTTTTTTTTGAAAGGAAGCTCATGAAATTTTACCTGCTTTTCTCTCTGAGGTGTGAGAATGCGAGTTAGGAGGAGCCAAAATTTTTACTTTTCAGTTTTGTCCCTTAGGTACTGTTTGCAGTTTTCGCAATGAATATTCTTTTTTATTATTAACAAGGAAAACCATAGTCTGGAAACTTGGTGATGATGGTGGTGCAGAAAGCATGGGGGATTTACGGATCTAAAATTTGGGAGTGGAAACAAAGCCAGTGGGGAATACACTTTATAAGGACAGAATATATACAAAGGAATGAAGACATGAAACATTATGGCATGCCATTAGGAAGAATATTCAAGCATGAGTATGGCACATATAATTGAAATGATGTTCAAAGTATTAATCTTGAAAAAGAAAAGTTTGAGGTCAGTATTTGAAATCAGTTCTGACGTGTCTTATCGCAAGAAGTTGAGGTGTGTCTAGAGTGTAAAAAAATAAATTTCTTCAAACAAAGTGCACTTGAGTATCTACACGTTCTTTCAAATCCTGTGCTCGCTTTGGCTCTTTCAACTGCCCAATTCATTCCATACATGAGCTTCACACAGCTGTGTGAACCCAGCGAACGGTAAATAGATTTGTATTTTGCTTTTACATCATTAATAAATGACAAACAAAGCATTTGAGAACAAAAAGTGTAATGACATTGTTAACATATGTTCAATAACCTTTTATAAAATACTCCCAATTTCTTGTTTCTGGGGCAAGGAGTGACTTTTAAATCTGTTAGAATTTAGAAACATCGAGATCCCTTGCTTGCTTCTTTGTGTGGAGCTGCCTTGGTGAGTTAGAATAAAAGATCCTTGGGGACAAAAGCTATAAAGCTGTTTCTTACGACGAGAGAAAAAGAGGCAATGCACTAAAGATGAAGAAGTGAAACATAAACTAAGCTTAATAGGACAAAGTGAGGAAAAATAAAGAAAGGAGAGGGAAGATAAGAAGGGGTGGGCAGGGGACTGGAGAGAAGAAAGGACAGACGCTCTTGGCACGTACATAATTTTGTCCCTTTAAAAGTGCTCCTGCAGCAGCATCATCAATTATCAGGACTTCGAAAAAAAGCTAGAGTAAATAACGAAGGGGAGAGAGAGGGGCTTAAAGAAAAGCAGGTGTGGGGAAAACGAATGCCTGAGAGACCCCTTCATGAAACATCTGCTTTTCAATAGGCTTCTCACAGAGTTCTACTCAAAATCAAACCTGAAAAGACAGTGGGTTGTTTGTTTGCTGTTGGTTTGTGTAATGCTTATTCTATGGTAAGTGCCTAAAAAAACTAAAAATACCATGGCACAAAAAGTAAATCTGTTTTAAGCAAGACAGTCTAGTATATAGCTATCATCCTCTGAGTGGGCGATAAGATGCTACAAAAATCTCCTTTACAGAAAAAACACTGAAGACCACTTGGGAAACAAATCTGGAAACTGTAAGATGTTTTGCAATCTTTTCTTCCAGCTTTGTTGTTTTCAGAGATCTTTCCAGACTCCCGAGTGCACTCAAGTTTCTCTACAAACATATTTTTTTACTGATCTTTATTTTTCTTTATTTCTATTTTTATGAAGCATGTAATTTCTACTCTAGTATTTGTCAAAGCAATCCTGCGAAGCCATTAAGTTATGAAACTGGGACCAACATATATACCAGGGTAAGCCTAATGAGAAATGCCAGCTAATGTTCCCGCTCTTATTTCTCTCTTTTATTCGTTTACTCTACTTTTCAACAAGTACATACTGAAGTTCTGCTAAGTGGTTTGGAGGAAGACAAGCAGTCTGGTCTGGACTAATGGGAAGGTGATTGACGGCGGGGTTGGAGGAGATTTGAGAGAGGGTGCATGGAGAAGAATTTACCAGTGGGATAACACTTACACTGAAAACTGAATCGTAGTCCTGGTTTTATGCCATAAGATCTGGGGGTTACTTGAGAAAGCTTTGTGTCTGATAGTAATTTGGGAATCAGTATGTATCCTAACTTGCATCACTCATAAATGTGGACCACTGCCAATGTTAAAAGTGGGATATAATTATACATAAACATATAAAAGCACATATACACATTTTCCTGCTTATAAAAATAACTCACTGTAGAAAAATATAAAGGCAAACAAAACCACCAAAAACTGAAAAAAAATTGTAATCAAATCCCACCACAGCTAATGAGCACTGAGTTAATTTTTTTGTATTTCCTTACAGTCTCAAGTCATACCTCTCCACCTTGCCCCCCCATAACTGAGTACAATTAATATATTTTATCTTACATTTCTACATAGTGTCAACTGCACTTTTGCAGGTCCTGTAAAACTAGGGTCGCCAGATTTAGCAAATAGAAATACAAAACACCCAGATCCATTTAAATTTCAGATAAACAACAAGTAACTTTTTAGTTTAAGTATCTTCCATGCAATATTTGGGGCATACTTACACTAAACAAATTATTCAATTGTTCATTTGAAATTCAGACGCAACTGAATATCCTGTTTTATCTAGCAACCTCATTTAAAACACAACATGACTGTAATTTTAAAAGTCTTCAGAAGATTAGATTACATTGATATATCATAACTGAGGACTTCACCATTCCCTCTTTGCTGGAAATATGTATTTCCAATTCTTTGCTGAATTTTACAATATTTTCCAAGAGAGATGCCTAGAAATGAAATTATTGGGCCCAAAGGCAAAAACAAGCTTTTCAATTCATGCTAGCAATTATCAACTTATACTTGCTTTCATCTTTCTTTTGCCAACATTATAATTATTTTTAACAATCCTAGCCAATTTAGAAGGTAAACAATAGCACACTTATTTTACACTAAATAAAATATATTTAATGTAACAATTTTAAATAAAATATATTTAATGTAAAATAAAATATATTTATTTTACACTAAATAAAATATATTTAATGTAACAATTTTATGTTCAAAGAAACTGTTTATTCACGTTTAAAAAAATTTTATTGGAGTATAGTTGATTTACAATGTTGTGTTAGTTTCAGATGTACAGCAAAGTGAATCGGTTATACATATATATATATATCTCCACTCCTTTTTTTTTTAGATTCTTTTCCCATATAAGTCATTACAGAGTATTGAGTAGAGTTCCCTGTGCTATACAGCAGGTTCTTATTAGTTATCTATTTTATTAAAAGTAATTCCTTTTTAGCTACTCATACCTGTGCTTCTTTTCCAATATATGTGTATTTAACAGACTGCTGTATCCCTATTCAGATCCTCCTTATATTTCCCTTATCTCTTCCGTAAGTCCAGTCTTATCTTCTACCAATCTCTATAACATAACCAAAATTACATTTATAATATAAATCTGATCGTATTTCTCTATGCTTTAAACGCATCATTGACCTATTCCCGCTCACCCCATTAGCAATGGGATTATGTTTAAGTGCCTTAAGACATGTGAGATTTTCAACAGCTGCTCATGTAGTTTTCCAGCTCACTTTCTAGCCATCACGTACCATATTTTAGACACTTGGACTAACTTGCAGTTCCCCAAGTGCCCGAGCCATGCTACATATCCAGGACCCCTGCAAATGCTTCTCCCTCTGCCAGCAATGCCCTCTATCTTCAGTCTGTCCTTCAGGGTTTGGTCAGTTAGCTGCCTTCTCTACGACCCTTCTCCTGCTCTTCTTGGATACAGCTGCCCCAACTCATCTACCTCGCTTACACTCTTTTTCTTCCCAGACACAAGTTGCCTGAGGGCAGGGACTGTACCATCTTCAATTGGTTTTGTGATGTAGTGAAATGCCTGGAACATGGCAGATAACCAATTTACAATAACAGCAATAATAAATCCATAATTCTTAGAGCACTTAAAAATGGTGAGGCACTCTGCAAAGCCCCCTTTATCTGTTTTTTTTTTTTTTTTGCTGTACGTGGGCCTCTCACTGTTGTGACCTCTCCCATTGCAGAGCACAGGCTCCGACGTGCAGGCTCAGCGGCCATGGCTCATGGGCCCAGCCGCTCCACGGCATGTGGGATCTTCCTGGACCGGGGCACGAACCCGTGTTCCCTGCATCGGCAGGCGGACTCTCAACCACTGCACCACCAGGGAAGCCCCCTTTATCTGTTTTAAGTCCTTTCATTTCATATAAATCCAGTGAATTAGGTGATATTATGTCCCCTCACTTTACAGGTGATGAAACTGAGTCTTAGAGAGACTAAGCAACTTGTTTAAGTATATAGCTTATAACTGGAATAGCCAGTTAGCAACTGAGTTTTGAGCTAAAGTTTTCACCGTATAAGTGGATCAGGGACAGAAAAACCATCTGATCTCCATCATGAAGGAGCTTTCAGTGTACATCAGGAGAGAGACATACATATGGTGGTACTGCTGGTGGTCCAAGGCAATGTATGCTGCTGTGAGGAAAGAAAAAGACCACAGGCTTAGAATTTTGAACGATCCCTCTCGGGGTTTACTCAAGATCTGCTCACGGGAAGAAATGAGGGGAGGTGACTGCTAACAAAGGCCGATTATTGGCATAACAATGTAGAACATCTCTTTTGTACACGAGTATAACTCAAGATCCCCTCAGCCCAGTGTTACAGAAAAACTGAGAAAGACTAAACTCGATATATCTGTGGGAAGTTAGGAAAAGGCTTCAGAAAAAAGATGGGATTTCAGGGGTACTGAGGGTACCAAAGATTTAGATAAGAGTAGAGTAGAGGGAGTTCTAAGGAGAAGGGATGAGGTTAGATAAAACAGCATATACAGGGACTTGAAACTAAACTGTTTAAATGAACTGAAAGTCATTGGATGGAGATTGGTAGGCAACTCCTGGAAAAAAACATGTTTGGATGAGAGAGGACTGGAAATCACCTATATCAGCATTTCCTAAAAAGGTCTGTTTGGAAACCCAGGTTTATGGAAATGTTAAGAGGCATTTCATGAAATGCACTTCCTATGGCAAAGTAGATCTAACTGGTTAAAACAAAACTCTACATAGTTTTGCCTGTCAGGACTTTCAGGGATTTCAATATGCTAAAATCCCCTGAGACCCTGCAAGAAAAGGATACTACAACCCTGTGTTTAAGAGTGCGGGTCCCAGAGCCCGACATACCAGGGTTCAAATTTTGACTCTGATACTTGCCAGGTATGTAACCTTGGATAGATCCCTTGCCTCGTTCTAGGCCTTGGTTGTTCTTTTCTTCTATTAATCAACTATGTAGAGTTTTGAGGATTAAGTAATACAGAGCATATATAGTCTTAGTGTCTGGCACAAAGGAAATCCCCAATGGATATGAGCTATTTGGTGATCATTAATTCAGTATATTCTTAGTTGATCAGGAAGCCTTTTTTAAATTTTTAAAAAAAATTTTAACTGTGAAACATCTAGCAGTTCAAAGATTCCAGACTATCTTTGGGAGACATTGCTGTAGTTAAATATTGCCTGTGAGAAATTTTGGGGACAGTTTTGAAAAGGCTTAAATGTCAGGACAAGGAGTTTAGACTTTATCTTATAAAAAAAGGGAAAGTTTCCAACTGACTGGAGGAATGTATACTGAAACAGAGTTTTAGGAAAGTGTATAGCATAACCTGGGTGGGAGAAAATGGAATATGGGCAACCAATTAACAGGTAAGTGCGCTAGTTCCTTATACAGAGATAAGAGTCAGAACTGGGGTGGTAGAAAGTGGTGATGAGGTTGAACGTGATAGACACCACAGAGCTACAGATACAGAGAACCTGGCAGTTGATTATACTTGGGTTGTCTGCTTTCCATGCTTTGTAAACCACAACAGATATGCTGATTCATGATTACATTGTAAAAGCCTGCTATTTCAAATTTTCAGATAAGACTTTCACAACTACTGTTTATTTTGAACAGTCATGATATTGATTTGGTATTTTTCCTGTACAGTTAATATATAATAGTATCAGTTTTTAAGAGAAAATTGTGGATAGAGAAGATGTGGTACATAGATATAATGGAATATTACTCAGCCATAAAAAGGAACGAAATTGGGTCATTTGTAGAGATGTGGATGGATCTAGAGACTGTCATACAGAGTGAAGTAAGTCAGAAAGGGAAAAACAAATATCGCATATTAATGCATATATGTGGAACCTAGAAAAATGGTACAGATGAACCAGTTTGCAGGACAGAAATAGAGACACAGATGTAGAGAGCAAACGTATGGACACCAAGGGGGGAAAGCAGTGGTGGGTAGGTGGTGGTGTGATGAATTGGGAGATTGGGATTGACATATATACACTAATATGTATAAAATGGATAACTTATAAGAACCTGCTGTATAAGAAAATAAATAAAATAAAATTCAAAAAAAAATAAAATGTGACAATTTTTTTAAAAAATAAAAGCAAAGTGTGTGTGTGTGTGTGTGTGTGCACGCGTGTATGTATATGTACAAGGTTAGTCAATTCATTCTTGTTTCCTTCAAATTAATTAAACTTTCAAATGATAGATTTATTTTTGCCTTAGCACTGCTTTATCAATACTCCTTTCTAATTATAGCCTGTGTTCCCTGGACATCTGAGGACCAGATTACTGTTTGGTGCCTCTGTAATTGGCTCAAGAAAACACTTTGAGTTTCTGAGCTATCATTTTCACCAGGTTTTATGGTAGAGATTATTACTGTCAATCCTCATTCAGTGATGCATTGAAATCAATAATCACTACACATTTCCCAAATGTCAAGAGAGTCTCATTTTAGGATAGAAGTGAGAGCCGGATTTGACTCCAACATAGCATTGATTTGAATCATTTTCTGCTGCTCTCAATGGCACCATTTTCTGTTAGTTGTCACTCATGTTGGTAGATCCCAAATACCTTTGCCCTCAACTGCAGTGGCATTCTATGGGTTGCAGCAACTGCCATGATTTCCATCATGTCTCATTAGTGGAAACTTATGGTAGCTTCTGGAAACAGCAACTCCCAGCAGTTCCTCTTCTCTTAATTCTCCCTTCCTCCTCCATCCCCTGCTCCTCCTTTTTCCCTTCCCCCTTTCCTTCATCACCCCCCCCCCGCCATCTTCTCTGTCCTCCTTTTCCTTGTCTGTTCTTTTTTCTTTCTCTTCTTCGTTATTTTAAGCCACCATATACTTAGAGTCAGATACCATACTGAGCCCTTGTATGTATTTATCTCAGTTTAATTCAATTACAATGTTTTGAGGCAGGAATTACTATGTCCATTTTGGATATGAGAAAACAAATCTCAGAAATATCCACTTGGATTTTGGAGCGTGGGTGACTCTAAAGCTCATATCTGACTCCTGAAGGCAGTGGGGGCAACTTCTCATATGGGAGGCTCCTTGTAGCACATGATAGCCTCCTCATGAGGTGTTGTGAGGGTCCCTGCTGGAAAAAGCTGGGACACATGTCTGATCTCTCAGTCATTTAAAGAGCATGCAGCTCTCCTGGACAGCCACTCAGTGCAGACTCCCACCTGAGCTGCCACTGCTCCATGAAATGGTGAGCGGTTCCTTCAAGGGTACATTTGTCAATTAAGTACAGTGTCACCCTTGAGGGTTTTTATCTTTTCCTTTTTTTTTTCCTATTACACAGTCCCAAAGGGTGGGGTGGAAAGGTGGAGGTATATATATAGTATTAGTCAGGGTTCTCCAGAAAAACAGAACCAATAGGATGCATACAGATATATATAAGAGGAGATTATAGGAATTGACTCACATGATTATGGAGGCTGAGAAGTTCCATAATCTGACCTCTGCAGGCTGAAGAACCATGAAAGCTGATGGTGTAATTCAGCCTGAGGCACAAGGCCGAGAACCAGGGAGTCACAGGTGTAAGTCTCTGGGTACAAAGGCCTGAGAAGCAGAAGCGCCAATGTTCAAGGGCAGGAAAGGTCCAACATCCCAGCTCAAGAAGAAAGTGGGAGAATTCACCCTTCCTTTGCCTTTTTGCCCTAATCAGGCCCCCAATGGATTGGATGATGCCACACTGGGGAGGGTGGGTCTTCTTTTCTCAGCCTATTATAATACATCAAATGCTAATCTCTTCCAGAAACGCCCTCACAGACACACCAAGAAACAAGTGTTTTACCAGCTATCTGGGCATCTTTTATCCTAGTCAAAATAATCATCAAATATATATGAGCTACATATGAGACAAAATGATATATATATAAGATTATATATATAGGATATAAATATGATTTTTTATATATGATTTCATGTTTGTGTTTTTTTCTATCTATCTATCTATCTAATCTATCTATATCTCCTGGCAGCTGTTGCTACTAGGTACTTGGATGCTTTGAACAGTCATTTGAATTTAGTTTTTTACATATAAAAACATGGCTAAAAAAAAAAAAAAAAAAAAACATGGCTAATAATACCTACTTTACAGGACCATTGAGCCATTTCATAAAATAGCTTATTGAAAGTGCTCAGTGATACCTGGCATTCACTGAGTAATCAGTAGCTGGTAATAATCTCTCCTTCCATTCTCTTTTTCCTTACATCAAATACATTATTTCCCCCAAAACTACAGCAATTTATTTGCATCTCATTGTCCAAAGTTTTGAATGCTGTAATTATCTTGATTCCACAGATGCTCTGACGATATCAGAATCTACCCCCTACCAGTGTGAATTTTTCATCAATTTGTTCTTTGAAAATTATATTCAGCATGCGTGCTTTTTATGCTGCCTTTTCTATATCTGCTGGAATTCACATCTTATTATGCTTGCATTGCCCTGGGAAAGGTTATCTTTTGGAATTACACAAACGTTATCCCAGTGCTATTAAATCATATAGATGTGCTTCTCTGCCATTTTATCTAATATCTTCTTTGCAGTTCAGTTTGGAATCAGAATTAGAAACTCATGTAAGCATGCTTTATTTTTTAAAGAATCTATGACATTTTGGAAAATTCTTCACTTTTACCACATACATAAATTGAATAACTAAAGTTTAATCACTTCTTTAGCTTTTGGAAAATAATTATGGTTCATCAACTATGCTTCCTAGAGGAATCACTGAACCAAGAATACACTCCACATGATAAATTACAATCTATTTAATAAGCTGAAAATTAAGAAGAGCTAGCTCAAAGGAATATAAATAAACAGGCTCTGAACATAAAGCTTTCTTTAACACAAAATGAGACCTTCTCTAAAGATACATGGTAAAAGGTACACTTTCAACTATATTTAGAGTAAAAACTTGCTAAAATATTCCTAAACTGTATCTTTTAGAAATACATATCTCCATATGTCATGACAAGCATCAATATTTGTTTATGCATTTACAATAAAAGCGGTATTGACTTTCTCCTCTGAAGCCTACAGAAATAAAATGTTTTACAGTTCCTTTATATTTTATAACTTTAAATTTTCATTGAAGTTAGCTTAAAGATAGTACAAAGATGTAGTCTTCTTTGTGAAGGAAATTTTAATTCTTAATTAATCATTTTTACAAATTTATTGCAGAGGGGTCTTTTGAGGATTAATGAGAAAATATTTCAAAGCATTTTCTCACTAATTCTCAAAATCTTGGATAAGCTCTAGATAAAATGAGAAGGATTATATTACTATTATTCACAGTAAGAAAGTTACAGTATCAAGTAGTTCCTTAGCTAAATTTTATAGGATGAAATATATAAATCACTAAGAGTTGAATTATTAAATCTAAATGATACCCAGTCCACAAGTGATATCTCATGCTACATTGCAGACTGTGAATTAGATCTTTTCACAGCTTCAAATGAATCATATTAGAAATATTTGGTGGCAGGTGTATTTCCTGTTATTATTTTATGTGGTCAGTGTTGTTTTGTACATCAAGATTTTATCCATAATATGTTTATTGGAATACACACTATACAATTCAACCTAAAGCTTGTTATTTTGTACTTATGTCTAAGTTAGTGGAGAATCACTAAATCAAACTCAAGAGCAGTTTAACTGAACACAAAGCACTTTGTACCTAGTAAGTATATGGGAGACAGAGATGAGAATGTCACCTTTTGTACCTTCCATGATCAAGTAAGAAAATCAAGCCTGGCAAGATATCTTGAACAAAAGAGCAATTAAAGATACAATCAAAGCAGTAGGAAAATGCTTTTGAATACAGGTGAGATGTAGTGAGATTAATTCTGTCTAAGATATGCTCTGGGAAGGCTTTTTGGAGAAAACATTAGAAAGGTATTAAGCAAAGAGGGCACTTCCATAAGAATATGTGGAAGTATGGTTTTTATCCTTAGAACAGGTGAAAGCAGAGAGGTAGGAAAGTAAAACTTAGAGGGTAGAAGTAGTAGGAGAATGGGAAGTCAACTTGACTAATGATTACATAAATGTCCATGTTTGCTTGGATTGTCGTAAGAGACAGCAGGCAAGAGAGGAGCTATAGCCTCAACAAGAACCCAGAAGGAAGTGAACTTGAGAAGTGACTGGGAAGGTTTGCTCAACAAGCACTTATTGAGCCTGTCATGAGTGCTGGGAGATGGGGACAGGAAGATAAAGGAAATTACACTCTAGTGTGAATGGGGCTATGATGGATGTAAGCATAGGGTACCACAGAAACATTTAGGAGGAGTTCTTCTCCTGGAAAGGGGATAGAAAAAGCAGTCAAAGTGAAATGGAGGATGTCAGAGAAAGATGAGACTTCAAAGATGAAGCAACAGAATTCAGCCACTGAATAGTTGAAGGAAGATCAGAAAAAAATTCGCTAGCACAGGGAGATCAGTTCGGTGCTTTGTGACCACCTAGAGGGGTGGGATAGGGAAGATGGGAGGGAGACACAAGAGGGAAGAGATATGGGGATATATGTATATGTATAGCTGATTCACTTTGTTATAAAGCAGAAACTAACACACAACTGTAAAGCAATTATACTCCAATAAACATGTTAAAAAAAATGATGAACCTGAAGTTCTTGATTTGAGACAGGAGGGTCTAAGACTGCTAATGCTGTGAACAGAATTAGGAAACATAGAAGGAACAACTTTGAATAGAAGACAGAGCGTTCAGCTATGGGACATATCAGTTTGAAACATTTGAGGAAACCCTATCTGGAAGTTTTCAAAACACACTACGAATTGGTGGTCTGGAGTTCACAGGGGAAGACAGATATGGAGGCATCTACGTGGGAGTCATCAACATAGACAAAGGCTGAAAATATGGTACCCAGGAGAAGCTTAAGGGTAAAGCAAGCTGCCAAAGAGGAAGAAGAGCTAGTGAAAGCAATTAAGAAGGCGCTATGTTACACCAGCCATGTAGTTATACAAGACACACCGTGGAAAGCTACCAGATGGCCTCGTGTGTGTTTGGATGTGCCTAAGCATATCCGATGGCTTTAAGAGAAAGTGTTTTTTTCTCTATTTTTCTTTTAATTATGTGTGTTTAGGGTTGGCTCCAGACTTTTATTCATCTTCTTAAAAACTGATGATTGTAATGTTGATTCATGCTTCCTGAGCTAGTGATGATTTTTTTGTTTTCTCAAAAGTTAAAACTAATAGAAGAATGAGCAGTCCCAGTATTCCATCTAGAGGTATTTTAGGAAAAAACAGTAGCTCATTAAAGAGTTATTTTATTCAAAAGAAACAGGATAATAAGGCCAGGCAATTTTGCAACTGTCTTCATTTCCTTTAGATTCGAGGTAATAACAACCTCTTCACATAGCTCTACTTCTTTGATTTTTTTTGAAAATAAATGCTTGAAATTAAATAGGAGATGAAGGAAACCTCAAGCAAACAATCTGAAAACTTATTAACATTTAACCTCTTAATATTTAGTGGTGAAAAGAGTTTACATGTGCAATTGTTACAATAATGATTCCCTGAAGCTCTCGGGGGCCTCCATATTGCAGTGGGGCTAGATTTTCACAATACAATTTTTATAATAACCCAAATCAGGAAGCAAAATTACTCATGCTTCACTGTATTTTAAACATAACACTACTTACTACATCACCTCTAATGTAATCAATATTGTGTTAAATACAATTATAAACTTTACATATTTATTATTGAATATATCATTTATATCCCTTAAGCACTGACAAGAAGAAAATATTTACCATTTTTTTGTCAGCAATTTTTTTTAAAGCCATTATTAGAAAAATCTTTACCAAGTCATTTCTTATTACTTTGAATCAGAATGGTTTTATTTCTCTGCCAAGGAAATGTAGCCAACTTCAGCTGTGCATTAAGAATAATGGTCTAGCAAGATAGCAAATTCCAATTTCTTATGATCAGAGAACCTTATTACCTTTATCCTCTCACTGGCTTCCTGTTCACATAGGAAGTTAAAAGATGTTTTTCAGTTCGATTTTGCTTAGCTCTACATTCTTCTAAGTGGAGGGTGATGTTCTGGGGACTGGCCGAGCACTAACTACATCTAAGAAATGTAATTCCAAAGCCCAAGTTTATTTCCGGTTGCTGTTGAATTTCCCCATTTGTTGTTAAAAGTGCAGATTGCAAAGTAGCATATTGTTCATGACAACTTTGCACAATGGTGGAGATCTGCAGATGGTGTGTCTTTTCAAATATGATAAATGCCTAATTTAATGCTGATGTGTGGCAATCAGGACAATGTTGCAGGCTTCTAGGGCTCAGGAGTGTCTAGATAGTAGATCCAGGAGGAGCAGGTGGGCTCAGGCCCATGTGTGAGCTTGTAATGCAACATAGCAAATGTCACCTGCTCTGAATCTTAAAACATTGAAGCTAAAGGAGACCACCATTCTTATAAATGAGCAGATGGAAGTCCAGGAAAGTTAGGTGATATAGAGTCAAGGCTTTGGGGTCTGGTAGTGCCCTGGGTCAGGGGTCACTGGGCAATACCAATGTGATTTGTTCTGAGAAGCATCCAGGTCGACAACAATCTCAAGACTGAATTTCTATAGACAAATCTAAGCCTGATTTGTTTTATAACCCAGCATAGATTCTGATGCACTGTAAAGATCAATAAGTGTTTAAAGAATGGAAGTGAATTAAAATGATTTAAAGTACTCTGAACCATCTGTACCTTTTGCTGGTGTTCTCCCCTTTATGATGGCTTTGCTGTGTTTCTCTTCTAATTAATGGCCAATCTATTTGCCTTATCTGAGTGCTAGATACCTTCTTGCTGATCCTAAAATGCTATGGGGTGTATATTTATTTGTGCTTATTAAGAGGATTAAGTTAATTGGATTAAAAGTGATATTTTATTTTTCTAGAATTCAACCACAAGGCAGAGTTGTTAAAAGAAAGTGAGAACCAGAGTCTGAAGATTCTCAGTTTTCAAAGAAGAATTAAGGATCAGAGAGGCTGAGAGGCTTGCTCTGGACCACACAGTAGACGAGTTTCTTGTTCCACATGAGGATTAGCTTCATCTAAGGTATGTGTCTGGTACTCTGTTGGAAATATTTACATGCAAAATTGTGTTTAATAATTACCAGGTTCCTCATTTTATAGACTAGGAAGCCGATGTCCAGAGAGGTTAAGGCACAAGTAGATTTCCCTGTAAATAGGAGGTGAAATTGAAATTTGAATCAGGATCACCTGATTTCCTATGCCTTTCTCTTTCTATTCTACCATGACTCCTTTGGCTAGAGCAGGAATTTGAGTGGTTACATGAGTTGAACTCATTTCTTGATACAAAGGACTACAGATATTAATTAGCTTTGGTAATCTGGTGTTTCCCAACATGGTATCAAAATACTATGTAATTTTTCATTCAGAAAAACTAAAAACCTGTACTCCTCTATTGGTGGTACATCTTCCATATTCTTTGCACTACTATCCATTCATTTAGTTCTTCCATTCACTTAGTTCTTCCATTCATTGTTGAGCCCCCGTGATAAGCCACACATACCAGTGGAGATGATGGAAATTCAAAAATTAATAAAACTTAGCTCTTGGTGTCATGGGATTTATAGAACAGAAAGGGGAAAAAAAGGTTGGAGTGAGGATGTTTGGGGGAAAGCCTTTAGGGATAAAAATAGATAAACAGGGCTTCCCTGGTGGCGCAGTGGTTGAGAGTCCACCTGCCGATGCAGGGGACACGGGTTCATGCCCCAGTCCAGGAAGATCCCACATGCCGTGGAGCAGCTGGGCCCGTGAGCCATGGCCGCTAAGCCTGCATGTCCGGAGCCTGTGCTCCGCAACGGGAGAGGCCACAGCAGTGAGAGGCCCGCGTACCGCAAAAAAAAAAACAAAAAAAAAACAAACAAACAAAAAAAAAGGTAAACAATAGTAACGATAAATAGTGAAATAAGAAAGAGGCTCTAACAGCCACTTCTAGGTCGTTTAGGAAGAGATGGGATATTTGGGTGGTTTTACTGTTTGGAAAAGGATGAACTTATGTATGACAAAACTTTGGAGGATCTATTGTAAAATATATTTAAGAGGCTAGGTTGACTGCCATACAAACTTGGTATGAATTTCACTCTTGGTTTTATTCCTGTTCTCCACACTCAATTAATTCCATGGTTTCCTGGTAACCACCATATTATTCATAGGTACATTTTTTGGCTTTTGAAAAGGGCTAGCCCACTCTTAATGTTTTTCCCCAACATTCACTAACATCAAAGCCTTCATTGGCTATTTCCTTCTTTGTTCATTGTCCTTCCCCTCTGTCATTGAGGAAATACTTTAGTGTTAGAAATATTTCTTAATTGAGAAGGATGTTGAAATAGAAGACGGATACTGGGTAAGTATTATGATATCTCCTTCTCAATTCTGTGCTCTCACAGTGACACTCTAAGTTTTGGTTTGGCTCCTGAGAGGAGAGGCCCATGATGAGGAAGACTCCAAAGGAATGATAGGTCTCTATCATCCCATCATCCCATCTATAAACTGTCTCCATAAATTAAGGGATAGTTAGGGAGTTTGGGATTGACATGTATACAATGCTATACTTAAAATGGGTAACCAAAAAGGACCTAATATACAGCACAGGGAACTCTGCTCAATATTTTGTAACAACCTAAATGGGAAAAGAATTTGAAAAGGAATAGATACATGTATATGTATAACTGAATCACTTTGCTGTACACCTGAAACTATCACAACATTGTTAATCAACTCCAATATAAAATACAAAGTTAAAAGAAAAAGAAATGGAAAAAAAAATTAATGACTTGGCAACTTGTTTCTCCACCACAAGAATGAGTTTACTACAGGCCTCCCCATTCCTTACTCAAGTTGTTTGCACACCTGAAGTGTCCTTATGTCCATCAAAGCATTGCTCAAGCCTTGAAGGGCCCAGGTGAAATGTCACTTCCTCTAGAAAAGCTTCCTCTTATAGTCTAATCTGAATCAAATGACCTTCCACTCCTATCCACAGAACATGACAAAGATCTATACTTAGTATTTATAATGATATTTTGCAAATTGGAATAAACCTTAAAGTTTTATTCAAGAGTATAAGGGTTGGCCTTGCTCTTATCTGTATCTCTCAACATATTTATCCAACATATATTCTGTAAGTACCTACTGTGTGCCAAGTGTTATTCTTAGCTCTAAAGACACAGCAATGATATAGGCAAGATTCTCACTATGCATAACTTAAGAAAATGTAAACATGATCATAACACATCACAATGTGTAATGAGCAATGAAGAAAATAAGCAGAGTGATATAGAGAGTATACATTTGGTGAAGGTGGGGAGAGAATATAGAGAATGGAGAGGTAAGAGTTTTCAAAAGAGATGGCATTTATATGATGAAGGGGCCAGCTATGTAAAGACCTGCCTGGGAAGCACTTTAGGCAGTATGATGGATTAAAGATGGCCACAAATTGTTTGCTTCTCCTCTCTTTAGCTTTTTGCTTGGCCTGTGATTTGCTTTGTTCAGTAGTATGTGGTGGATGACCCCATGTAACTTCTGAGACTGGTCCATAGAGATCGGTAGCTTCCTTTTTCATGAGTTGGAACAGTCCCTCTCAGACCCAACACTTATTCTTTGAGAAGTCCAAGCCACAAAGAGTGATTACAGTGAGGAGGACAGCCTCAAGTAAGCTCCCAGACGACAGCCAACACCAGCTGCCAGCCATGTGAATACGCCATCTTGGAGGTTCCAGCCCATCTATGCTGTCAGATGACTGCAGTCTCAACAGTACCACATGAAGCAGAACCACCCAGCTGAACTCATAAACGTACAGAATCAGAGAGAGAACACATGATTTTTGTTGTTGTTGTTTAAGCTACTGAGTAGTGGGGTGCATTGCTAAGCACTGACACCTGAAACGTGTAGTTAAGGAAGCATGTGTAAAAATCCTTTGAAGGGAAAGAGCTTGTCAGATTCATAGAACAAAAATGAAGTTCCTTGAGGACAGAGAACTATTTTACCTGCATATTCCTCAGCCAGTTATAGGTACTAGATTAATATGCATGAGTAATTGAATGAACCTGAAAAGTTTCTTCCCATTTCTCCACCTTTCTTATTTATTCTTTATAATTTAACTAAAAGTTGGCCTCTTCCTGAAGTTATTTTCTATCTACTGCAACTTATATACAATTCTCTTTCTTTTTCTTACCTAACTGTATACTAATAACCAATGACATAAGTTGCTGCACTTTCTTGTGTCTAATTACTTCGTCTGTGTTATTTTTTTTTTTTCTTCTCAACCAGCTCACAGGGTCCTTCAAGGCAGAAATCTCTTCTTATCCTCAGTAATTATCTCCTTATGTCTAACATGATGCCGGGCTCATTAGATCACTGCTTGTCTGTTGTTAATACCTAAGGGACTCAATTCAATACTAATTCAGCAATGTTATGCCCACACAGAAGCAATATTTAATATATATGAAAGGTAGCTTGATTTATTTTCAAATATGGAGGATGGTAGAAGAATATGTTTGTATATTTTGGATGTGGTTCCACTTACCTAATTTCCAGCAACCATTTAAATTTACCTCATATAACCCCTGAGGTTCCATGTAACAGTGTAACACTTAATAAGTGAAATAGAAGCCTGGTGAGTCACATAAAAATAATAGCTTCACATCCGATCTTTAGCAAGTAAAGAATTCTCAAGTAGATAAATTTGCAATGGTTCTACTTCATTAGGTTACTTAGTGATGCATTGACTAATGGTTGTTTCAGGAAAGAAAGTCATAACTAAAAAACCAGGGTCCTTAACACTTGCCTCCAAGGCCCCAGATTTACCACAAAGGCAAGCTGTGCACATCTTCCTCCAAATGGAAAAAAAAAATAAAAATAAAACATGAAAACTTCTTTGAAAGTCCAAATCTGGATCTTATTTAGATACACGGGTGACACCCAGGAAGGTATTAGCATTAGTAGGTTTAGAGTTATAAAGAAATCAGAGTATAATCCTGTGACATACTGAATGGAACTAGAAAGGTTGGTTCACAATAATTTAGACTTTTTTTTTAATATCTGTGTATTTCTTCCTAAAGCACAGTTTTCCCCTCTCATTACAAGAAAGTTAGAACAGACGCATTTTGAAGGCTCTCAAATTAGCCTAGCTGTGTTCTGCAGTGAATGCCAAGGAGACCACAGAATAATTACAAAAGGAAATATTTAAGCCAAAACGAATCAAAACAACCCCTACAGGCTTCAACAAGATTCCTTCAGGCATGACTCTTCCTAAAAGGGGGAATGCATTTGCAATCTATTGATAAGAAATGAGACAGACAAAAATCCTATTGACTCCCATATGCTGTTCCATTTCAGACAGAGAAGCACATTGTCTACTATTAAAAAGGAATTTTTCTTTGTAAACAATATGGTTCTATTATCTGTCCATATCACTGCTCTATAAGTTGTTATGAATAAAACACGTTATTTATAATAAAAGTTGAACAGATGGGATGAATTTTCAAACATGGATGCTTTCAAACAAAGCCATATTCCAACATGTGATGTCATCTTCTAAACAATAAGTTTGTCCATTTATTTCCAGGACACCTTTTAAAACAAATGCTATATTACTATCCCATTGTAAAATGTTTTTGGATCAAGCAGTTTCTACTTAAACCATTTAGCATTTCTCTTAGTATGATAGAGAGGTAGAGTATCTTGGGCATTTTTTTTTCCATATGAGAGGCTAATTTTGATTCCTGCAACCCCCCACATCCCCCGCCAAATTCTTATTTTTGTAGCTAGAGAAGCAGAAGGGAAATTGATGATAGAGTCAGGGTGAGAATTACCTGATGGCCATTCTGATCTCTGTCTGTCATTTGATGACATAATAGATGAGAAAACATGAGAGGAGGGGTCAATTTTTTTTTAACTTACCAGATAAAGTTTGCACACTCCTGAACCAATCATTAGGGAGTTCTGAGTCATGTGGCATTAGTAGAAATAACTGTAAACATAGCGTATGAAATGCCAGGTAGCGTGCAAGTTATAAGATCAAAGATAACAAAGCTTACTTCAAAGACAAGTGTGTGTATCCAGTGTAGATGTAGCTGGAGCAGTTAGTTAAGAGAAGGAGAATAGTAATTATGCCCGTCTTAAAGATGAGACTACTAAGATTTAGAAATTAAGTAACTTGGTTGGTTAAAACTGACACTAACCCCATTGCTTTTAACCACTACCCACTGCTACATCCATAAAGTTATGATTATTGATTGCTGGAAGGGAAACTTAACTGAACACCTAGGTTTCATTCACAGAGCTATCCAGAAAAATCCCCTAATCACAGGAAGACCCCAGTTCACTTGGCTTCAATATTTCTCAAAACTGTTCCATAAAAGAGAGTAATATTGACTGAAGAGTTTCATTATCATTTACATTATTGGAAAAATCTCTTTCTTCTGGGTTACATTGAGTAAGTAAGAATAAACTGCATTTGATCATAGATTTGCTTTCATGGAATCCTACATGTATGCAAGAAATCCCTGTCAGGGAAATGGGCATTGTGTGGTTTAAACAGCAACTTCAACTTTTTGTTCTGAGTTTTTGCTACATGTATTCCAACTAAACACAGGCATATTACATGTTATTTCCCCATATCACAACATCGATCAAGCTATGATTATTCTAGGTAGGACTCCGATGGTTGGGGTTATTTTTTTTTTCTTACATAAGAAAAATAAATGACTTCCTAGAGATTTGAAACATCTTGTGATATAGAATTGAAGTTGAGGGTGCAGAGAGATAGAATTTAGTCCTGGATGAAATGCAATACCTGTTTTCCATTTTGAATTTTAGGGAATAAATTCTTTGCCTTATGAAACTGGCTTCAAAGAAGATATTAATGAAAAGGTAGGGCTAAGGACATATACTGCCAAAATTTCGACTTGACATCAGTGAATACATGAACTAATGTACTGATGCTGACCTGCTGTATATGCCATCATGTCAGCAACCTGTCTTTGACAGGGAGGACCACTGTGCTATCTCATATTAAGCACTAAACTTTAGGAGATAAATGAAAGGCCATAATCCATCCAGAGCATTCAAAGCCATTGCCAGTTTGAACACCACCAATTATCTAGATTTTTAAGTGATATAAACAGGAAAACCTAAATTAAACCTTTAAATTGCTACCTCTCTCCACCGTTTGGTCTTCTTTATTTTTCCCATTAGAACCATTGTTAGTCTAGCAGTCTTAACTAATTTGGAGGAAATGTCAATAGAAGGTCAATGTGTGAATCCCCCATGGCCTATTGATGTTAAAATGTTCCTTTTATGAAACACTCTTTCTATAGACATAGAATGTGTTATTGCCACGTTTTCAGAATGAGCTGCAAAACACTCAGTAAACAATGCAGTTTCTTCCCTAATGACAGGGGTCATATGCATGATGGACAAAATTTGGTTTTGAAACGTTCGTTACAACATGAGATTAGCTGAAAGGAACTTGAATTCAAATAAGAAATGCTTGCAAGTTTCAAGGGGTCATATTTAATATAAATGTATTTTGCTTTTATCTGGAGATAAAAATATAAGGTCCATTCTCTTTTTTCCTCACCCCCTTCAACACTTTCTCAGGTTGACTTTGTTCTGTGTGTTTGTACATATTTGCCATGGAAACCAATACTGGGACTGTTTGGGGGATATAGAATCAGCCGAATAACTCAGTATGTTCACTGCATAGGCTGACAGTCACAGCCCAGTAAGGAAGAGAAGCATTCCAACGTTCGGATTGTAAAGACAGAGGCGTGGGGGCAGGCAATTGTTTTCTGTTGAATCCAAGACACTGCAGAGGACTACAGGTTTGTCCTAAAAATACATCCTTTTTCGTATGCAACAACTTCAAGCGTAAATTCAAAAGACCTAAAAATTCTCCTCTTTTTGCTTCCCTTTTCTACTTACAGTGAATCCTTTCTACACTTTTTCCCGTATTATCACACCCTCCCTTATCACCACGTTAACAGATGTCTAGGCAAGGTTGACAGCCAAATATAGGAGTGTTTGCATAAACATAAATCTTTATATGTGCATGTATACTCAGAAACAAAGAGAAAGAACTGGGAGTTATGAGATAAATGATAACAAATCCTATTTCAAAGATAAGTGTGTGTATCAGAACACAGGTGTAGCTGGAGCAGTTAGGGGAAGGAAAAACAGTAAGTGAAAGTTAAAGAGAAATACTTTATTAGATTTATTTCAGGCTATGATTAAGGCAGAGCTCATTAAAATTCCTTGAGTCTTTCCTCTCATTTATTTTTTTCACCATAGGCATGTGAACTTATGCTAATTGTATGGTGGTTTTATAAATATTGAGCAAGATTTTCTGGCCAAATAGTCAAAAGTACTTTGATTCTAAATTGGACAACTTTGAAGTTTACATTAACTCTTTCATGAAACTGAAAGAGTCAGAAAATTATGAGTTTTCAGACCACGGAGCCATTGCTTTCACACACATTTACTCTGTTTCTTCCAGAAAACTTCAGGTATTTTTCAATTTATTTCCCAGGAAATGAACTTCACTAATTTACTTGTTGGGAAGAGTTTGGGCATTTGGAAATTCTAATTTGTTAATCTAAGTTATTCACATACCTATGGCACCCATATTTCATTTGGTTTTAGTTATCTAGAACAGACATTGAACTTTCCCAAAGGACCTCATCCAAGTCTTCACTTTCATTAAGTAGTCACCTGGGGACTTTAGACATTGATAGGTCAAAACATTAAGCAATCATATTAGCAGAGCTTTTTCTACTAAACCAGAGGTATCATTTAGGGCTGTGCTAGTCTGTCAATAGCAAAATACATAACCAACAGTAGTTTAAAAACAAATTTGGAGCAATTTTTCTCACATAACAAAAAAGTCAGAGAGAAGGGGTTGCTTGCATGGGCTCAGCTGCTCACTAATGCCAGCCTGGACCCAAGTTCTTACCATCATTCTCTCTTACTTCCTCAGCATGTTCACATTTTCTATTATACTCCAGATATCACATCCATGTTTGTGGCAGGAGGAGGAAGGGGGAGTGGAAGAAATTCCCAGAGAATATCTGCTTATGTCTCATTGTCCAGAACTGTACAATATGACCAATCCAAGGAAGACTGGGGACATGAGCATCTCACTATACCTAGGGGTAGGTACAGGGTTTTCCTGAACAAAATCAGAGTTCTGTCTGCAGGGAAGAAGAAGAGACTAGGGTTGGATTGGAAACTAGGAGTGTCAGGTGAGCTAAGGTGAAACCCAACCCTTTAAGTACTAGAAGTGAGATGCCTCAAAGAATCAGGGGCACACCAATGAGGAACCTTCCCTCCTTGACTTCATTTAATATCCCCTCCCTTTTTAAGCTTTCATTATAGACTACTCCTTTATTTCTGAGAAACTATTGTCCAACAGCTAAGAAACACCAAAAGTATTCTTAAATCCACTAACAGGACTATTCAATAATTGACAACTGATGTGTAGCACTGAAGAGCCTGGAGTCCTTTTACATACACTTGTAAGCACAGTGAAGCAGGTCACAAAGGCTGGGAATTTGTACTCACCAAAGACAACCACCATCTGGTCACCACTGAGGTGGTGTTTTAGATGAAAAGAATTTATTTTCCATTATCCTTTGAAGAACAGGTGATTGTCTGACCTTCCATCATAGAGAGGTTTCCCTTTTTATATATGGTAACTCAAATGATCCTATCATATTTTTTTGTAACTCTCTCCTGAAGTCTTCACCAAAATGTCCCAAATCTGTTAAAATTTCTGCTTCTCAAAATAGCTCTGAAGAAGTTTGACTTCTTAAGGACAGAAAATTTTGCATGGATCTCTTAGCATGAGGCAACTAGACTTCTAAAATCTCCTTATGTGAATCAGAAGTAGACCAACTCTTTAAAAACATATTAGAACTTTTGGAACACATAACGGAAAATAAACTTTAGATAATGATTGAACTGAATAAATATGTGTGGACAAGGTAATAAAAAGTGGAAATGTTATGATAACAATGAGAGTGAGTTTTTTCTTTGAAATATTTTTTAGGATGGGCTTATATGCATTTTCACTTTACAAAGGGTAGAAGAGATATTTACTCTTTTTACCCATTAAAAAAATTCTCTTAAAGTATAGAGGAAACCTTTATATCTAAATCAAATGTGGCACACTCTGATCAGGATAAATCCAAAATCGTAAGCAAAATCTTCCTTCTTCTATAGAAATTTCCTGATTCCTGAACCTTGGGCTTTTCCTTTTGTTCCTGTTTCTCCTTCTTCCCCTCCTCTTCCTTTTTCTCCTATTTCAGCAAATGTCCTGCTATATATTAGATATTTCCCTGTGGGCTATCAGATGACATTGCACTCTATAAATCTTGTGTTCATTCCACAAAATTTTGTAACATACATGATCTAAATTACTACTAAATAGGGAAAATCATCCTCTATTTTAGAAACCTTCTCTAATTTTCCATGGCTTGCGCTGTTTCCCTTTCCCCAATTTAATTAAGTTTCTTTCATCAAAGAACAAAGAGAAGAAGTGACTTATAGACTGATTTACTTTATATTTTGATGCCCTGTTTTTAGGAAATGTCTAAATGCATATATATAGAATTATCACCGAAGAAAGAAAAAAAAAAAAGCTCAATGTAAGTACATAATACATGTAAGTTATAGTTATAGAAAATAATAGTGTGTATTTTGAATAACTATGGCCTTCTTAGAGTTTTTTCTTTTTTTAAACCAACACAAGTCCTGTCTCATCTGGACCTCTTGGGCCAGAGTAATTGTGTCCAGGTTTAAATTCAATATTTGCCTTTTATTTGACAACTAGCCACGTGACTTCTCTTGTCTAAATTATATTTTAATTTCTAACGTCATAAACATTTTACTGTATTCCTTTATCTGTCCATTCAGACTGAAGAATTCACAAAATATTTTTATTTTCCTCAGTGCCCTCCACATAGTATGTTCTCAATTGATTACAAATTGGTGTTCCCAAAATTAAAAGGTAGATTTCTCCTTTAAAAATCATAATCTTAGGGCTTCCCTGGTGGCGCTAGTGGTTGGGGGTCCGCCTGCCGATGCAGGGGACACGGGTTCATGCCCCGATCCGGGAAGATCCCACATGCCGCGGAGCGGCTGGGCCCGTGAGCCATGGCCACTGAGCCTGTGCGTCCGGGAGCCTGTGCTCCGCAACGGGAGAGGCCACATCAGTGAGAGGCCCGCGTACCAAAAAAAAACAAAAAACCTAAAACAATAAATTCATTTTAGGGCTTCCCTGGTGGCGCAGTGATTGAGAGTCCGCCTGCCGATGCAGGGGACACGGGTTCGTGCCCCGTTCCGGGAAGATCCCACATGCCGCGGAGCGGCTGGGCTCGTGAGCCATGGCCGCTGAGCCTGCGCGTCCGCAGCCTGTGCTCCGCAATGGGGGAGGCCACAACAGTGAGAGGCCCGCGTACCTCAAAAAAAAAAAAAAAAAAAATCATAATCTTGTTCAGTGCATTTGGAAATTACCTAATCCGGGAAATCAACATGTAAAGTAAATCATTCTTTGACTCATGTCCTAAAGGATTTTCACCATAAATTTCCTTTCAGCTCTTGAGCTTGACTTTCTGCTGAGATTTCAAGTTTTTTAATTTTCTGCTCAGGCTTACCGTGCATTCTCTTCATCAATACTCAGTCTCAAGGAATCAAGGAGCCAGCCAATAACTACTACCCCAACCAGAGGAAATCAGGCTCACATTTCTTGATTTCTGTGTAAGTACACAGCTGTAGATCTGTGTTTCATCCAGAAAATATGATCATACAAATTGTGTGTTACTAGTATAATTGAAGTACAAAGTGAGTTGTTTCTGAAATGCTTCAGAGTTAAGATGTCAGTGTTCTAACAGGAAGTAGCCTTAGTTGTGCCAATCTGGTATTAGTTATCAGGTTCTCCAGAAATCTACAACCAAGACTATAATTTGTAGGCACACAATATCATGTATAATAATATATTGGTGGATCACACACACACACACACACACACACACAATCACTTATAAACACATAAAACTATAAGAAGATGCCTTTGCTATACAGACTGGCAAGAAAAGGGTGGAGATAAAGAGAGCTCATTTATATAATCGTGCCAGAAAAAAATAACACAAAAGGGACAAGTTGATCTACTCTTCTTCCAATCTATAGCTTACACGATACCATTACCTGTAAAGTGCTTATCTATATCAAGAAGCTATTCATTAATATCTGGTGACTTGAATATCTTAAACTGATCCACACAAAGTTTCAGATATAACATTTCTTTTGACATTTAATTCTAAAATTAACTAAAAGTTCATGCCTCAATGGACTGTGTAATACATTAATAAGTTCTGCCAGAATGAAACTAATCATTTTTAGATCATTTTGATAAGAATGGTCCTTCCATCATTCTCTTCGATCATCACTTTTGTTAAAAAAGAAAAGAAAATGCAAGCATTTAAATTAATCATTCTAAATGAAATATCTCTAGCATGAATCCAATCATTCAGTCTCACACAAATATACATAAAATATTGTCATTTTATGAGTCAAACATGGAGAAGGGAATGGGTCTATACTAGGTATAGGAAGGTAGCCAAGCTCTTTATCAATATTCATTAAAATCTGTATTTCATTCTATTATAATCACAGTGATAGCCTGTGTGGTCTTCACAATGCCTTCTACATCTAGAAAATGGTTATGTTTAAAAATTCCATCCCTTCCCCTTTCTGTGATAAAGATTTTCTCAACATCATCAATAGCTGAAGTGATGCTCATCTGTGACCATCTGTTCTTATTATAAAACAGTAGATTTTGGCAGAATTTTCAAGCATTGAGCTTGTCCAAACATTGGAACACTTGTTTGATCTTTACCTTTCAGATGGCTGAGTGTGGGTGGGAGGCTGGGCATAGGGAAAGGAAGGTTTCACAATTTTCTTTGAATTGGGAAATATCAAATAAATGAATTAATTTTCTCAGTTGATTATTCATCCTCTATTGTTAGAAAAAGTTACTGTACTAATGTTGAAAACTGTGATTAATACTGAAACATCTATAGTTAAATGTAGAAATGGGGAAAATACACAAATATATCTGTGATCACCTACACATGAAGGGACTGCTGTTATCATTTCCTGAAGAAATACCTTATTCCCAGAGCAGTGTCAGCACACAGTGGGGTACTTACTATACATGTGCTTAGTAAATAAAAGTGTGTTTAATTCTCATAAGGCAGTGGTGTTTGTATTAATATTTTCATTATACAGTTGGGTAAGCCTGAGGCTAAAATAATATGCAAAGTTGTAACTCAGAGTGATTCCTTCTGACTCTTATTCACATAGTTTTCCTTTAGACAGTGTGGGAAACTTGGTCTCAAATGTGTTTTCTCTATTAGTAACTTCTCAATAGATACTAGAAAGCCTTGAAATACCAAAGCCAGGGGATATCTGTTTGGAAAAGCTAGCCAGAGGAAATGACTTTTGATGAGTTTTGAAAGCAGAAGCAACATGTTTGAGAAGCCAGGAGGGAAGGGAAGGAGATAACATAAATTCTTGGAACAAGTATGTTTATGAGAGAAGTGTCACAAGCAGGCAGTGAGAAGGGATGTTTCTATTTATATGGAGGGAAGAATAATTGGTAGAGAGATTTGAAACCTACAATTAAGAGCTTGGATTTGGTACAAAGCAGAATTAGGAAAGTGCTTGATGTGATTAAAACATCAGTGGTGGGTGAGTACTGCTGCTGGGTGAAGAATGGACTGGCAGGCCTGGGGTGCCTGACTGCCTGGAAGGCTGACACAGCAAGACCCAGCCCAGATCAGTTGCCGATGGCACTCGATTGAGCCAAGACCAAGATGCTATTGAGACAGAAGTCATGAGTTTGAGCCATGTCTCCAGGCTCCTCTATGCCCTTCAAAAAGGCCTGATGAATGATGAAGCTCCTCATTTTGTCTTTTCCTTAAAACATAGTCTGTTTAGTGTTATCTTAGGATATCAAATTTGCACATAAATTAAAAACCATTTTGTTCTGTCATTGAAGTTCCTCCAAATCAAACAAAAACTGATTTAAAAACTAAAACTAAAATAATATATGTGTTAGATTTGGATGGAAATGTAAAGATTATCTTGTCTGACTGTTTTTGTTTTTTTTTCCAAACAAGGAAATTGGGACTTGCAGTGATGAAGTGATTTTATTTGTTGATTCATTTATCATAAGCTCTGGAGTCAGATTCATCTTAAATTTGATTTCAAGCTTTCCATTTATTATCTGGGTAACTTTAGAAAAGCTATTTGACTTTCCCTGTTTCTTCATGTACAAGATAAAGATAGATACAGTGCAATAATCATTATAATCATTATAACACATTATTTTTCAAGGCACTATAGAGTGATGGTTAATGGTACATGCTCTGGAGCTAAACTGCTTGGATTTAACACCCAAATCAACCATTCACACACAGTGAGAACTCAGACCAGCTGCCTAATCTCCCCAGTTCCCTCCTCTGTGAAATGGAATATGTCTATTAATATCTATATTGTATTAAATGAGAAAAAATATGTATATATACATAGTTTCTCTCTCACTCTCTCTGTCTCTCTGTCTCTGTCTCTCTCTCTCTCTCTCTCTCTCTCTCTCTCTCTATATATATATATATATATATATATATATATATATACATGTATCACCAGACTTCACCTCCAGCCAATGGCATTGGATAAATGTTAGCTATAGCTATGATTGTTATTGTTCTCATTCTCATTTTTTTTGGTTAATACCCACTACATTTTGGGCAGTGCATCAGATGAAGAATATACAGAAAGGAGAGACACAGTTTCTTCTCTCAAGGAGCTCAAGAGGCTAGGAAGGTGACATAAAGTAACCAAAACTACAATCTAGTATGATAAGTGCTACCATGTAGGTTTCCCACTCTATCTTTCCTAGAGCTCAGAACAGCCTAGGTGAATGGGCGACAAGTGGCTGTAGGTGAGTTAGTTGAGTTGAGACTTGACAAACAAGTAATTTTCAGGTGATCTTGGAGCCACGTTTGTATGTATTGAGAGCCTGGGGACTAGTGAATAGGTTAGATAGAAAGAAAGCGTGAGTTTAAGGTTAGAGAAAATCCAAGTGGTCGTTCTGTACTGTCAATAGTAGATTGAACATGAGGAACAGTGAGAGGTGAGGCTAAAACGTTACACAGTAGCTTGATGAAGAAGGGCATTGTTAAGTGCACTGCTAAGTTGTGTGCACTTTTTCTTGAAGGCATTGAAGTACAATGAGATGATATTAAGCAGAGGGTTCTCATCAAATATTGATGGATGTCCCCTGGGCTCACTTCTGTCTGAGTATGTGGGTACTGCAACACCATTACCTGTTGACCTGGCTGCTTTCCTTTCTCCTACAAGGTGGTAAGTTCCTTGAGGGAAGTCACCTGTCTTTCAATTCCCAGTATCTCTCATGATGCCTGGAAGAAGTAGGTACTTAATGAATATAGATGAAAGAATAAATAAATGAAGAAGACAAAGCAGAAATTCAGCTGAGGCTCTTTTCTCCCTAATTCATGTGACTTGATAAGGATGTAATATTGTCAGTGCCAGGAGACACAGAAAGGGGACAGGTTCAAGAGATATTTGAGTAAGAACATTGACAAGTATTGGAGCTAGAGACTTAATTGGAAGCAAGAAGAACTTATCTAGAATGACTTTTAGATTTAGTGTTTGGTTAACTCAGTGGATGACGGTAACATTCACTAAAAGTGAATATCCAAGAGTAGGTTCTTAGGGGAAGATAATGAGTTTATGGGTCTAATTTAAGGACCAAATGAAGTAATCTCTAGGAGGCAGGTGGATGGAGAGATATTGGTGTTTTTAACTCAGAGCCCACTGTAACTTTCCTATGTAATGCTTTTCTTAAAAAAGCCAAACAAACCAACTACTAACTAGAATGTCAACTACTAGCTATTAGAATGTTAAAACAATTTATACATAATGACTTTTTAGTGGTTATAAAGTCAAAGAGGATATTTTTCTTGACCATCTGTCTGGAATTCCATAAATCCTTCTTTGTTTCTGGAAATGATACTCAGCCATGAGTGCCCAAGTTGAACAATGACTCCTTCAAGAAACCTTGTCACACCCTTCCAGATACAATGGACACACACATCGCATTTCATTTAACTTTGACTCTAGCACTTGTACCAGTGTATTCAACCATTTGTGTTCAGCTTCCTTTAATACATGCAAGAGTGTCATGATTAATATCATGGATTTTGGAATCAGATAGGTAAGGTTTTAAAATCTCAACTTTGTCACCTAGCTGAGTGATCTGGGGGAAGCAGCTTGCCTTAGCTTAGCCTCAGTTTTTCTCAATTGTAAAATTCAAAGGGCAGCACTTACCATGAAGGTTTGAAACCCTCCTCTGGCTTTTTCGTGACACTCAGTGTGGCATTCTCACCTCATTCACTCCATTCCAGCCACACCAACCTCCTCACTGTTCAGGGAATAACCCAGGCAAGCCATTTCCCAACTAGCTGCAGGTTAGCTCCCCAACTTTGTCAAACATTTTCACAAAAGTTATCATCCATCACATGGCTATAATAGAGAGAAAACCACTGCTCAGTCTACTATGGAACACATTCATGCATACCCAAAAAGCGGCAAGAAAATTCCCTCCAAGGAAATTATAGCAGAGGGGAGAATTTTGTGTAAAATGTTCTTCTTGTACCTTATCACCTTTGATGTAATTTTGACATTTGAAATGCAATTAAAAGTTCAATTCCTTCAGCAAGATCTTCCCTAGGTCCCTTATGTAAAATTTCACTTTCACATTGTAAGACTTCATATCTCCCTTCTCTGCTTTATTTTTGCCTCCTTAGCATTTATTACAATATAATATGCTATATATTTTACTTATGCTTGTATACCAAACAGGAAAGTAAGCTTCTTGAGGATGGAAATTTTGGTCTGTCTTGTTCACTGCTGTATCTCTAGTGCCTAGAATAGTGCCTGGCACATAGTAAGCACTCAAAAAATATATATTTGGAATGAATGAATTTATATATGTAATTGTTTTGTATAGTATCTAGCATGTACCAAGTGCTCATGAAGTGGCAGCTATTGTAAATTTTGCTAACATTTGGCAAGATCTTCACAAGTCATAAAACACACTGTGTTCAATATGTTATTCTACTACCACAGATACTTTGTGGATGAATGAATGAAAGAACCAACCAATCAGATGTAAAGGTTAGTTACTTGGGTCACTATTGGTAATGTGGTGTTGCTTCCGAAGCAACATTCAGAGCTGGAGATAGGCTGGAGCAGAGTGGCTCTGTAACCCTGAGTAACTCCCCACCTTACCCCAACCCAAAAGTTCCCTCATTTCTAATGAGTGGGTTATTATCAAGGGCTATTTGCAACTCTCACAGCCTCTCAGTGTGTGGGGGGTCAAAAATTGAGGTAAGTGGTAAAATATTTTACTTCTTTAACTTTCTTTTAAATTGAATCGCCTTCACAGAAAATGAGAAATGGATTTCAATCTGATTGCACAACACTTCTTTCACATAGACATGTACACACACACACACACACACACACACACACACACACGATTTTGACTTGATAATTAAAAGTTTTTTTCCTGCCTTTGTCTCAGTGATTTGTGAGAAGTCTGTAGGTATTTCCAAAGTGTTATTAATGACTTAAAAAGTGGGAAGTGTGCCTGTCAAAACCAAGCTTAGCTAGTCTGGTGGCAGGTGGTACCAAGAGGCATAGTGAACTCCAAGTTTAAATTACAAAGAACTATTGATCCTGACAGTAAAGCATGCCTGAAAATGAAATTGACATGGAATGAATCTGACATTGAAATACTATCTTAAAATCTTGAAAAGCATGATAAAAAATTCAATTATATAAAAAAAGGGCATTGGAGAAAATGAATAAATTGGTAGTGATCTTTCCTTCAAGTGTGTATTTTCCTGTATAGGTCAAGCTCATATTGCACATAATCAGTTACCCTGGTTTCTCACTTCTTCACTTAATCAGTTTCAATAATGATTTAGCTTAACAATTAGAAAGTTCTGAATTCATGTTAAAGTCAAAACAAATCAAAAAAGTTGCAGAAGTAGTTTGCAAAAAAGAACTTTAGTCTAGGACTTGAGGTGAATTAATATGACACTAAAAGCTCTGGGTGAGAATCCAGGTTCTACAACAGAGAACCATGAACTATGGGCAAATTAGTTAATTTCTGCCCTTAAGTTCTTTAGCTGTAAAGCATGAGCATGATGATTTCTACTTCACTGTAGTTGTTCTGAAGAATAAAAAAAGATACGTGTTTGGGTCAGGCATATAAAAAGATGGATAAAATTCATTTTGACATATGTTTGAATAAAACTGTCACAGATCTTAGCTTATGAGATGAAACAGCTGTGTAAAGCCAAGAGGAGAAATGTTTGAAGTTAGATTTTATAGATGAGGAAACATGCTCAGACGGGTTAAGTAACTTTCCCTAGACACCAAACAGGGGTTAAAACTCATGTCTTCCGATTCCTGGCCTACTGTTTCTCTTCATTCAACCACTCCTTTGTATTTCAATAGGCTATTCTTGAGTGAAGATCATAAGTATTCTAATAGAATTTTTTTTGCCCTTTTTTTTCCCCAAAGGCCTAACTACACACTAAATAACCTCCTCATTCATCATATAATTTAGGAGTAACTCCTATGTGCTAGGCAGTATTCTGCCAGCAGCAAACAGTAGAACAAAATTCTCTACCCCATGAAGCTTATATTTTGGTAGACTTGATTCATTCAGTCAACATACTTGAGTGCTGTTACATCCCAGATATAGTCTAGAAACTAAAGATACATAAGTTCTTGTCTTGATGTTGTGGGTGACGACATATACCAGAAAAAGGTGAATGAAGATATAACAGGTGGAGAATTCTGCAGGCTCAGGCATGGTGAAGGGCTAGGGGGTTGGCTCAACTCAGATTTGTCTAGAAAGTCTTTCCAAGATGCAGACCAATGAGCTTGGTCTTGGAGCATAAGAAAATAATCCAGTTACCTGAAACCACTGTAGAAGCTACCACCTGGAGAAGGGCCTCCCCCTTGCTGTGAAAAGTAGTATGTTTGGTTTAATACCTAGGAAATGGCATACTCACTGGGTTATTAAACCACATGAGCTTTCTGAAATAATTGGGTTTCTTAATGAAAGAGAAATTCATTGTACTTTTACATAATGTTATTTTTTGTGTATTCAGAAATCATATTGGTAGAGTTATGCATTACTGTTATGGGCTGAATGTTTGTGTCTCCCCAAAATGCATCTATGGAAGGCTTAACCCCCAGTGTGATGGTACTTGGAAGTGGGGTCTTTGAGAGGTAATTAGCTTTAGAATAGTGTGGGATCCTCATGATGGGATTATTGCCTTTATAAGAGAGGAAGACAGAGTGATCTCTCTCCTGGAGCATGCACCAAGGATAGCTCATGGGAATACATAGCAAGAAAGAAGCTGTCTACAAGCCAGGAATTAAATCTGCTAGCACCTTCACTGTGGATTTCCCAGCCTCCAAAACTATGAAAAAAAAAAAGAAAAAGTAGCAGCCTGAGCATACTAAGAAATATGACATACTTATCTTATTGGATCCTGTGAGGGCAAAAAAATGCATGTGAAATTACACATTAGCAGGCAAAGGTGATAGGGACACAAAGAGGAATTCAAAAGTGGATATTATATATTTAAACTAACATAATATCAATGAGAAAAATTATTTTCATAAATTGTGAAAACTACTTATTCATAGAATCTAATGGTTTTTGCACATTCTTACCATGATAAAACACACTTAGGCCCTCTCTAAGGCAATTTCTAGCTGGTCCACTTTGAAATGATTTGAAAAATGGAAATAAGAATTAAATTTTGAAACCAGCTGAATACATGTAATATTGCTCAAAATGTCCTAAAATTACTCTGAAGGGCTAAGCATTAACAATACCTAAATTTATGATTAAGTCTGGGGAAAATCATGGCTTTGTGTTACCTCAACATAAAGGTCTTGATTTTTTTTTTTTTAAGACCTACTAAAGTTTATCTTTGATTAAGTATATAGTCCTAGAGTCCTAGGATTTCCTGATACATTTCTGTGTGGTAATCCTTTCCAAGCCTGACTATTACAGCAGCTTTCTGTGCTTATGCAGGTTTGTCTGACTGGCCTAATTTATGTTTTTAATCAAGTCCTCAAACTTTTACATGCATCTTGTCATTCCTGCCCTGCCATCCTGACACACAGTAGTGTGTATCTGTCATTTAAGGAAGAATAATACCTATCAGAGTAAAAAGACACATTGCTTTATCGTTTTTGTTTGTTTGTTTTGGGGGGGTATGTTTTGCTTTTACTTGTAGTTAACATATTTACATACCATACCCTGAGCAGGTAAGCCTAAGGCAGTTTTTAATCTCTTAGGATAAAGGAGAACAACCTTAGGGGGTTGATTACAGATGTGTCCTACTCAGGTATAATCAAGGGGAATATTTGGGGACATCTGGGTGGCATACACTACATGTTCCTTGTGCAAAGCTGCCCCAGTCTGAAGTAAAAGGAAGTGACACGGCCAAATTTGTTCAGGTGGACTGAGGCTAGAGAGGAATTGGCAGGACAATTTTAAGGGAGAATTGCCTTCCCTCACGTGCAAATCACATGTCTAATTAAATGGTTATCATGTGCTCAGTACAAGAATATAGGATTCATTTACTTAGAAAATATTCCTTAACTACCTACTACATTTTAGGCATTCCGCTGGTTGCTGGGAACACAAAGATTAATAGGACACACTCCCTATCTAAGAGAGCTCATAGCATTGTGGACATTTCTTTGCTAAAAAGAAAAGGGGGGTACTCAAGTACAAATTTCAGTTTGTATGTTTGTTTTTTTAATTGAAATTGGAACTACTTTGAGCATATAAGCAGGTGAGTGAATACTGTTTGCAGAATCGGCAAGAGCAGATACTGAGAATCTATTGCTGACTTTTCTGTTCCTAGTTTAACACAATCCAGCACAGAGCATTGCGCAGCTCAGTGTTCATGGAAAGAATTGATTGATTGATCCACGTGCTGCCTGATTGATCCGTCCTCACTGACCCACACTTCTCAGAACTACGACAGTCCACTTACATGGGGTTGGCATTATTTTACACGTGCTATTCTCCTTTCATTGATTAGTCTCACCGATTGGATCGTACACGTCTAGTACAGGGACCTGGAAGGGCCCTCTTAACTCCTGGAAGCACGATGTACGTGGCATAGCTACGAGACACACTTTTTGAGTGCCTGAACCAGAAAACGTTGGCTTGATCCAGTACACTGATTCCTGAGCTTTGTTCTAACAGACTAACCCTTCTCACTTCAGGGCTCTGTCAGGACTCCTGTTCCTCAAGGCACTTCTCTTGGGAGAGCGTCTAAAGATTCCTCCGCCGCCCATATCATTCACTTAGTTACACCATGGGTTAACTGACACACGATGGCCGCAGCATTCCAGAGGGTCACACTGGAGCCACTGCCGCTGCAGCTGCCCAAGGCCCTCTCTCAGCTTTCCAGCAGCTTCCCCATCCCGGGTGGTGCGAGACGTGTTGGAAATTCAGAAGCAGAGGGTCAGAGTGCCATGGTTTAAACCAACTCATTTTAAACCTGGATCAATGACAGGGGCCCAGGCAATTTAGAATAGGATTATTTGCTTACTGAACGGCACTAAATTGTGGCTCTTTCCTTACTTGATTAGGACAAAGTATTTGGAAATTCAAACCTGAAATCATCCATTATCACAGAGTTTCCATTCGTGGATTAAAAAGCAAGTTAAGTTGGATTACACTGTCCTCTCCCAGATTCACTAAGGATGAGAAGAACTGGGTCCTCCTAGGGCTGGAAAATGAACAGATGCCAAAATGGCTGATGCAAAGGGCTTTTCAGAACTAATTTTTAAGAAATATATCTTTTCTTGGGCTTCCCTGGTGGTGCAGTGGTTGAGAATCTGCCTGCTAATGCAGGGGACACGGGTTCGAGTCCTGGTCTGGGAGGATCCCACATGCCGCGGAGCAACTAGGCCCGTGAGCCACAACTACTGAGCCTGCGCGTCTGGAGCCTGTGCTCCGCAACAAGAGAGGCCACGATAGTCAGAGGCCCGCGCACCGTGATGAAGAGTGGCCCCCGCTTGCCACAACTGGAGAAAGCCCTCGCACAGAAACGAAGACCCAACACAGCAAAAATTAATTAATTAATTAATAAACTCCTTACCCCCAACATCTTAAAAAAAAATATATGTATATATCTTTTCTTGTGTTCATTTTTTTTTGGGAGGAGATTAAAAAAATCAGATTCTCTAAGAAAAAATGCATCTGAGGAATATCAACTGAAAAAAAAACTAGATAGCAAATAAAGCAAATTATTTTTCATCAATGTATGGAATATCGTTGCAAAGATGTAAGAAAGGGAAAATAATTTTAGTTGATCCTATATATTTTTGTTCTTTGAATGCTACAATTTATTGCTGAGTGCTACGCCATCAGACTTTGTTCTAATGAAATACAATCCTCAGATGGCTATGAGAAATCTAAGAAAGCTATATATTTTCCACTGAATACATGTACAAATCCAATTAAATGTTAAAAAACACTTCACAAATTATTATATATTATGGTATATGTAACTGAATGTTCCAGAAAAATAATACAACTTAAGAAATAAAATACTTTACTTCAAAAACATTTTTTGTAAGTTGTTTTGTTTTCCACTATGGGCAGTATTTACTTGTTTTTGTTTTTAGTAGATTGACACTTGCTAATTTTTCTGTGGACTAAGTTATATTCAATTCCTCACTTACATTTATTTTATTTCATTTTGGTTTTAAATTTTACACCTATTCACATAGTCTCCAGGCTATGGGCTTGCAAGGTTTAAAAATGTTTATAGGTAATAGAGATGAAGACAAAGATGATTTAAGAGGGAAAATAAAGAGACAAAGTGGTTTAACTGGTTCAGGCAAAAGGGTTAAAATAATATTTAGAGGAAATTATGCTTTACAGATTAATTTATCTCTGGGTGTCATGTTGGATAGGCTTAGACTCCTGAATTATCTGGAGGATGTGCCGTCTGTTTTCTCCCAGGTACTCCATTTGAGTAGCTGTTACTTCTGATGAAAAACTTCTTTAGGACCGGCTAACCTCATGAAGTGACTGCAACATATTCAATATGATATGGTGCTTGCTACAGTTAAAATAGAGCAGAGAATAAGATTTGATGTATTCCTGAAGAATAATTTATTATAGACCCGAGAATCCTTTGCTTCTTTAAAGAAGATTTAAGAATGAAAAAATAGGGCTTCTTGGTGGCACAGTGGTTGAGAGTCCACCTGCCAATGCAGAGGACACGGGTTTGTGTCCCAGTCCGGGAAGATCCCACATGCCGCGGAGCGGCTGGGCCCGTGAACCATGGCTTCTGAGCCTGCGCGTCCGGAGCCTGTGCTCCACAACGGGAGAGGCCACAACAGTGAGAGGCCCGCGTACCGCAAAAAAAAAAAAAAAAAAAAAAAGATGAAAAACTAAAAGCAAAGCAAATAGTATCCTGAATTTCTGCAAAGCACACAGCATGCATGTCCCAGCAATCTACTTACAATAAGTTTGCATCATGAAATGTGATCATTTCTGGGATTTTTGACTACTTTTATATATAAATGATTCATATAAAACATTCATATAAAGGTTTCCTGGACCTTCTTAAACCTTGTCAGTCTCTCCCATTTAATGAGCTCATAAACCATGACCCTCTCCTTCATATTTTTTTTTCAATTTACAGCTAAATATTTATTCGTGCGATCATTTCATTCATGTCCATATGCCTTTTCTACACTGTAAGCTCCAGAAGACTGATTGCCTACTTTGGTTAGTAATGTCTATAACCAGTGGTCTGCCTTGGAGAGTCATTGAATGAAGTGGAATTCTTATACACAATTTGATAACTTACTGCAGTGTCTGCTTGTGTTTCAGATGGGCATGTTCTCAGAAGAAGCACCATAGATGCTGGGCAAGGGAAGTTTTATCAAAAGCTATGTCCCTGATTCACGGCAAAACATTACTGTGGTATGTTGCCTCTGTTTATCCCAACTGAGAATATGTGATTTACTGTTATTTTATTTTATTTTTTTTCTGGAATAAGATTTCCAAAACATCTACAGTAAGCCTATATTAGATTTGTGTTCATAATCTCCATATTAGAGTCACCCAACTAGTACTGTTGATATTCTGGGCTGGTTAGTGTTTGTTGCAGGGAGCTGTGCTGTGCATTGTAGGATGTTTAGCGACTGTTCCTGACCTCTTCCCACTAGGTGCCAGTAGCAGCTCCCCTACCCCCAAGTTGAAACAAACAAAAACATCTCCAGACATTGACAAATGTCCCCTGGGGAACAAAAATTGTAGTCAGTTGAATATCACTGTCATAGAGAAAAACCTGGCAGATTCAAATGAATATATCCATGTAATGGAAAAGTGTTATTAGAATACTAGCATAAAGTTTTTCCAATATGCTTCACAATCAAAAGGAATGGTTGGCATGTTAGTCTTCATGGCACAGCCCACTAAGAGCATCATGAATTCAAATTGCTGCCATTCTTAATGGTTATATTTTACAGATTCAAAAATATCTTAATCACTCCCTAGGGGTTTTCAAGCAAAAATTGAGTCTTTATAAATCAAATAAATCAGGAAATAATAGGCCAGTATAGGTCAGACTCCTAATATCTAAAATTTCACTCAGGTTCCCTATGCTTTTAATTAAGACTTTTGATTTGGTTTGGTTTCTCAGCACAAAAGCGCACTTCAATACAGTTATGCAAATTAATGTACACGAAAAGCCTGCAAAATAGAATTAGGCAAAGTTCTAAGAGAAACCTACTTGTAGTAAATTGAGATTTTAAATTAAAAACTACTACTCACAACATGGTTCTTGTATTCCTTCAGGTACCAGACGTTATTACCCTAAGGCAGGCTAGGATTGATTTTTGAAAATAAGTGGATTTACCTTTTCTTTCGATGACACACTAAAATAGTCCTGCTGGGTGATACTTTTATTCTGTACATAAAAGCAGATGAAGGAAGTGTTGGCAGTTATACAAATATAGACTATGCAAGCAATAAATTGGACAATGTATTCACAAAAGTTATTTTCCCTTGCTGAGTTAAATATAAAACTCTTTCTCCATTGACTTGACTTTGTGCATGAAATCTGGCCTCAATTTCCACGTCAACAAAATGGTTATATTAGGAATATACATTCTACTTTGGAGTAACAGTAAAGATATGATGTAAAAACATGTACATCATATGATTTGTGTCCAATAAATATTTAAATTTTAGGATGAATAGACAAAACCACTAACATATTTTAATTTTGAAGTGAGTTTCTTATATATTTATTTCTTCAACACATGCCAAACATTGTGTAAAAATAATATCTATGACTGAATAAAACTGATTTCACAATTATTATCTTACAAATGCATATCTTTCTATTGTTCTTCATATCCTTGAATATACACTTTGGTTTTCATTATACAGAAATGGTTCTGCTTTAACAATGTTGCATGGATCCTGTGAATCTCAGGGAAAGCAATCTTAGAGAAAACACCCACAATATATATTAAGAGCAACCTAAATACCCTTGTTTTAATTTTCTTCCCTTTTAAACCAATTTTCTTCATGCCTCAATGTTAAAAATTATATTTACTTAAATTATCCCTTAAAAAATAGGTGGAAACAGATTTTTGTTTAAAAAAAAAAACCCTAAAGTGCAACTCCATTGCCTTTGTTGCTGTATTCCTCACTCCTTTTTTACTTAATTGTAATTATTGGGTCCTGCATTTTCATGCTCCTAAACAAATCACTTTTTTGAGCAACTTTTGAGGATAATACATAGAGAAGATTGCAGTTTTTTATTTTTTTTTTTAACAAGAAGAATCTTAAATTTTAGGGTTTGGTACATAAGACCAGACTAGAAAGTGACCGCATTTTGGCGGTTTCACTGGACTTTCGTGTTTCTAATTTACATGATTCTGTGCCATTTGGGTGTGTTTATTTGTGTGTGTGAATGGGTGTTCCACAAGTAATTTTACAACAGTTCCTTTTGACTATAACTAATGCTGTCTACAGATTTATGAAATATAATGCTGGTTTGGGTGGTCATGCATTGATTTACAATGTAACAATTTTTCTCTTTCTAAGGCCCTGAAGACTTTTTTTCCCCCTCCATTCTGTATATTACTTTTTAATGGAAATGCCGTTTCTAGCTTTTCTCAGACACCTATAATGGGGAGATTCTACTTCTGTATAACTTTGTATGTACTGCATTCACATTAATGTTTGATGGAGAGGAAACTAGATAATGATTTTGAAAAATAAAACTTTTGCCATAATAAACACGTGAAATAGAAGGAAATTATCATTAACTCAATTTGTAGCTCACCTTGTCATTTTACAGACGTGACAGGAATCTTTAGTTTTATCAAGTTATTTTTCAGCTCAAAGTTAGTGGTATGAGTTTAAAAATAAAGTATATCATGAGGTTTTAATGAGAGTTTCCTTTCTCCCAGAAAAAAAAAAAGACGAGAAATTCTACAAAATTCAAAGTTGTTCTTCAGGATCCACAGAGAAAGATGAAAACCTGAAACCAAAAACACACAATGTTTCAGGTTTTGTTTGCTTGTTTTCAAATCTGAAAAACATTGTAGTGCTTCAGAAGAGGGACTCTAAAGAGAACACTCTATGAAATAAATCACAAGATCCTTTCTGACCCACCTCCTAGAGAAATGGAAATAAAAACAAAAATAAAAAAGTGGGAACCAATGAAACTTAAAAGCTTTTGCACAGCAAAGGAAGCCATAAACAAGACCAAAAGACAACCCTTAGAATGGGAGAAAATATTTTCAAATGAAGCAACTGACAAAGGATTAGTATCCAAAATTTACAAGCAGCTCATGCAGCTCAATAACAAAAAAACAAACAACCCAATCCAAAAATGGGCAGAAGACCTAAACAGACATTTCTTCAAAGAAGATATACAGATTGTCAACCAACACATGAAAGGATGCTCAACATCACTAATTGTTAGAGAAATGCAAATCAAAACTACAATGAGATATCACCTCACTCCAGTCAGAATGGCCATCATCAAAAAATCTAGAAAGAATAAATGCTGGAGAGGGTGTGGAGAAAAGGGAATACTCTTGCACTGCTGGTGGGAATGTGAATTGGTACAGCCACTATGGAGAACAGTATGGAGGTTCCTTAAAAAACTACAAATAGAACTACCATACGACCCAGCAATCCCACTACTGGGCATATACCCTGAGAAAACCATAATTCAAAAAGAGTCATGTACCAAAATGTTCATTACAGCTGTATGTACAATAGCCAGGACATCGAAGCAACCTAAGTGTCCATCAACATATGAATGGATAAAGAAGATGTGGCACATATGTACAATGGAATATTACTCAGCCATAAAAAGATATGAAATTGAGTTATTTGTAGTGAGGTGGATGGACCTAGAGTCTGTCATACAGAGTGAAGTAAGTCAGAAAGAGAAAGACAAGTACCATATGCTAACACATATATATGGAATCTAAAAAAAAAAAAAAAAAAAAAAGGTCATGAAGAACCTAGGGGTAAGACAGGAATAGACACAGACTTACTAGAGCATGGACTTGAGGATATGGGGAGGGGGAAGGGTAAGCTGTGACAAAGTGAGAGAGTGGCATGGACATATATACACTACCAAATGTAAAATAGATAGCTAGTGGGAAGCAGCTGCATAGCACAGGGAGATCAGCTAGGTGGTTTGTGACCGCCTGGAGTGGTGGGATAGGGAGGGCGGGAGGGAGGGAGACACAAGAGGGAATAGATATGGGAACATATGTATATGTATAACTGATTCACTTTGTTATAAAGCAGAAACTAACACACCATTGTAAAGCAATTATACTCCAATAAAGATATTAAAATAAAAAAGAATTTAGAAACTAAAAAAAAGAGTTTGGACAAATTTGACTTTCAGGACACTGAAAAACAAAGGAGTAGTTGAAAACTTCAGAGAGGAAAGGCAAGATGTAAGCTTTATTCCTGACCAGGATTTACCCAGGATATGCCAAGCAGATTCTAATTAAAAACAAAAACAACAAATAGCACAGATAAGCAAATATAAAACACAAAACCTAAGAAAACAAGGTAGTACAAAAATAGCAAATTATTTTCTGAACGGTCGGCATATATATAGTCATGAAGCATTGACCTCATGAGACAGCAAGTTTTATTTTACGTTTGCTGTGAGGAAAAGAAAAGGGCTTAAGATCAACTGCTCTGAAACCCAAATCATCATGGTGGACAGATTATACTGAATATATTATTGGCTTATAGATGACCTTATAGGAGGTCAGTGTGTGTATGATTCCCATTTTATCTATATTAGAATTTATCTGAAAAACATATTATTTAAATTTGATATCTCAATGAGATTTATTTTTCCTCTGCATGCCTATTATTTCTTCATGGCTCTGATCAATATTTGATGATATTTGCAGCCTTGTCCTCTAGTGCAGACAAATGCTTCTGAGCCATTTGTACATTCAATGTGATAAACTCAGAAGGGTTTTCTGAACAAAACTGTGGCCCTGCTTCCAGGTGTTTCCTCTACCAGAAGTGAGCTTGTCTTCTATTCAAGGATGTATCTTTTTAGATTTCTTAATTTCATAGAAGGGCTTCATCTTTACCTCCTGATTTTTTTTATGGAAGATCTAAATAAAATTAATAAGCTTAATCAATGAGATATGTATACACAACAAATAATGTTTTGAATACAATGTTTCTGAATACAAATGGAATATTTACCCCCCAAAAATATATTAGATGATTAAGGATCAATATCAAAAGACTGTGTTCCTTCAACCATAATGCAACAATAACAAAATAATAGTGATTGCAAATGGATAACTTTAAAAATCACATATGTTTGGAAACTAAATACATAATATTGAATAATGCTTTGGTTGAAATAAAATCTGTTTCTTCAAAAAGTTTTTATGTCTTACAAAGAAAATTTATTGTGTAGTTTTCTTCATATAAGCCTAGTGTTTATTAGGTTTATCCTTATGCATTTTATGACTTCTGCTGCTATATGTATAAATCACTTTTTCCATTACATATTATGGTTAGGTATTACTGGTGTATAGGAACCTCCTAATTTTTGTATGTTGATCTTGAAGCTTATATTTTACTGAGCATTCTCTTAATTTTAAAAAAGTGGTTTAATAAATATTTAAATAAACCTTCTGATGTTTATGATTTGCCTTTCACCAGAAATACATACTTCATCACAATCTCTTACCCATTTAACTTTCTGTTGCTCACCTTCCAATAAACCTCAGATTCAAGGATCAATAATGATGAATAATTGTGAAGTGATACACTGTCCATCCATTCCCCTAGATATTATAAATTTTAGTCTTCGATCAAACCAAACTACTTGAAATTTCCATTCCAAGATGTTTTGCAGAATTGTTTTTATTATTATTTGGTTTCTGGTCATAGAGTTATATTGGGCACTTTATAAGAAACAAATGAATGGAACACAATATTTCATCATAAGAATGGTATCTACAACATCACATCATTTCCCTTCTTTGAGATCATAGGATACATTTCTTTCATGTTTTTTAATGTAAAACCCTATAATTTGTCTAAGCTACTACACTCTCTGAACTTTGTGATTTGCCCTGTTTCCTTTCTTACTTCTGCTGCAAGAAAGCTCAGATAAAATGTTCCAGTCCACTTTTGGCATCTTCTCAAGGACTTTGTCCCTGTTTTATCTTATTTCACCTTTATCTCCATCATTTTTGTATTTGTATCAGGTTATAATATATGTATTTCTGTAAGCCTTTGAAATAATTTTATAAGACAAGCTATAAATATAAGAATGAATAAATGAATAAGCAAACGATGGGGAGTGTGGAAAAACATAAAGTAAAACTTCATCCTCTGAAGGGAAAAGAAAGGGTCAAATGTTACTCTTGGAAGCCAGAAGTCAATTTGAAAGATTACTTCAAATGAAACAAAAGGCAGTCTAGACTTCAGGAATAGTAAGACAAATTTATTTTAGTATTCTCTCCAGGAATTGTTTACTGATTTTGTTTTTTATAAGCATCACATTAATTACTCATTCCACTTCACTTTCCTATATCTGATATAGAGGTGGGAAGATGAATCTCAAAGCTCCACACTTTATTTAGCCTGCCTTTCTGATTTTTGATGACATTCTCAAAAAGTGAGCAATAGATATTACCTTTAACAGTCTTCCCTTGTATGCCCGCGCATTTAACCTAACTGGCGGCTAATACTCACTTGAATTAAACTAAGGTAATAAAAAATAATGTTAGTACATACTAATTATTCTAAATTTT
Source organism: Orcinus orca (assembly GCF_937001465.1). Lineage (NCBI taxonomy): Eukaryota > Metazoa > Chordata > Mammalia > Artiodactyla > Delphinidae > Orcinus > Orcinus orca. The sequence goes on from NC_064563.1 coordinate 134,423,403, forward strand.
TATGCTAGAGCCCACTCATTTGTAGTTGTTCTTTTTAGTTTTTTTGTAAGAGTCTTAACGGATATGAAGACAGTTCTGTAACTCAAGTGATTGTAAGACAAGATGACCAGAAATGCCCAGGTCACACAAAGTTGAAAAATAAAAACTGTATATACAGTTTAACACCTTTTTGTTAAGATTTCTCTATTGATATTTTTCCTACATGTCAGAATTTCTCTGGATTTTAATCTTTCAGTAGTTATCACTACCTGGACTGTACTTCACCTCCATTTCTTAGGTCAACCCTCTCCTTTGAGACACACCTCAAAACATAACTTCTTTACAGAGCATCCGGATTTAAAGAAACCACACTGATAGTTCTGTGATCTCTCTATTTTGGAACTTTTATGTATTTTACTGGTTAATTACAATACCTTATTCATTCAAATATAGATTTTTAATAAATGTTGAACGAGTTGTGGGAGAAAACAAAGTTGCAAGAAAATAACATTGAGATGCAGTTTAAGAATTGTGGCTCAGCTACCTAGTATCTACATTGGTTTCATTTTGGGGTCTCAGTGTTCTCATCTATTAAGTTGGAGGTTAAGATCTTTGAAGTCCCCCCCTGGTCTTAAGTACTATTATTTTAAATTTATATATATATATATATATATATATATATAAAAAATTTATATGATATTTTTATTTGTATGTATGTCACATGAAAAATATTTTTATATTTATATGCTTTCTATAGCTTGTTCAAAGGAACTTCTGGGTCTGACTTCTCTCTTTACCTTTTGGCTATATAGAAGTCCTGGAAGAGTATGCTGCATGTATTAAACTAGTTATAAACAGTTATTTATAAAGTTTTGGGGTATTTTTCTAGTTGACCACTATTATTCCTTAAGATATTTATTTTGTAGTTTAATACTATTTTCTGATAAATGATCCACAGATCTAGCAAAAATATTATCAACCCTGTCATGTTACTTGGGCCCTAGGTGATGTCATGTGAACCTTGCTGCTCAATCTGACCACAGGGATATTCTCATAGGTCACTGAACAGATGTTTTAAAAGCACTTGTAGCCTGAGAACATTTGTCATGGTCTACGTGATTCCTATGCCCTCCTCTCTACCTTTCTGTCTGCCTCCTATCATCACCAGTCACAGACGGATTGTTTATACCCATTATCATTTCCTCATTATTGTGAAATACAATAATAGTTTGATATGTGATTTTTCTCCAGGTACAATAAATAAGGCACAGAGAGAAACATAAATTGGAATTTATATATATATATATATATATGTAGGCATTTATCTATGAATATATGTATCTTATATAAGTAATATTACATATAGTAATGTGTATAATAATATATATAATGATATGTGTATGTAATACATATGATATATAAGAATTATATAATTATGATATAATGTGTACCATCCAATAATTAGAGAGAGAGAGAGATCTTAAAAATCTAGACTTTCTGTTGCGAAATTCAGAAAATGGAATGAAGTTTGTTTTTATTGTTGCTTCTGTTGTCTTAATTTAAAAAGCTTTGCTTTAAATACCACCATAGTGCTTAAAGCCTGAACCTCAGAGTTCAGATAAATGTGTGACACTGTAAGAATCCAGCTCTGTTTCCCCTCCTTGCAGTTTGGAAACCTGGAGGTGAGATAGAAAGTCAGTAAACCCCCTAGGATTTGGAGATGTCCTGCACCAATGTACAGTTGTGTACTCTGGGAGTACAATCTGCACACTGCTGCTCAAGGCGCATGAGGGAAAATGGAGATGGAGACATCATGTGCTTGAACAGAAAGGGCCTGAGATAATAATCGGGGCTTGAAGGTAACCTGATGCTGATTGCTGCTGTGTGAATCATGGATTCCTCCTTGATGAGGTACTGGGTAAACAGCCCACTTGAGAAACCAGACAGAGATTGTGCTGGGTTTCAAAGGGTGAAAGTGAACCAAGGTGGGCCCTCCCGTCAGGGTCGTGGGCAGCAGATGACACAGAGTCAATACCCAGGGTCAGACAGGAGAGCTGCACCACAGTGGATGTCTTGGAGGAATGACAGCAAAGGTCTCTCCCTGAAAGACAGGGGTCTTTGATCTCTGTAGCGAGAAGGAAGAATGGAAATTTCTAAACATTTACATTTTAAATCAAAAGCGAGGACCTTGATATGGTCCTGGTGGAAATAGGGGAATATGTGCCTAGTCAAGTTTAATTTCAGGGAAGCGAACAAAGTTCCATTTCCACACACATTATGCTGAGGCTATAAATACAAAGTATAATGGTGTTGCACATCTTCATGTAGTTTCTTAGTTCAAACCAATGACAATAAAGCAGAACCAACACTGCAGAGGGAATTGAGGACCAGGAAGGGGTTAGCTGTTGCACCCACATACCTGTTCACCACCAGCTGCCTCAGACAAACAAGGAAATGGATTTACTAAAAGGTTATGTGACATGGCCAAGCTAAGAATCACCAGAGCTGGAAGTATTATTTCAGTGTACTTCTCACTCTGCCAAACTGCATGCAAATGACTGCTAGAATAATCTAGAAAGTACAGAATGGCGACTTTAACCAATCATTTTTAAATTGGGCAAAAAAGAGTAATAGGAATCTAAATGAAAGAAAAATTCACCTGTAATTCCACCGTATTAACAAAACAAATGGGCTTCCTCTTTCCACATTAATTCTTTTAGTTCTTATCTACAAGCAAGGATGAATTGTATACATTCCCAATTCAAGGTATGTAAAACCATATATTACTTTCTAAACATTTTTCATTTTAATACATACATTTCATCATAAGGTTTATATTTAATAGATCTTTCTTGAGTTTAAACTATTATTTTCTTAACCATTCCCTCCTGTTGATCATTTAGATGATCCACAATCATTTATAAAGGCTTTTGCCAGTTCAGTGGGCATGCACAGAAACAGCCTTAGGCAAATAAATATTGCCTTTAGACTGGAAAGATGGCTCTATCTAACAATCCATTTTTAGGAGATGAAGTATGATAACAACTTATACAATATAAACATAGACAGGTCATCAGAATGCAACTTCTGTTTATGTTTTGCCAAAGTATGCAATCCAACACTTTGGAAGTTTAAATTTTAAAAAAAGAAAAGAAAACCCTCAAAAGTTGTAATTGAGTCTTCACAATGAAAAGAGAAAAACACTTGATTATTACCATCCTTTCCCCAATTTGAATTATATAGTACTCTATTGGCTCTGGGAATTAAATATTGATTTTTTAAAGGCATATTTAGACAATTTTGCTAAGAAAAAGAATCGTGCAAATAGTTTACTGTGAGTATTCGTTCAAAGACATCAGCACTTACTGCCTCTAGCAGAGTATATTACAATGCTTGAATCAATATTCAAAGTTAAATTATGTTTAAGTAAGTACAAAAAACATATAATAGTTGAAAACCTAGATACTAATGGATAGAAACAGTTAATGTCTGATTTTCTACAAACTCATTGCAGAATTCTAAAGCAGACATACAACCATTGCATTTTATCGATAGCAATTTTTATATAAAGTTTATTTTTAATGATATTTTCTGACATTATATGCTATTGTCTTTATTTTAATGATATTCTAGAAAACTATTTATGTAGCATATTTTATGGAATAGTTTTTTCTATTTTCCTTGATGCAATTAGTTATAGACTTTTATGTAATACAGAGTAGGTAGGAACTGTAACAGCAGAAGAGATCTTTTTTTTAATTAATTAATTTATTTATTTATTGCTGCATTGGGTCTTCGCTGCTGCGCGCGAGCTTCCTCCGGCCTCAGCAAGCGGGGGCTGTTCCTCGTTGCGGTGCGCAGGTTCTTCACTGTTGTGGCCTCTTTTGTTGTGGAGCACGGGCTCTAGGCACGCGGGCTTCAGCAGTTGTGGCTCACGGGCTCCAGAGCGCAGGCTCAGCAGCTGTGGCGCACGGGCTCAGTCGCTCTGCGGCATGTGGGACCCTCCCGGACCAGGGCCCAAACCCGTGCTCCTCGAATTGGCAGGCGGATTCCCAACCACCGCGCCACCAGGGAAGTCCCCAGGAGAGATCTTGATATGGGTTGAGGGTTGTTTTATTTTAAATAGACTTTATGTATTTATTTATTTATTATTTTTAATTTTTTTTTTGCGGTACGTGGGCCTCTCACTGTTGTGGCCTCTTCCATTGCGGAGCACAGACTCCGGATGCGCAGGCTCAGTGGCCATGGCTCACGGGCCCACCCGCTCCGCGGCATGTGGGATCTTCCTGTACCGGGGCACGAACCCGTGTCCTCTGCATCGGCAGGTGGACTCTCAACCACTGTGCCACCAGGGAAGCCCTATGTATTTAGTTTTTAGAACAGTTTTAGATTTACATTCAATTTGAGAAGGTAGTGTAGAGAGTTCTCATATACTCCACATCCAGTTTCTCCTGTTATTCACACCTTTATATAAGTTTGGTGAATTTAACATTAATGAGACAGTGTTGATACACTATTATTAGGTAGTATCCATCTTTATTCAAATGTTCCTAGTTTTTACATAATGTTCTTTTTCTCTTTCAGGATCCCATTCAGAACATCACATTACATTTAGTTATCATATCTGCTTAGACTCTTCTTGGTGGTGACAGTTTCTCAGACTTTGTTTTTTATGACCTTGAACATGTTAGTAAGTATTGGCCACGTATTTTGTAGAATGCCTTTCTATTGATATTGATCTGATGTTTTTCTCATGATTAGACAGTGGGGATCTGGATTTAAGAGATGAAAACGAGGTAAGAAAAGTGCCATTTGCATCCCATCACATCAAAGGTAAATACTATCAATATGATTTATCCGAGGTGATGCTGATCTTCATCACTTGGCTCTTCTGTTTGGGAGATATGTCTCTCCTCCCCCATTTATTTATTTAATCATTTATTTATATCAGTATGAACTCATGAGTATTTATTTTATACTTTGGTTATAATCCAGTACAACTTTTAAAAATTTTGTTGCTCAAATCATTTCAGCTTTGGCCACTGGGAGCCAGTACTTGGTGCCTGTGTGCCTTTAACATACTCCCATCAATGAGATTTTTTGGACCACTTAGTTTTCTGGCATTACAAGATGCTCTAGAATCATCATGTATATTTTTTCTTTAGCCCCCCAATTGTCCATTCCTACAAGGGTGCCTGGGTGCTAGTTGTGTTCACTGCTACTGGGGTGTCATTGTTTTTAGGTCTTCTCAGCTGACAGAGCTAGAAAATATAGTTTGTGAGTACCAACCCATTTACAGGTTGAGTCTTAATCAATCAAATACATGTTTTACCCTAATGTAGTCTATAATCTTGGACTTGCTCAGTGTAACAAATAATGCATTTTAATACATTCCTTTTTGCATGTTTTAAGAAAAATAGTAAGTGGTAGTGAAATTCCAGTCTCCAAATTGATAACTGATGATAATAGTGACAATTAATCATTGGATTTCTATTAAATAAAAACAAGTTCTAGTATAACATATGCATTGGAGAGGCCCTTTTGAAACGTTATTCAGTTGAAATTTTAGGGTTGATAGACTTTTGTATTTTATTTTATTTTGTGTTTTGCTTCCCCCAGTCAGGATAGCAGTAAACTAGTAATTCATCAAAAGCTGTAAAATAAGCCAGTCTTTCAAAAGTATTTAGTCAACTAATGCACCTAATAACATATCAAAAGGATTTAAAGAGTTAAAAGAAAGTGTTTTTACTGTTGTATGGTATTTCTGTGAGATTGATTTTTGGTTACTAGGAGTTTACTCTTAATTTAGTCAATGTCATTGTTTCTTAAATCCACTTTGTAACTAATCTTACCTTGTATTTAATAAATGTGTTAACATAACATTACACAAAATTACATGTTTTAAAAACCTCTAAATTTTGAATAAGAACAAAAAGAGAGTAAAATATTGCCCAAGTCATATAGGAAAGGTTTTTATTTTTTAGTAGTTTACAAGTGGCATGAATAAAAAATAGAATATTTTTACCTCTTTACTTTTTTTTTTTTCTGCTCCACGATAAACCATTTTTTCCAATTGACTTACAATTACTAATATTGGAGTGCTGATGTAATAAGAGTTTAGGTTTTTCCAATTTAATATCACAACTTGATCTCAGTAGAAAAGCAAGATGAGAAATTTATTTAGTTCATGTAGCTGGTGTACATTCCTTTTAATTTAACTGTTTCCATTTCTCTTTGAAAATCTATAATTGAAAAAATCAGATACACATTTTAAAGATAAGTAGTTTGAACTTTAAATAGAAATAGAACTTTAACTTACTACAAATTATATTCTTGGAAAATATATTATCTATCTAATATAATATTTTTCCATTTAAAACAATGTTAAAGAGTAAGTCTAGTAAAAACAAAAACAAGAAAATGGGCCCATATCACATTTTAAGCTAATAAAAATGATATTCCTTCAGAATAGGTAATGTGGTTTTAAGAATATTTTCTTTATAATAGAGAACAATAGGTAACTAAACATTTTAAATCTACTCAAAGCTTTGTGAAAAAGTTCTGAATTAGGGAGTGGGCAGAATTTGGGTGAGACTGAAGAAGCAGTAGGATGTGTGGTCATGTAAGTTTTGGTGTATATATTGACATTTCAATGGTTTTATTGTCCAGTGTTTCCTTAAATATGTTCTGGGCAGCATGAGTTCAGTGGGACCTTAATAGCTGTGATTTAAGTAAGGGTCCTCTGATAATTAAAATGTAGGATATACCAGATTAAACAACAACAAAACAGATTTCTTTGTTCAGAATTACAAAGAGCTTTTAATATACAAACCTGCCTCATGAGTCTCTAAGGGAGAGCATTTTCCCACACTTACTTGACCAGACAAATAAATTATTTTTTAGCACAAAACTCCTACCCTGTTCATTAACCAAAAAAAGATTGGGAAGTAACTTCATTAACCCTAACACAGACCATGCATTTTGCATATGATATCACATTTCTTCTTTGCAATAAACCCATGAGTTTGTTATTATTATTTCTCCTTCTATACCTAACAACAACAACACACACAGTAATTTTCTCGAGGTCAGTCAATTAGAAAAAGGAAGTTAAACATGTGAATTTGGACTTCCCTGGTGGCGCAGTGGTTAAGAATCTGCCTGTCAATGCAGGGCACACGGGTTCCAGCCCTGGTCCCGGATGATCCCACGTGCCGCGGAGCAACTAAGCCCATGCACCACAACTACTGAGCCTGCGTTCCACAACTACTGAAGCCCGTGTGCCTAGAGCCCATGCTCCACAACAAGAGAAGCCACTGCAATGAGAAGCCTGCACACTGCAAGGAAGAGTAGCCCCTGCTCGCCGCAACTAGAGAAAGCCGTCTCCCAGCAATGAAGACCCAACCCAGCCAAAATAGATTTAAAAAAAAAAAAAAACTTCTTAAAAAAAAGAGATGTGAATCCCTTTCTACCTGGAGTTCTCAATTATTCTTTCTCTGAACTGAAATGACTTCTGGAAAATTTTAGGACATAAATAATATTTTATATATTATATGGATAATTGTCTGTTAACAAAAGAGGATTAAGAGGCTATAGAAACTCACCACCACTACTATCTCTATCAATATTCTTTCAAAACCATTCGAATTAAGTGTACAATCTAATTAAAAACAGTGTGTTGGTTAAGTATTAGGTAATAAGCTTTCCCCTCCAACTAGATTAGATTAGATCTTCCTTAACCCCTTCTTAAAGAGAAATTCTGGAGAGTCCAAAGATAATACCAACTTTCCTCTTTGCTAATTGTCTAAAATATACTCAAATTATAAATCACATTAATTTTGCTTTATGTAGTTACCTCTGAATAACTAAGAGCAACAGTTCATTTCTCTGATATTTGACTTCAGCTTAGTTTAAACTGTTACGTAACTACATACACAAGTCCATACACAATACAGCATAATTTAATGCAAGGAGCTTGAAACTTGAGATCAGAATGTCTAGCTGCAAGTCCCAGCATTTCTACTAACTAGCACTTGAATGTAGGCAAAGCCACCAAGTCATGGTCTTCTCAATGAAAACTGTAGATTAGAAACCATATAAGAAAAGTGCTACAGGTCAGGTCTACACAATGTAAATATTAGACGTGTAAAATCAATACTAAAGAGAAAGGTGAATTATGCATATAAAATAATAAGGCAAAAGATCTGCTCATTGCAGAAATATGTTCACATTAGCCAGAGACTCTCTTTTCATCATCTATCAGATAGCTTCTCCCCCAGATTTTTCTCCCAGGGTCAGTGGAGTTTTCAAGTTAATGTTGAGACCAACGTGCTGTCTCAGGGTGAAATCTACCTCATGCCAAACAGATCTTCCTAAACAGAGGCAAACCTGCTCTAGGTTTGACAGCATGAACCCACTCTGTCTGTCCTCTGTGCATTTGAAGGCTTGAACTTATTCCATGTTGGCATGCCATTGATAGAATCAACTGAGGGCAGAAGATGAATGGAAAATGCTCCAAGATGAACAGAAAACTCTCTTCAAATAATATTTGAAATTAAAATATAAAAAGTATCTGCATTGAAGGCCTAGTGAAAAATTTCAGTGGTAACATAGATTGTAAACCCCTAGAATACAAGAATCAAGGGGGCAGATGTGTTTGCCCATTTTGTTCACTGTGCCATGTCCTGCATGTGTCTGGTTCATGGTAGGGGAGTAAGCACTTAATAAATATTTGTCTGTTGAATGAAGAATGAATATTAAAATGACAAAAGAATTCAGTGATTAAAGAATAAAGTTGTGAGCTTTTGTACACTTAAGCAAAAATATGAACAAATATGTAGTAAATGTTACTTGGAACTTTGGAGGTGATTAGGATTAAATATTTAAAAAATGATGCTACAGCCAACTTGATGATTGAAATAAAATACATCTGGATCTCTCTTAAGGAGATAAAAACGTTTGAACAATTATATTGCCATTTAAACTTCCATGCTATTCATATAAATTTCCACAGTATTTCTCTTTGCACACTATATTTACTTACATAATAGTAATACATTGTATTTATTTAGTGGTTTGTTTGCAAATAACAAAAATTAGTTTATTTGATCCTCCCCTGTGAAATAGGGAAGGCAGATATCATTACTGCTAATTCACAGATGAAGAGATCTGGGCTCAGAAATATTAAGGGTCATAAAATATACCACATTAACTATTAAGTCCCTGTTGAGGAAGAAAATTTCAATGATAATAATTTTAAAAAGTAAAAACAGAGCAACAAAACAATTATAATGCAGCTCGTGAATCCATAGACTGCTTAAATCCCTTGCATAGTGTATTTTCTGTACTCTTACCAATGACATTGTGATGTTGCAATTGCTTTAATTTGATTTTTCAGATGCAAAACAAAAGCCTGGTGAGATTGAATGTCTCCCTGAGACACATATCTAGTAAGTCTTGGAGGTGGGACTCAAGCCTGTGCTTTCTGACAACAAATCATGTGTCAGAAAGCCTGGCTACCCACCACTTAACTCTTAAATCCTATGCTTTAACCACCATCTCAGTGATTGTGTATGCTAAAATGATGCATAAAAATATACTATATAAATGTATCTTTCTGTTACTATTATTATTAGAAATATGATACATCTGTCACAGAAATTGCATATGCATATGGAATTGTTTCTTTTTTTTTTTTTTTTTAATCCACTAATGGTGATACACTGCCATCTACTCAGGTCACCTAGACCTAGCTAGGTGGGTCTGGCCGTGTGAGAGAGAGGTCTGTGACTGAAGAGTGTGTGTGTGTGTGTGTGTGTGTGTGTGTGTGTGTGTGTGTGTGTGATTAATTTGTTGTTGACAAATATTAGGCTATGAGACAGAAAGACAGGAATAACCCCAGCATCTTGTAGATATTTTCCAGAAGCCAGCCATATTTCTCTTCCATGCTGGCTGCTGGGAAACCTTTGGAGTGTAGTTAGTAATAATGCTTAGGGCCCCTCTATCCTATAGAACTCCCTTCATGACTATAAGCTGTGGTGTAAGATTCTAAACTTTTCAACAGACATCCACAATATGTGAGAGAACCATGCATATGTTCAAATACCTCTCTAATGCTTAGGATGCATTAATTTTACCTTAAATTTTATACCTTTCATTCACTTTTTTCTCAATGGTTGAAGTTTAAGCAGACATTTTTGCAAGAGATTCACTTTTTTCTCAATGGCTGAAGTTTAAGCAGCCACTTTTGCAAGAGAAGTAGACCTGTAATTAATTCATTCAAGATTCAAGTGCCTTCTCTATGTAAGCACTGTGCAAAGTGCCAGAGATTTATGTTGTACTTTACCTTGGGTTATTTTAAGTTACTGGAACACTTGTAATATTAATGCACATTAGTAATCAAGAGCCCCTTTTTGTTGGTTGGTTGGTTAATGGTTTGTTAGAAAGAGAAAGAGATGAAAAATAAAGGATTTCAATTATTCTCTTTCCTTCCCTCAACACACACACACACACAGACACAGACACACACACACACACACACACACTTGCTCAGTCCCCAACTCCTTTGATATTTCGTATTCAATATTAGACTTGACTGACATAAGAAACTCACTGTAGAGAGGCATGTTTCCTCTGAACTAAAGCTGGTTTCCATGGTGCTGAAAGAGAACAGACATGAGGACATGGGGAGGGGGAAGGGTAAGCTGAGACAAAATGAGAGAGTGACACGGACATATATACACTACCTAAGGTAAAATAGATAGCTAGTGGGAAGCAGCCACATAGCACAGGGAGATCAGCTCGGTGCTTTGTGACCACCTAGAGGGGTGGGATAGGGAGGTTGGGAGGGAGATGCAAGAGGGAAGAGATATGGGAACATATGTATATGTATAACTGATTCACTTTGTTATACAGCAGAAACTAACACACCATTGTAAAGCAATTATACTCCAATAAATGTTTAAAAAATAAAATAAAATAAAAGTAAGCATAGTCCTTAGGTATATACAGGGTGGTGTTCATGCCAAGCACAGGTCACTAAGAGCCAGAAGGAGTAAGATGTTTGTACTGCACATAAACAGCACCAGGCCTTGCAATTTTACTTTATGCAGTTTGGCTCCCATTTAGAAAAAGGAAATCTCATTATAGTGTAGCATATATTTTAAGGTCAGTGAATCATGCTGGGTTGTTTTCACTTTGAAAACTACTTTTAAATGGATGAGCTCCATTGCATGGAGCTCAGATATGTACTCAGATCTGTGCATAGATATGTCTTAAAACATCATTTCTCACCCTTTCCTGGAACTCCATTAGATTTGGGTAATGTAGGGGAGGAAAATTCTATCTAAAGTTTATTGTACAAAAAGGAGGGCTGTTGGCTGACATATCTTGTTCGAGTATGTATAGATTTGTCTTTTTTTTAATATATAAAATATAGAGAGGACTCCAAGATGGTGGAGGAGTTACACGTGGAGATCACCTTCCTCCCCACAAATACATCAGATATACATCTACTTTTGGAACAACTCCTACAGAACACCTACTGAACGCTGGCAGAAGACCTCAGACTTCCCAAAAGGAAAGAAACTCCCCACGTACCTGGGTAGGGCAAAAGAAAAAAGGAAAAACAGAGACAAAAGAATAGGAATGGGACCTGCACCAGTGGGAGGGAGCTGTGAGGTTTCCACACACTAGGAAGGCCCTTCGCGGGTGGAGACTGCGGGTGGTGGAGGGGGGAAGCTTCGGAGCCACGGAGGAGAGCACAGCAACAGGGGTGCAGTGGGCAAAGCGGAAAGATTCCCACACAGAGGATGGGTGCCGACCAGCACTCACCAGCCCGAGAGGCTTGTCTGCTCACCCGCGGGGGCGAGCAGCTGGGAGCTGAGGCTCGGGCTTCAGTCGGAGCACAGGGAGAGGACTGGGGTTGGCGGCGTGAACACAGCCTGAAGGGGCTAGTGTGCCAGGGCTAGCCAGTAGGGAGTACAGGAAAAGGTCTGCAACTGCCAAAGAGGTAAGAGACCATTGTTTCCTGGTGCGCGAGGAGAGAAGATTCAGAGCACCGCCAAAACGAGCTCCAGAGACGGGCGTGAGCCGCGGCTATCAGCGCGGACCCCAGAGACGGGCATGAGACGCTAAGGCTGCTGCTGCCACCACCAAGAAGCTTGTGTGCCAACACAGGTCATTATCCACACCGCCCCTCCCGGGAGCCTGTGCAGCCTGCCACTGCCAGGGTCCCGGGATCCAGGAACAACTTCCCCAGGAGAACGTATGGTGCGCCACAGGCTGGTGCAATGTCACTCTGGCCTCTGCCGCTGCAGGCTCGCGCCGCATCCGTACCCCTCCCTCCCCCAGGCCTGAGTGAACCAGAGTCCCCTAATCAGCTGCTACTTTAACCCTCTCCTGCCTGAGCAAAGAACAGATGCCCTCAGGCGACCTACACGCAGAGGCAGGGCCACGTCCAAAGCTGAACCCCAGGAGCTGTGTGAACAAAGAAGAGAAAGGGAAATTTCTCTCAGCAGCCTCAGGAGCAGCGGATTAAATCTCCACAATCAATTTGATGTACCATGCATCTGTGGAATACCTGAATAGACAACAAATCACCCCAAAATGGAGGCAGTGGACTTGGGAGCAAATGTAGACTTGGGGTTTGCTTTCTGCATCTAATTTGTTTCCGGTTTTATGTTTATCTTAGTTTAGTATTTAGAGTTTATTATCATTGGTAGATTTGTTTACTGATTTGGTTGCTCTCTTCCTTTATATATATATATATATATATATAAAATTTTTTTTTCCCCTTTTTCTCTTTTTGTGAGTGTGTATGTGTATGCTTCATTGGGTGTTTTTGTCTGTATAGCTTTGCTTTTACCATTTGTCTTTGGGTTCTGTCTGTTTGGGTTTTTTTTTTTTTTTTTTTTTTTTTTAGTATAGTTTTTAGCACTTGTTATCATTGGTGGATTTGTTTTTTGGCTTGTTTGCTCTTTTCTTTCTTTCTTTCTCTAAGGACTTTAATTTTTTTTATTTTTAATAACTTTTTTATTTTAATAGCTTCATTTTATTTCATTATTTTTTCTTCCTTTCTTTTTTTTCCCTCCCTTTTCTTCTGAGCCATGTGGCTGACAGGTCTTGGTGCCCTGGCTGGTGTCAGGCCTGTGCCTCTGAGGTGGGGGAGCCGAGTTCAGGACATTGGTTCACCAAAGACCTCCCAGCTCCATGTAACATCAAATAGCAAAAGCTCTCCCAGAGATCTCCATATCAATGCTAAGACCCAGCTCCACTCAACGACCAGCAAGCTACAGTGCTGGACACCCTATGCCAAACAACTAGCAAGACAGGAACACAACCCCACCCATTAGCAGAGAGGCTGCCTAAAATCATAATAAGGTCACAGGTACCCCAAAACACACCACCAGATGCATTCCTGCCCACCAGAAAGACAAGATCCAGTCTCATCCACCAAAACACAGGTACCAGTCCCCTCCACCAGGAAGCCTACACAACCCACTGAATCAACCTTACCCACTAGAGGCAGACACCAAAAATAGCAGTAACTGGGAACCTGCAGCCAGTGAGGAGGAGACACCAAACACAGTAAGTTAAGCAAAATGAGAAGACAGAGAAACACACAGCAGATGAAGGAGCAAGGTAAAAACCCACCAGACCAAACAAATGAAGAGGAAATAGGCAGTCTACCTGAAAAAGAATTCAGAGTAATGATAGTAAACATGATCCAAAATCTTGGAAATAGAATGGATAAAATACAAGAAACGTTTAACAAGGACTTAGAAGAACAAAAGAGCAAATAAACAAAGATGAACAACACAATAAATGAAATTAAAAATTCTCTAGAAGAAATCAAAAGCAGAATAATTGAGGGAGATGAACGGATAAGTAACCTGGAAGATAAAATAGTGGAAATAATGACCACAGAGCAGAATAAAGAAAAAAGAATGAAAAGAATGGAGGATGGTCTCAGAGACATCTGGGACAACATTAAACACACCAACATTCGAATTATAGGGGTCCCAAAAGAGGAAGAGAAAAAGAAAGGGACTGAGAAAATATTTGAAGAGATTATAGGTGAAAACTTCCCTAACATGAGAAAAGAAACAGTCAATCAAGCCCAGGAAGCACAGAGAGTCCCATACAGGACAAATCCAGGGAGAAACATGCCAAGACACATATTAATCAAACTATCAAAAATTAAATACAAAGAAAAAATATTAAAAGCAGCAAGGGAAAAACAACAAATGACATACAAGGGAATATCCACAAGGTTAGCAGCTGATCATTCAGCAGAAACTCTACAAGCCAGACTGGAGTGGCAGGACATATTTAAAGTGATGAGAGGGAAAAACCTACAGTCAAGATTACTCTACCCAGCAAGGATCTCATTCAGATTTAACAGAGAAATTAAAACCTTTACAGACAAGCAAAAGGTAAGAGAATTCAGCACCACAAAACCAGCTTTACAACAAATGCTGAAGGGACTTCTCTAGGTAGGAAACACAAGAGAAGGAAAAGACTTACAATAACAAACTCAAATCAAAGAAAAAAATGGTAATAGGAACCTACATATTGATAAGTACCTTAAATATAAATGTATTAAATTCTCTAACCAAAAGACATAGACTGGTTAAATGGATACAAAAACAGACCCATATATATGCTGTCTACAAGAGACCCACTTCCTAGGGACACATACAGACTGAAAGTGAGGGGATGGAAAAAGATATTCATTACAAATGGAAATCAGAAGAAAGCTGGAGTAGCAATTCTCATATCAGACAAAATAGACTTTAAAATGAAGACTATTACAAGACAAGAAGAAGGACACTACATAATGATCAAGGGATCAATCCGGGAAGAAAATATAACAACTGTAAATATTTATGTACCCAACATAGGAGCACCTCAGTACTTAAGGCAAATGCTAACAGCCATAAAAAGGCAAATCAACATTAACATAATCATAGTACTGGACTTTAACACCCCACTTTCACCAATGGACAGATCATCCAAAATGAAAATAAATAAGGAAACACAAGCTTTAAATGATACGTTAAACAAGATGGATTTAATTGATTTTTATAAGACATTCCATCCAAAAACAACAGAATACACATTCTTTTCAAGTGTTCATGGAATATTCCCCAGGATAGGTCATATCTTAGGTCACAAATCAAGCCTTGGTACATGTAAGAAAATTGAAATTGTATCAAGTGTCTTTTCAGACCACATGCTATGAGACTAGATAGCAATTACAGAAAAAAATCTGTAAAAAATAAAAACACATGGAGGCTAAACAATACACTACTTAATAACAAAGAGATCACTGAAGAAATCAAAGAGGAAATCAAAAAATACCTAGAAACAAAGGACAATGAAAACATGATGACCCAAAACTTATGGGATGCAGCACAAGCAGTTCAATGAAGGAAGTTTATAGCAATACAGTCCTACCTTAAGAAACAAGAAACATCTGAAATAAATAACCTAACCTTACACCTAAAGCAATTAGAGAAAGAACAAAAAACCCCAAAGTTAGCAGAAGGAAAGTAATCATAAAGATCAGATCAGAAATAAATAAAAAAGAAATGAAGGAAAAAGAGCAAAGATCAATTAAACTAAAAGCTGGTTCTTTGAGAAGAAAAACAAAATTGATAAACCACTAGACAGACACATCAAGAAAAAAAAAGTAGGAAGATTCAAATCAACAGAATTAGAAATGAAAAAGGAGAAGTAACAACTGACACTGGAGAAATACAAAGGATCATGAAAGATTACTACAGGCAACTATATGCCAAAAAATTGACAACCTGGATGGAATGGACAAATTCTTAGAAAAGCACAAACTTCTGAGACTGAACCAGGAAGAAATAGAAAATATAAATACACCAATCACAAGCAATGGAATTAAGACTGTGATTAAAAACCTTCCAACAGACAAAAGCCCAGGACCAGATGGCTTCACAGGTGAATTCCTTCAAAAATTTAGAGAAGAGGTAACATCTATCCTTCTCAAACTCTTCCAAAATATAGCAGAGGTAGAAACACTCCCAAACTCATTCTATGAGGCCAACCAGACAAAGATGTAACAAAGAAAGAAAATTACAGGTCAATATCACTGATGAATATAGATGCAAAAATCCTCAACAAAATACTAGCAAAGAGAATCCAACAGCACATTAAAAGGATCATACACCATGATCAAATATCATTTTTCCCAGGAATGCAAGGAATCTTGAATATACCCAAATCAATGTGATAAACCATATTAACAAACTGAAGGAGAAAAACCATATGATCATCTCAATAGATGCAGAAAAAGCTTTAGACAAAATTCAACACCTATTTAGGATAAAAGCCCTCCAGAAAGTAGGCATAGAGGGAACTTACCTCAACAGATAAAGGCCATATATGGCAAACCTACAGCAAACATCATTCTCAATGGTGAAAAACTGAAACCATTTCCTCTAAGATCAGGAACAAGACAAGGTTGTCCACTCTCACCACTATTATTCAACCTAGTATTGGAAGTTTTAGCTACAGCAGTCAGAGAAGAGAAAGAGGTAAAAGGAATCCAAATAGGAAAGGAAGAAGTAAAGCCATCACTCTTTGCAGCTGACATGATACTATACTTAGAGAATCCTAAAGATGTTACTAGAAAACTTCTAGAGCTAATCAAGAATTTGGTAAAGTAGCAGGATACAAAATTAATGCACAGAAATCTCTTGCATTCCTATACACTAATGATGAAAAATCTGAAAGAGAAATTAAGGAAACACTCCCATTTGCCATTGCAACAAAAAGAATAAAATACCTAGGAATAACCCTACCTAAGGAGACAAAAGACCTGTATGCAGAAAACTATAAGACATTGATGAAAGAAATTAAAGATGATACAAACAGATGGAGAGATATACCATGTTCTTGGATTTGAAGACTCAACATTGTGAAAATGACTCTACTACCCAAAGCAATCTACAGATTCATTGCAATTGATAACAAACCACCAATGGCATTTTTCACAGAACTAGAACCAAAAATTTTACAATTTCTATGGAAATGGAAAAGACCGCAAATAACCAAAGGAAGCTTGAGAAAGAAATACAGAGCTGGAGGCCTGGACTTCAGACTATATTACAAAGCTACAGTAATCAAGACAGTATGGTACTGGCACAAAAACAGAAATATAGATCAATGGAACAGGATAGAAAGCCCAGAGATAAACCCATGCATATATGGTCAACTTATTTTGATAAAGGAGGCAAGAATATACAATGGAGAAAAGACAGCTTCTTCAATAAGTCGTGCTGGGAAAACTGGACAGCTACATGTAAAAGAATGAAATTAGGACACTCCCTAACACCATACACAAAAATAAACTCAAAATGGATTAAAGACGTAAATGTAAGGCCAGACACTAGAAATCTCTTAGAGGAAAACATAGACAGAGCACTCTATGACATGAATCACAGCAAGATCCTTTTTGACCCACCTCTTAGACAAATGGAAATAAAAATAAAAATAAACAAATGGGACCTAATGAAAATTAAAAGCTTTTACACTGCAAAGGAAATCATAAAAAAGACGAAAAGGCATGCCTCAGAATGGGAGAAAATTTTGCAAATGAAGCAACAGACAAATGATTAATCTCCAAAATTTACAAGCAGCTCATGCAGCTCAATATCAAAAAACAAACAATGCAATCAAAAAATGGGCAGAAGACCTAAATAGGCATTTCTCCAAAGAAGATATACAGATGGGAAAGAAGCACATGAAAGGATGCTCAACATCACTAATCATTAGAGAAATGCAAATCAAAACTACAATGAGGTATCACTCCACACCAGTCAAAATGGCCATCATCAAAAAATCTACAGACAATAAATGCTGGAAAGTGTGTGGAGAAAAGGGAACCCTCTTGCCCTGTTGGTGGGAATTTAAATTGGTACAGCCACTATGGAGAACAGTATGGAGGTTCCTTAAAAATCTAAAAAATAGAACTACCATATGACCCAGAAATCCCACTACTGGGCATATACCCTGAGAAAACCATAATTCAAAAATTTCACCACAATGTTCATTGCAGCTCTATTTATAATAGCCAGGACATGGAAGCAACCTAAGTGTCCATCAACAGATGCATGGATAAAGATGATGTGCACATATATACAATGGAATATTACTCAGCCATAAAAAGGAATGAAACTGGGTCATTTGTAGTGAGTTGGATCGACCTAGAGTCTGTCATACAGAGTGAAGTAAGTCAGAAAGAGAAAAACAAATACTGTAAGCTAACACATATATATGGTATCTAAAAAGAAAAAAAAAAGGAAAGAAAGAAAAATGGTTCTGAAAAACCTAGGAGAAGGACAGGAATAAAGAGTCAGACCTAGAGAATGAACTTGAGGACACAGGGAGAGGGAAGGGTAAGCTGGGACGAAGTGAGAGAGTAGGTTGGACGTATATACACTACCAAATGTATAATAGATAGCTAGTAGGAAGCAGCCACATAGCACAGTTCTTTGTGACCATCTAGAGGGGTGGGATAGAGAGGGTGGGAGTGAGATGTAGGAGGGAGGGGATATGGGGATAAATGTATACACATAGCTGATTCACTTTGTTATAAAGCAGAAAGTAACACACCATTGTAAAGCAGTTATACTCCTATAAAGAGGTTAAAATAATAAATAAAATAAAATATATGCAAAGCACCAATTAAGTTAATGAACATTGTAAGCTGTAACACACTGATTGTTTACTTCATGTTGTCCACAGGAATTTTGTTACCAGAGTGTGTAGGGTTGATCGCATCCAAAAAAAAAAAAGAAAAGAAAAGAAAAGGAAAAAAAAAAGAAAGAAAAAAGGATTTTAAGGTTAGAACATATCTAAGGTGAAGGATATTTTAATTATGAGTGGTATGTTTTTTGTAAAAGGAATACTTTGGGACCTTTTAAATGAACAGTCTAAATTAACCACCAAAATGTACATTATCATTAGTCTAGAAAAAGATGTCTGCAGTAAAAGTTAGTATTTGAGAACCTTTCTTTCCTTGAAACTCAGATCCCACGTGCCTAGAGAAAATGCACTTCAGCGTAGTAAACTTCTATGTTTTTTTTCTTTTTTTTTTTTAAATCGGCATATTCAGTGACAGGAACTACGTTCTGAATCTTTGGAAAGAGGTTCTTCAATTGCAGGTCGGAACTAACAAAGTTACTGAGAAATTTCAGCCACTTAGAGGAGTCAGTAAAGAGTGCACTTTCTGTCAGTTCCTGGAAATGTTATGAGTTAGAAGCCCTCAGACGTGAGGACTTCACTCTTGGTGCCTAACGTGAGAAACTGGCGAAGCTGGGAGCCCCGTGTGGTGTGGTGTCAAGACTTCACCTGTGGCTCTCCTCGCTCACTGGGTCTTTAAGAAGCACAGTGGGTTGGGGGAAAAGGACAAACTGAGCCTAAAGGAATAGAAATTGGGTTTAGTTTGCAAGGGAGAACACTAAAGTAGTCAAAGAGCTTTTCAACCCAAAATGCTGCTCAGAAATCGCTCGGTGCCTCCAGAGACCAAACCCTGGTGGTGGGTGCATTTAGGTATCTGAATCCACAGACTAGCAAAATTCCCACCCTCTCTCTTGTTACTGAGCTTGCCTTTCACCCGCTTTAGGCTGCCCCGGGATTCCTACATTTAGTTTTCCAGTCTCTTTTTATTCCCACCACCGCCCCCCCTCGAGACGGAAGTCCAGAGTCTTCCAGGGAGTTACCTTGACGGGTCTGAATCATACTCAGTGGCAGGCTGGCAGGACAGATTGGGGAGCAAGTGGAAAACTTAGGTACCGGCTTACGGCACTGACTTGACGGTCCTCCCTACTCCTGGAACCCTCAGTCAGAAGTAAGATCCCGACTCTGCCCAACTCTAATGGAATCCTCCAGACTTTGGAGACTCCTTGTGGAAGAACCCAACTTAAGGATAAAAACTTGGAGGATCGGGGCTAGCAGGCTCAGGGAAGTCCTCGCATCCCTCGTGGTCCCCAAATTCTACTCCTGAGATCTGGGCATGCCCGCGAGTACCCAGAGACCCGGTTGCCGGGGACCCGGGCGGCGGATCTGGACAGCGCGACGCCCACCGAGGTGAAGGGGAGAGCGCATCTCCGCTCCCAAACCGACTGGCTGTAGCCACGCGCGACCCCACACCCAGAGTAGGATACCTGTGCAGGAGAGTCTCGAACCCTTGTTCTCTTGCCCGCGCGTCTGGAGCCCAGATTAAAAAACCCGCCAACCGTACCTCGCGGGGAAGCCCGGCACTCGCCAGGAGAGAAGCTGTGACGAGACTTCTCTCCTGGAGCCTCCCGGGTGAGCTGACTTCTACTCCCCCCAGCTCCTGCCCCCGCGCCTACGCGCACTGCCTC